>NC_091432.1:123192228-123549138 GCF_964237555.1 Oryctolagus cuniculus
ACCAACGCCAAAAAGGAAGACCTTTCTCTCTGTCTCTCTCTCTCACTGTCCACTCTGCCTGTCAAAGAAAAAAAAAAAAACAGTATGGTACTGGTACAGAAACAGATGGATAGACCAATGGAACAGAATTGAAACACCAGAAATCAATCCAAACAGCTACAGCCAACTCATATTTGATCAAGGATCTAAAACCAATCCCTGGAGTAAGGACAGTCTATTCAATAAATGGTGCTGGGAAAATTGGATTTCTATGTGCAGAAGCATGAAGCAAGACCCCTACCTTTCACCTTACACAAAAATTCAATCAACATGGATTAAAGACTTAAATCTACGACCTGACACCATCAAATTATTAGAGAGCATTGGAAAAACCCTGCAAGATATATGTACCAGCAATGACTTCTTGGAAAACACCCCAGAAGCACAGGCAGTCAAAGCCAAAATCAACTATTGGTATTGCTTCAAATTGAGAAGTTTCTGTACTGCAAAAGAAACAGTCAGGAGAGTGAAGAGACAACCGACAGAATGGGAAAAAAATATTTGCAAACTATGCAACAGATAAAGGGTTAATAACCAGAATCTACAAAGAGATCAAGAAACTCCACAAAAACAAAACCAACAACCCACTTAAGAGATGGGCCAAGGACCTCAATAGACATTTTTCAAAAGAGGAAATCCAAATGGCCAACAGGCACATGAAAAAATGTTCAAGATCACTAGCAATCAGGGAAATGCAAATCAAAACCACAATGAGGTTTCACCTCACCCCGGTCAGAATGGCTCACATTCAGAAATCTACCAACAACAGATGCTGGCGAGGATGTGGGGAAAAAGGGACACTAACCCACTGTTGGTGGGAATGCAAATTGGTTAAGCCACTATGGAAGTCCGTCTGGAGATTCCTCAGAAACCTGTAGATAACCCTACCATTCAACCCAGCCATCCCACTCCTTGGAATTTACCCAAAGGAAATTAAATTGGCAAACAAAAAAGCTGTCTGCACATTAATGTTTATTGCAGCTCAATTCACAATAGCTAAGACCTAGAACCAACCCAAACGCCCATCAACAGTAGACTGGATAAAGAAATTATGGGACATGTACTCTATAGAATACTATACAGCAGTCAAAAACAACGAAACCCAGTCATTTGCAACAAAATGGAGGAATTTGGAAAACATCATGCTGAGTGAACTGAGCCAGTCCCAAAGGGACAAATATCATATGTTCTCCCTTATCGGCGACTACTAACTGAGCACCAAGGGGGAAACTTGTCGAAATGAAATGGACACTATGAGAAACAGTGACTTGATCAGCTCTTGTCCTGACTGTTGATGTACAATGTAATACTTTATCCATTTTAGTATTTTTTTTTGGTTCTAGTACCATTGGTTGAACTCTGTAATTAACACACAATTATTCTTAGGTGTTTAAATTTTAACTGAAAAGTGATCCTTGTTAGGAATTTGGAAAACATTATGCTGAGTGTAATAAGCCAATCCCAAAGGGACAAATACCACTTGTTCTCCTTGATAGGTGACAACTAACTGAGCACAAAAAAGGAAACCTGTTAAAGTGAAATGAACACTATGAGAAACGGTGACTTGATCAGTCCTCACCCTGACTGTTGATGAGTAACTTGATATGTTTTCCCTCTTAGTATTTTTTTTGTTTGTTCTACTTAATACTTTTGGTTGAATACTGTAATCAATACACAATTCTTCTTAAGTGCTGAAACTTAACTGAAAAGTGATCACTGTTAAATATAAGAGTGGGAATAAGAGAGGGAAGAGATGTGCAATTCGAGACATGCTCAAGCTGACTTACCTCAAACGGTAGAGTTAGAAACATACCAGGGGATTCCAATTCAATCCCATCAAGGTGGCATGTACCAATGCCATCTCACTAGTCCCAGTGATCAATTTTTGTTCACAATTGATCATAATGATAGGACTAAGAACTAAAGGGATCACAGAAACAAGAATAGTGTCTGCAAATACTAGCTGATAGAATAAAAAAGGGAGAGAATGATCCAACATGGGAAGTGAGATACACAGCAGACCCATAGAATGGCAGATGTCCTAAACAACACTCTGGCCTCAGAATCAGCCCTTAAGGCATGCGGATCCGGCTGAAAAGCCCATGAGAGTATTTCAGGCATGGAAAGCCAAGACACTCTGGGAAAAAAAAACTAAATGAAAGATCTCTGCGAGTGAGATCCCAGTGGAAAGAATGGGTCATCAAAGAAGGAAGTACCTTTCTCTGAAGGGAGGAAAGAACTTCCACTTTGACCATGGCCTTTTCTAAATATGATCAGAGTCAGTGAACTCAGGGGGCTTCCATAGCCTTGGCAGCTCATGACAAGAGCCTAGGGTGATTACTGAGGCCATAAACAAGAGTGTCATTTTGTTAACAACAGGAGTCACTGTGCACTTACTCCTCATGTAGGATCTCTGTCCTTAATGTGCTGTACATTGTGATTTAATGCTATAACGAGTACTCACAGTATTTTTCACTTTGTGTTTCTATGTGGGTGCAAACTGTTGAAATCTTTACTTAATATATGCTAAACTGATCTTCTGTATATAAAGAGAAACGAAAATGAATCTTGATGTGAATGGAAGGGGAGAGGGAGTGGGAAAGGGGAGGGTTGCAGGTGGGAGGGACGTTATGGGGGGATCCATTGTAATCCATAAGCTGTACTTTGGAAATTTATATTCATTAAATAAAAGTTTGAAAGCAAAAAAAAATGTGAGATCCCCTTGGAGGAGAGCCACCAGCTTTTGCTGATTCTATCTTTAAGGAGCATCTTTACCCTCCAGGATGCAGTAAGTCAAATGGGCAAGGCAGCGAACAGTGTATTCAGCTCACACTGCATGTACACAGTCACAAAGACACTGTTTGCACACAAGAGCTCACTTTCAAGAAACACTGGAAGGATGAACAAGGATGGATATACCAAAACGGATGGGGAAAGAATCGATGATGGGAACAAGTCAGAGTTCTCTGAGTAAAACTTACTATATATGGCTTGGGTTTTGAATTACATTACTGTTCTTTCTACAAGGTCAAACAAACATAAAAGGCAAATTCTAATATTGAAAATAAAAGTACGTATCCAATATATCAAATTCATAAGAATCAACAGAAAATGACTCATTAATAGTAAACTGGTAATATGCTGAGTGGGACAAAAAAATTGCAAAGTAGTATTTAGTTTCATTCAAATGTCTAACTTTTGGCAATTCTGCTATTGTACTTCTGAAACAATATACATACATGGTAGGACAAAAAATATGAGCCAAGATTTTCAGTGTTAGAAAAAATACACAATGACAAAATTAAAGAACTTAACACTACAGATTTTTAACTTTGACTTGGGACTGTCAACATGAATTCTTGATTAACACACACCCATATACCTTCCTTAAGCCCTGGTGACTGAAGACACAGAAACCATGATGTATCAGGCGAAATGAAGACCAGTGGTTCAGATGTGGGTTTCTAAATATCCTCCCTTAGTAACATGAACCTGAAACCCTTGAAGAAATGCCTGATTGCAAGTCGACAGCAGGTAAAGCACAAGATGAGAGCAGAAAACCTTGCTGTGACAGAAAGCAAGGGCCCCCCCCCCAGTCTAGGACTATTTGACCATCATAAAGGATGAACAACCATAACTGACTGTAAAACACCCAATAAATAAAAATCCACGAGTCCACAGTAATAATTCCCCAAAGGAGGGAAATAATGATTATTGGGAGAAATGGAACTGGAACTTGTTTAAAACTACAGCAGTAGTCTGCTAGATTAAATTGGGCTCTTCAACAGGAGAAAAATGAACATTTTCACTTCTTTCAAATCAAATAATATCCTAGCTGGAATTGTCAGAAGTTACAAATTAATCATAACTTCTTAATTACCTGTCACTCCCTGTCTTCGTGGAGGAACGACACAGGACCCTGCATTGTTCTTTTGTCTGCTCGGCCCTCCCCGGGTTTGCTGCTGGTTCTTCCCGGGTTGGCTACTGTCCCTTCCACCTCCGTGGAAGGGCGGTTCCCCCTGGCCACTTTCCCCACTTCCGCAGGGGAGTGGCACACCGCCGGCCGGCTCTCTCGGGGGCTGCACAGGTGTTCCCTCAGATGTTCCTGGTGCATGCTGTCTCTCTCCTCCTTTATAGTCCTCTTCCACCAATCCCAACTCTGCTACCCACACGCCGAGTACGCTGCTCTCCTCCAATCAGGAGTAGGTCCTACAGTTTATTGGTTGAACTGGAGGCAGCTGTGTAGAGGCTGTTTCTCCCTTCTCAGCGCCATATTGTGGGAAAGCAGATGCATAGAATAAGTCTTAATTCCAGTAACAGTATAGTCCGAGTTGCTCCCCACAATTACCCCTGCACAATTCACGGATAACTGCATGGAACCAAATTTGTAACTAGGAACTTCCAATCAAACCCTCACCACCACAAAATCCCCTTTGTCAGAAGGCAGCTCTGTGCAACTGCACTCTCGGACACTAGGTAGATCTGTGCCTGCTTCTTGGTTTGGTAAGTTTGGCTCAAGAACAAGGAAATTTGTCTTTCTGTTCCTGTTAGCTAAAGACTTCACATTCACTTTTCCTAAATAGTGATGCAAGGCCCAATTAAGAGCTGCAATAAAGCTCAAAGCTAAGGCACTGCACAGTGTCCCCAGCAATGCTGTGCTCTCTCTTGGCACTGGAAGGCCCTGGGAACCTGGGCTAAAATGTGTGCAGCTCTGTTTCTGCTCTGTGAGGCCACCTTGCTCCTGTTGGAACTTGAACCTCACGTTGGAGTGACATGAAGAATCATGCATATAGGCTCTCCTTGCCAGACTATATTCCAATCTGAGGCCCCGAATCATAGGTATTACGATGGTAAGGACAAAAACCCTTCAGTGAGTTCTAAGCCTCCAATCGAAGATTAAACTATCTTGTGCAGAATTTGGGTGCTGCTGTTATTTATGCCCACTGCAGTAGAGATAGTTGTGGGGGAATGAGAAGCCCTGACATCTATAACTACATAATCAATTATCTGGCAAGACAGACTCATTTCATTGCACTGGACATTTAAACTAATAAAAATATTCCATTTGATTACACTCAGATCTGAGGATCTAATAATACTTCCAAATACAAACATCTCCTTGTACTAATTTTATTCATTTCAAGCTTCCTTCTCATTTCTTAGACATTAAAATGGCCAAAAGGGGCTTATTTGGGGGCATAGCACTGTCCCCCACCACTGCCTTCCTGTTCAGTCTTACCACCTGCTATCTGGGGAGGAGCATAAGTGCTGACCCCTGTCAATCCTATCAGAGACTTCCACTGAGGAAGGGGCAGTCGGGGGCTGGTTTGAGATGAGTCAATGCGTACAGATGGGCTCTACAGAGGAACATGGGAGTGCAGTGGGCAGGGAGGTGGTCAGTGTTAGGATTCACCAAATACACTAGAGACGCAAAAATGGTAACAGATAAATGTCCACAGATACTTTCAAAATAAAACAATACTCAGACAAGATGAAATCATACCACTTTATATCCAATTCCCTATTCTAGAGTTAAAATGCAACATGTGCCACAATGCTGAATTCTTCCACACTAGACATGACAGATTTTATATCTGCAATCTTTTAAACCCGAGACAGACCCTACCAAACCAGTCTTTCTGGTAGTTAATAGCTTTAGTAGTAAGACACAACTGAGTTATCTCCAAGGCAAATCTTTATGATACCAATAACCAGTAAATAGGGAGATACTAGAAATATGCAGCTTAGTAAGCCACAGTGAACCTTGAAGTGGAGGAGCAGTGCACTGGATTTTTAATTGGTGAGTAAATTATTTCACCAGCAATTCCAATGTGGTCTTGCTTTCTCAGTGTATTTCTCCTAAAATAGATTCCTCTAAATGGGTCCCAGTGAGACTTAAAACTCTGAGACTGACGGCAAATCTTGACTTGGATTCATCTCTGAGGGCATAAAGGAAGATGGTCTGTTGTTCAGACAATGGCCTCAGTATTTATTTGATATGCATCAAGTTTTATGATATGAAATAAATTCAGAGAGTCAAAAAAATTAGTCATGGTGGGGCTATATAGTAACTCTGGAGTTTGCCCTGATTACATCTAACCTGTAGAAAGGTATGAGAATAATGTTTCATGTGTCCTGTGGAATACATCAGCACATCCAGAGACTCAGGGGTCTCAGCACAGAAGACCTGGCAATTTGAAAGAAATTTAGGAGAGAACACCAACACAGGCAACCCCTGGGCCACACCAACATGGAATACCTTGCTCCACAGGATGTGGTCTTTGATTCCCTACTTCATGACGACATTCCTTTTAATTATGCCAGATTTCCTCATTTTTGTCAATCTAATATGCATGTCTGTGGTTGCTAATCACAATGGGTGCTTTTCCACGTTTATTGGTCATTCAGTTTTCCTCTGCAGTTAAATGACCTTTCTTATCCCGTGCCCAAATTTCTATCTGGTTGTATTTTTTCTTATCCATGGTCACACATTCTTTATATACCACAGCAATGACTCCTTTTCGAATTACAAAAATCTTCTCTAAGTCTGGTTTATCCTTCATGGTACAAATTTTATATGACTTTAAATATATTTTCAAAACGTTGGGTGTTCCAAGATGGTAGAATAGCAACAGGGCAGTCTGCTCTAGGCTAGACAAAATTAGTAGGAAAAAAGTGGAGAAAGTACACTGTCTGGGGAAAGCTGCAGGGCAGACTGCAGTGGGAGGTCCTGTGACAGCAGTGGAAATGACGTGGACTTGAGTGGAAGGTGCACTCGTGCAGTATGAGCGTGAACACAACAAAGGACCCGGCAGCTTGCTCTGGCGAGCAAGGATAGGTCAGACTAAGTGGGCCCACCCAGTGCTGATGCAGCTGGAGGCAGAGCCTAGTAGGTTACTTTTTGAGTTTGGCCTGGAACCTTCAGGGGAGTGGGGTAACCAGGGGTAACTAATCACCCAGAGGAAAAATAAAGAGCAGTGTGTGTGTCTCTCCCCATATCCCCCTGCCACCAACATCAACACCCTGTGGCCAGATGTGGGAGGGCTGGTGCCATTTTGAATAAATTATCCCTATTTGTAGATGGCATGATTCTATAGATAGGGGATCCAAACAACTCCACACTAAGACACTACTGGAACTCATATACGAGTTTGGTAAAGCAGCAGGATACAAAATCAACAATACAAACATCAATAGCCTTTGAATACACAGATAATGCATGGCTGAGAATATTAAGATCGATCCCATTCACAATAGCTACAAAAAAATCTAATAACTTGGAATAAATTTAACAAAGGACATCAAAGATCTCTGCGATGAAAATTACAAATCATTAAAAAATATGACATAAAAAAGTGAAAAATATTCCATGTTCATAGAATGGATGAATCATCATCAAAATGTCTGTTCTACTGGAAGCAATTTTCAGATTCAGTGTGATCCCAAAGTACCAACAACATTTTTAGATCTAGAAAAAAATGATTTTAAAATTATAGGGAAACACAAGAAACCCCAAAAACTACAGCAATTTTAAACAATAAAAACAAAGCTGGAAAAAGCCCATGAGAGTATTTCAGGCATGGAAAGCCAAGACACTCTGGCAAAGAAAAAAAATGACATAAATGAAAAATCTCTGAGATCCCAGTGAAAAGAACGGGCCATCAAAGAAGGAGGTACCTTTCTCTGAAGGGAGGAGAGAACTTCCACTTTGACTATGGCCCTGTCTAAATAAGATCGAAGTCGGCAAACTCAAAAGGCTTCCATAGCCTTGACAGTTCATGACAAGAGCCTCGGGTGATTACTGACACCATAAACAAGAGTGTCAATTGTTAAATCAACAGGAGTCACTGTGCACTTACTCCTCATGTAGGATCTCTGTCCTTAATGTGTTGTACTATGTGAATTAACAGTATAACTATTAACTCAAACAGCGCTTTATACTTTGTGTATCTGTGTGGGTGCAAACTGTTGAAATCTTTACTTAGTATATACTAAGTTGATCTTCTGTATATAAAGATAATTGAAAATGAATCTTGATGAAGAATGGGATGGGAGAGAGAGTGGGAGATGGGATGGTTGCAGGTGGGAGGGAGGTTATGGGGGGAAAAGCCGCTATAATCCAAAAGTTGTACTTTGTTTTTTTTTAAAGCTTTTATTTAATATAAATTTCCAAAGCTGTAAGCATCACAATACCTGATCTCAAAAAATACTACAGGGTAGTTATAATCAGAACAGCTGGGTACTGGCACAAAAACAGATGTATAGACCAATGGAACAGAATAGAAACTCCAGAAATCCACACGTCTACAACCAACTTATCTCAATCCTTAGAGTCTTTTCAACAAATGTTGCTTGGAAAACTAAATATCTGCATGCAAAAGTATAAAACAAGACCGCTACCTTACACCTTACACAAAAACCCACTCAAAATGGATCAGAGACCTAAATCTATGAACTGATACCATCAAATTACTCAAGAACATTGGAAACCCTACAAGACATTGTCATAGGGGAAGATTTCTTGGAACAGACCATAGAAGCATAGACAAAGTCAAAATTTACAAATGGGATTGCCTCAAACTGAGAAGCTCCTGCACAGCTAAAGAAGCATTCAGCAAAGTGAAGAGGCAACTGACAAAGAGGAAGAAAATATCTGCAAACTATGCAACTGACAATGGATTAATTTCCAGAATCTAAAGAGTTCAAGAAACTAAACAGCCACAAAATAAACATCCTAGTTCAAGAAACTAAACAACCACAAAGCAACCTAGTTAAGAAATGGGCAAAGGACCTGAACAGCCATTTTTCAAGAGAGAAATTCAAGCGGCCAATAGACATGGAAAAATGGTCAGGATCACTAGCCATCAGGGAAATAGAAATCAAAACCACATTGATGTTTCACCTCACCCTGAAAGAATGGCTTTCATACAGAAACCAACCAACAACAAATGTTGAGGAGAATATGGGGAAAAGGGTACCCTAATCCACTGTTGGGATTATAAACTGGTGCAGCCACTTTGGAAGACAGTGTGGAGATTATAGACCTTACATATTACCCATTTATCTCACTCCTGGAAATTTGCCCAAATAACATGAAATGAGCATATGAAACATTTATCTGTACATCCATGTTCATTGCAGCTCAACTTACAATAGCTAAGATATGGAATCAACCCAGATGTCCATCAACTGAACAGATAAAGAAATTCTGGTATATATACACTATGGAATACTACACAGTGGTTAAAAATGAAGTCCTGTCATTTGCAACAAAATGGAGAAAACTGGAAACTATTATACTTAGTGAAATAAACCAGTGCCCATAAGACAAATACCATATGTTCTCTCTTATCTGTGATAACAGAGTACCTAAAAGGTATTCTATAGGAGTGAAACTGACACTTTTGAGATGCGATGATTTTGAACAGCCCTTTTCTTGACTGTTGATGAATAATTTTTTTTTCTGAGTACTATTTGTTGAACCCTCTACTTAGTGTTGGGTTAACCTTACAAGTATAAAGGTAACTGAAAATAAAAATTTAAAAAATAAGGTTGGGAATGGCAGAAAAGGAGGAAGAAGGGTGACAGTATCGGGGGGGAGAAGGTAGGCTGGGAAGAATCACTATGTTCTTATATTTGTGTATATGAAATACATGAAGTTTGTATTCCTTAAATAAAATTTTATAAAAGCTTTGATATTTTTTTCTTCAAGTCATAAACCTATTTTCCTGTGTATTCTAAATTACCATTGCAAAGTTTTAATACTTTTGATGGACTTCAAACTTAATTGTTTCTATGGTGAGATGATTTCTATTACTTTCCCCCATATGTAAACCTACTATATCTTTACTTTTTAATATAAACACAGATTATCATGTACATCATAGATACAGTTCTAAGGATATAATACTTTACTTCCTGCCTCTCTCCCTGTTCTCCCTTCGCTTCTTTCAGTTTTTACAATAGCATACTTTGTTATAATCACAGTCTTAATGTTGTACTATAGTGTTCAATAAGTAAAAGCTAGAAAGACCTCCGTTCCACAGAAATATAGACAATGGCTATAATCAAATTATGAATGTCCATTTCACTTATACATTCTGGTCTTTCATACTGTATAATTTTCCCAAATCCATTTGCTGAAAAGGCTGTATTTTCTTCAGGGAGTGATTTTTGCTCATTTCTCAAGTATCAGTTGATTATACATGTGTTCATTAATTTATGGGGTTTGTATTCTGTTCTATTGGTACACATGTCTATTCATATACCAGTACCAGGCTCTTTTGATTATAACTGCCCTATCTTGAAATCTGGTATTGTGATGCCCCAGACCTTGTTGTTATTGGTTTACATTATTTTAGCTATTCTGGATCTTTTGTGTTTCCATGTGAATTTTAGGATTTTTTTCTAGATCTGAGAAGAATGTCCTTGGTATTTTTATTGGGATCACATTGAATCTGTAAATTGCCTTGGCTGGTATGGACATTTTGGTATTAATTCTTCCAATATGTGGATATAGAAGATTTTTTCCATTGTTTTGTCTTCTATTTTTTCCTTAATGCTTTATAATTGTAGAGATCTTTCACCTCCTTTGATAAATTTTCCCAAGATATTTAAATTTTTTGTAGCTTCTGTGAATGGGACTGATCTTATAAGTTCTCAGCCATAGCACTGTTTGTGTGTACAAATACTGTTGATTCTTTTGTGTTGATTTTGGTAGATTCTTTTCATTCTATATATTTATGTATCTATCAACAATGACCTTGCCTAAGTAAGATTGAAGTCAGCGAACTCAAAAGGCTTCCATAGCCTTGGCAGCTTATAACAAGAGCCTAGGGAGATTACTGACACCATAAACAAGAGTGTCAATTTGTTAAGTCAACAACAGGAGTCACTGTGCACTTACTCCTCATGTAGGATCTGTCCTTAATGTGTTGTTCAATGTGAATTAATGCTATAACTAGTACTCGAACAGTATTTTATACTTTGTGTTCTGTGTGGGTGCAAACTGTTGAAATCTTTACTTATTATATACTAAATTGATCTTCTGTATATAAAGAGAATTGAAAATGATTCTTGATGTGAATGGAATGGGAGAGGGAGAGGAAGTTAGGAGGGTTGCGGGTGGGAGGGAAGTTATGGGGGGGGGAGCCATTGTAATCCATAAACTGTACTTTGGAAATTTATATTTACTAAATAAAAGTTAAAAAAGGATAATTTGAATTTCTCCTTTCCAATTTTTATCCCATTGATTTCTTTTTATTTCCTAATGGCTCTGGTAAAACTTCCAGAATCATACTGAATAGCAATGGTGAGAGTGGGCAGCCTGGAATTGCTTCCAGCTTTTCCCCATTCAATATGATGCTGGCTGTGGGTTTGTCGTATTTTGCCCTGATTATGTTTAGGTATATTCCTACTATACCCAATTTGGATAGGGTTTTATCATGAAAGTATATTGTATTTTATCAAATGCTTTCTCTGCATAAATTAGATAGTCATATGGGTTTTGTTCTTCAATGTTTTAATGTGATGTATGACCTTATATGATTTGCATATGTTGGGCATTCCTATATCCCAGGGGTAAATCCCACTTGCTCTGTGTGAATGATTTATCCTATGTGTTGTTGGATTCAATTAGCTAGTATTTTGTTTCAGGTCTTTTTTTTTTTTTTTTTTGCATCTGTGTTCATCAGTGATATTGGTCTATAGTTTTCTTTCTTAGTTGTATGCTTTCCTGGTTTTAGTAGTAAGGTAATACTGGCTTCATGGAGGAGCTTGGGTGGATTACCTCCCTTTCAATTGTTTAGAACAGTTTCAGAAGAATTAAAAGTAGTTCTTTAAAAGTTTCATAGAATTCAGCAGTGAAGCCATCTGGTCCTGGGATTTCTTTGTTGGGAGGGTCTTTATAACTGATTCAATTACCATCTTGCTTAATGATCTGTTTAGGTTTTCTATGTTTTCATGTCTCAATTTTGGTAGATTGTATGTGCACAGGAATCTATCGATTTCTTCCAGATTTTCCAATTTGTTGGCATATAGCTGTTTGTAGTAATTCCCGATAAGTGTTCTAACCCATTGTGATTTTGCATTCTTTTAGAATTCCTAAGACACATCTGTGCAGTCATTTGATAGTATATCGTATAACCCAAACACTGTTTTTTCTATTTTCTTCTTTTTATTTCCCCGTTTGAAATATTTCCAAAGATTTGACCTCTAGATTGAATACCCTTACTTCTACCTCAAAAAGTCTGCTGTTAAGACCTTCTAGGAGGGAGGGGCCAAGATTGCGGTATAGTAACAGGACATTCTGAGTCCTGTGGGGAAAAACAGATAATAAGAAGAGTGGATATAAGTGGCAACAGAATTGCAAAAAGTTCATGCAGAGTAGCCCAGGAGTCCAACAGAGAAAGCTCAGATCCACACTAAGGGAGCAAAGAGGAAAGAGAAGTGGAGGAGATTCAGCAAAGGCACAATAGAGAGACCAAAATGAGGAGATTGGCGCCTCTTCCACCAGGCAACCAGGTGGAGGTTATGAGTCCATGGAGCTGAGGATAGCAGCAGGCAGGGAAGCTTGGTGAACTGTGTTTGAAGATCCAAGTAGGAAGAAGGAGAAATCATAGGGGAACAAGCAGAGAGGATGGGCACACTATGGTCCATCTATGTCTCCTCCCTCCCCTCAACTGGACCTACAGCTGGGGGGAGAATCCATATTGATTGTTTACATTTTTGATTGTAATCATGGAGTTGCTGTGTCTGCCTCCCATGCACATACCCATCAATTGCAGGGACCACCTCACAACACCCTCAACCTGGGAATGAGGATCACAACTTTTCAGAGTGATTTATGCCCCACCACACAAGCTATACAACAAGGAGTAGTCCTAAACAGAGAGAACCTGAGCTCCTTTCACCCACCAGTGAGAAGTGAGCCCAGCCCCCATTAGGTAGGGCTTAGTGCACCAAAGCCCTGGCACCTGCCTTCATCATGATCTAGAAGTAAACAGCACTCCAGGAGAAAGTGGAAGCATGCAGCCCTGCCAAAGTACATAGCAGCTCATGGCAGAGGGAAATCGCAGGACAGGCACAAAGTCACAATTTAAAGATAAAATCAACCAGAAATGCCAAAGAACCAAGGAAAAACCATGAATAACAGTAAGCGAGACTATGAGTCCCCAAAGGAACAATATAATTCTTCAATAATGGTGGCTGAAGAGATCAAGGATGTACCAGAAAAAGAATTCAGAAAATTAACCGTCAGATTACTTAGAAGCAATCAGAAAAAAATTCATGACCTAAATGAAAAGTGCTTCCAAGAAACGGAGATTTTAAAGAGAATACAGAATGAAATACTGGAAATGAAGAATTGAATAGACTAAATAAAAAATGCAGTGGAAAGTTTTAGCAATAGAATAGATGAGAAAGAAGAAAGAATATCAGAACTAGAAGACAAATTTCTGGAAATAATACAGTTAGACCAAATACAAAAGAAGAAATTAGAAAATTGACAATCATAGTTGGAGATATACAAGACTCTATAAAATGACCCAACTTATGGATCCTAGGAATTCTGGAAGGTGTGGAAAGAGAATGGATTAGAAGTCCTTCTTAAGATGAAATAATAACAGAGAACTTCCCCAACCTGGACAAAGAGACATGCAAGTACTAGAAATACACAGAACTCCCCATAGACACTAACAGAAAAGGACTTCACCACGGCACATTGTAGCAAAACATAAAGAAGGGATCTTAAAATGTGCAGCAGAGAAACAACAAATCATATTCAGAGGAAACCCAAATAGACTCACTCTGGACTTCTCATTGCAAACCCTTCAGGCAAGCAGACAGTGGCGAGATATATTCCTAGCCCTAGGAGAAAAAAAACACTCTGAACCCAGAATACTGTATCTTGTAAAACTCTCATTTATGAATGAAGGAGAAATAAGGATCCTGCACAACAGGCAGAAATGAAAAGAATTTGTAACTACTCACCAGCCCTACAAAAGATGCTCAAGGATGTGCTACATGCAGAAATACAAAAACAGGAACATCAATACAATTTCCTTTTTTTTTTCATCATACTGTATGTTGAACTCTTTACATAACAGAGTTAATCATATGTATATAACATCAATTGAAAAAAAGATCCCAGTAAAAATTTAGAGGGGGAATAACAGAAGGAGGAAGTAGGCTATAATTGTAAAGCTGTATAGTTCTGCATACAGTCCTATAGACTTACTTCTAATGGTACAGCCTAAAACCCTGCCATGGGAAAGGTAAAAGTGATCATATAAATAACATCAAGTGCCTGATAATTTTTATATATATATATATAAATTTCTATATATATATATATAATTAAAAAGGAGGGAATCCACACAGCAGACTCTTAGAATGATATTTGCTGTAAACAACACTCTGACCTCAGAATCAACTCTTAAGGCTTCCTGGTCTGGCTGAAAGGACCGTGAGAGCATTTCAGGCATGGAAAGCCAAAACTCTGTGGCAAAATATATCCTACACAAAGGATCTCTGTGAGACCTCACTGGAAAGAAGGGGCCATCAAAGAAGGATGTACTTTTCTCTGAAGGAGGAGAGAACTTTCACTTTCCTTATGGCCATGTCCAAATACTGATGGAGTCTGGTCACAAAAGGGTTCCATAACCTTGGCAGCCCATGGCAAGAGCCTTGGATGATTACTAACATCATAAATAAGAGTGTCAATTGTTAAATGAACAACAGAAGTCACTGTGCACTCACTCCCCATGGAGGACCTCCGTCCTTAAGGAGTTATGCTATGAGTGTTGACTGGCGAACTTGTTCTCAAATTGTACTCTATATGTTGTGTATGGATGAAAACTGTTGAAATCTGTACTTAACATAGAGTTGGTCCTCTGTATATAAAATTGAAAATGAACCATAATGAAGATGGAGATGGCAGAGGGAGTCAGGGTGGGAAGGTAGGTATGAGGGAAAGGGTTACTATATTCCTAAAGTTGTACCTATGAAAAATGCATTCATTAAATAAAAGCTTAAAAAATAAATGAAAATAACTTACAGGCTAGTGCATGGAAAAAAGTCAAAATCAACATGATACAATGTCATTGGGCAGCTGCTATAGGAACATACACAGAAAATAAAGATTTCCTGTTGACTTATAGATTCAGAAAACCAGGGTTGGAGGTGGAGGATGTGGCACAGACAGTTCAGCAGTCACTTGGGATTCTTGCAACCCATATCAAGTGCCTAGGTTGAGTCCCACCTTTACTTCTGATCCAGCTGCCTGCTAATGCATATCCTGGGAGGAAAGCAGATAATGGCTCAAGTTCTTGGTTTCCTGCTACCCAAGTGGGAAAACCTGATTTAGTTGTTGGCTCCTGGCATTAGCCTGCCTCAATCCCAACTATTGTGGACATCTGGGAAATGAGCCACCAGATGGAAGACCTCTCTCTCATTCTGCCATTCTGCCTTTCAAAAATGGGGGCTGTCCCTGTGGCATAGCAGGATAAGCTGCTTTCTCCAGTGCCAGCATCTCATCAGACACCGGTTCAATTCCCAGCTGTTCCACTTTTGATCCACCCCCCCTATTAATGTGCCTGGAAAAACAATGAAGGATGACCCAAGTGCTTGGGCCCCTGCACCCACATGGGAGCTCTGGATGGAGTTCTTGGTGCCTTGTATCACCCTGGTCCAGACCCGCCTGTTGCAGCCATCTGGGGAGTGAATCAGTGGATGGAGGTCTCCCTCTGTCTTGCCCTCTATTTAATGTGAAAGGCAGATTTACATAAATATTTTCAATATATTAAAACATTTTAAAACATGAAAATCAGGGTTAGATTTTGCAGGATTCTCAATTCTTCTGGAATTTTCTCACTAAGAAATTATGTGCCAAATTTAATTATTCTCTTTTGTTTTTAAACTTCAACTGCATAAATACTGGTATGGAAAAAGCTTTGAAATTAATGCTGAACCTGTTACAGAGGAATATTTTTAATGACAAAATTCACAGAATAGCATAGATACTTTAAATTAAGTGAAATACTTTTGGCTATAGTTTTTATTATTTAAAATCAATATTGTATCATGAACTATTGATTTCCCTTATCTTTTTAAATAATAATTATTTCATTTTAAAAAGCTTTGTTTTATTTAAAAGGCAGAGACAGAGAGTGCAGGTCAGAGTCAGACAGAGATTCTCCATCCTTTTGGTTCATTCCCTGAACTCCTGCAACAGTTGAGGCTGGCCCAGGCTGAAGGCAGGAGACCCAAATTCAATCTTCAATGGGGATGGCAGGGCCCCAATCATCCAAGCCATCACCTGGCAAATCCCAGAGCACACACCAATAGGAATTAAGAATCATGTGTAGATCCAAGGTGCAAACCTAGGCCCCTCTGATATGGGATGCAACAAACAACATCCCAAGTGCTTCACCAAATGCCCACTCAAGTACTCAATCTTTAACCATAATTTGCATTCTGCAGGTGTTCATGACAGATGAAGATATGGGGGAGAGTAGACAGATGGAGGTTGGATAAGGAGTACCAAAACACAGGTAGACAGGACGAATAAGTCCTAGTGTTATGCAACGTAGTCAGTTGACATAGTTCAAAATAACCTGTTACATATTTTATGAACAAGAAGGAGAGGTTTGAAGATTCCAAATATAAAGGACAGGGAGAGGGAAATGTTAATTTCTATGGACAAGTACCCATTGTATACATATTTTGAAATGTGCAAACAGTATTAATTTAAAAACGCTTTTTAAATATTAAGGGAGAAAAATATGTTTATATAAGACAAAATAGTTTTTCACAATTGTGTTTAAACTCTTACATGGATAAGTGAGAGAAAGAGTAATACATTCAGGTTTTATGGCTATCTGGGGAAGAGTAAGTTCGGTTTCTATGACTTATTTTTGGGGAGGGATGAGGGATGAAATTAGGACAGCAAAAGGTCAGAGGGAAACTTGGGGGCAGCACTGTGGCCTCCACCTGCAGTGCCAGCATCCCATATGGGTGCCAGTTTATATTCCAGCTGATCCTCTTCCAACCCATATCTTTGCTGCTTATGGCCTGGGAAAGCAGTGTATGACGGCCCAAGTGCTTGGGCCCCTGCACCCACCTGGGAGATCCAGAAAAGTCTCCTGAATCCTGGCATCAGATCCACCCAGCTCCTGCCATTATGACCATTTGGGATGTAAACAACCAGATGGAAGAACTTTCTGTCTCTCCCTCTCTCTGTGATTCTACCTCTCAAATAAATAAATAAAATCATATTTAAAAAGACATGGAGTCAATCCAGATGTCCATCAACAGATGACTAGATAAGGAAAACGTAAAATATATACACTATTGCATCCTACTCATCCATAAACAGAATGAAATCATGTCTTTTGTAACAAAATGGGTGCACCTGGAAATCATTATACTTAGTGAAATAAGATAGTACCAAAAAGACAAATGTGTTTTCTCTAGTTTTTGGTGCCTAATGTACAGAGTACAAAAAATATTTGAGTGAAATTGACCTTTTGAGAGTATCAATACTCCTAAGTAACAGTGGCTGTTTTTCTACTTATTATCTGTTGATTTCTTAGGGGAGGGTTAAGTTTGTGATTATTGACTGAGGGTTCCAAGATGGCAGAACAGTGACAGGACAGTCCGAATCATGTGGGGCAAAAATACTAATTAAAACAAGGATAGAAACTACATGCCTGAGATAAAGCCGAGGGGAATCTGCAGCAGGAAAACCATTGAGTACAGCAGAGATGATTCAGGACAGCATTGAAGAGCAAATAAGGAAAAAAAAAACAGCAGAGGTCTGGACCCAGAGAAGAGTGCCGGCCCCGGGGGACCAGGTGAGAGGGGGAATCCAGGGGCCTGTGAACCTGCAGGCAGCAGCAGGAAGGAGTGCTTAGTTAACTGCTACTGAAGTTCCAGGCTGGGAAAAATTAAACGACCAAATAGTAAGGTGGCACCTTCCTCCCCCTCCCCTGCAGGGACCAGCAGCCGGCCGTTGAGGAGAAACCACTCTGTTCCTTTGGGTTTTTTTCCATTTCTGTTCTCAGGCAGGTGGCATATGGCAAGGGGAAGCCCTGCCTGTTGAAAGCTGGTGCCCATCCACCACCATGGAGAAGTGAGCTGGGCTCCTGTAGATGGTGGCTCTGTGCACGTGCCGGCAACCCACACTCCTATAACAGCACATAACAGAGGAAACTGTACTCACAGGAAATCAGGAAATATGCCACAGATCAAATGTGTAGTTTTTTTTAAGCAGTGTGAGCTAGTGCTGAAAATACCAGAGACTAACAACAGGGCATCCTGCAGCTGTGAGAAGGACAGATCACAACTGAGGTGAATACCATCCCTCTATCCCATAACCACAGGAGAGCTACAAAGCACCATGAGGGCCTTACCTTGGATACTTGCTCCACCTTGGAATACTGAACAGTGCAAGCAGGCCACACCCAGCACACACCTCTTGGTACTCACTGAAAGTATAGATGTCCCAAGCCACAGAGATAGAAAATAAAGAAAAACAACCAAATCAAAAAAACCTACATAAATGCCAAAAAAAAAAAAAGAAAGAAACTTGACTAGGGGAGGCATTAAGAGTCCCCAAAAGGAACTCTATGATGTTTCAACAGAAGGTGAAGATGAAGAGATGAGGATATGCCAGAATCAGAATTCAGAAAATTAATCATCACGTGATTAGAAGCTATCAGAAGCAAATTCATGAAATAAATGAAATTTTTTCCCATGAAATTTAGATATCAAAGAGAAATCAGAATGAAATACTAGAAATGAAGAACTCAGGGGCCGGCACTGTAGTGCAGCAGGTTAAAGCCCTGGCGTGAAGCACCAGCTTCCCATATGGTCACTGGTTCTAGTCCCAGCTGCTCCTCTTCCAATCCAGCTCTCTGCTATGGCCTGGGAAAGCAGCAGAAGATCACCCAAATCTTTGGGCCCCTGCACCCGTGTGGGAGACCTGGAAGAAGCTCCTGACTCCTGGATTCGGATCAGTGCAGGTCCAGCCATTGCTGCCATCTGGGGAGTGAACCATCAGATGGAAGACCTCTCTTTCTTTCTGCCTCTCCTCTCTGTGTAACTCTGACTTTCAAATAAATAAATCTTTGAAAAAAAGAACAATAGATCAAACAAAAATGTAGTGGGAAGTCTTAACAACAAAGTAGGAGAGACAGAAGAAAGAATATCAAATCTGGAAGACAAATTTCTGGAAATTTTAGTCACACTAAAAAAGGGAGAAATTAGAAAACTAAAACACACTGTTGGAAATCTACAAGATAATACCAAAAAGACCCAACATATGGGTCCTAGGAATTCCTGAAAGTGTGGAAAGAGATAAGGGATTAGAAGGCCTTTTTATTGAAATAATAAAGAGAAAACTTCCAATTTGGAGAACCAAGTACAGGAAGCATGCAGAACTCCTAACAGACATGACCAGAAAAGATCTTCAGCACGACACACTGTAGTAAATCTGTCTACTGTAAAACATGAAGATTCTAAAATGTGCACAAGAGAAATGCCAGATCACATATAGAGGAACCCCAATTAGACTCACAGCAGACTGCTCATCAGAAACCCGACAGACTAGGAGAGAATGGCAAGATATATTCCAAGTACTTACAGAAAAAAAAATTGTCAACCCAGGAGACTATATCCCACAAGGATCTCATTTATGAATGAACATGAAATAAAGATCTTCTATAACAAATAGAAATTGAAGGAATTTTAACTACCTGCACAGACCTTTAAAAGATGCTCAAAGATGTGATACAAACAGAAACACAGAAACACAGAAACAGGAACATCACTAAGAAATAAGGTGAAGGCAGAAAATCACCCAGTAAAAGTACAAAAGAAACCCAAATAAAAAATATGACTATTAATGGAAATATGGCAGGGCAAAGTCTTTACTTATCAATAATCACCTTGAATGTAAATGGTCTCAATTCTCCAGTTACAAGACAAAAATTGGCTGAATGAATTAAAAAAGAAAACCCAACTATTTGCTGCCTACAAGAAACACATCTCACCAGCAATGATGCATGCAAAGTGAAAGGATGGAAAGAGTTAATCCATGCCAACAGAAACCAAAAAAAGAGCTGGTGTTGCCATCCTAATATCAGACAAAACAGACTTTAACACAAAAACTATTAATAAAGAAGGGCACTATATAATAATTAAGGAATCAATCCAGCAGGAGAATATATTATAAATGTATATGCACCTAATTACAGGGCACCTGAATATGTAAAAAGAAATGTTAATGGACTTAAAGTGAGACAGACTCAAATACAATAATAATGGGGGCTTCAGTACCCTACTTTCAGCAATGGACACATCAACCAGACAGAAAATCAGCAAGGAGACAAACAATCTACACTATAGATCAAATAGACCTAATAGATATCTACAGAGCTTACCACCCTACAGCCACAGAATACAGATTCTTCTCACCAGTGCATGGAACATTCTCTAGGATTAAGTACGTGCTACACCATAAAGCAATCTCAACACATTAAAAAATATCAAAATCATACCATGCATATTCTCTGTCCAGAATAGAATGAAGTTGATAATCAGTAACTCAGGAATACCCAGAACATATGCAAATACATGGAGACTGAACAACATGTTCCTTAATGAACAGTGGGCCATTGAAGAAACCAAAAGAGAAATAAAATTTCTGGAAACAAATGAAGATGACAATATAGCATAATAAAACTAAGAGCACAGCAAAAGCAGTGTTAAGAGGAAAGTTTATAGCAATTGGAGCCTACATCAGGAAATCAAATAAATGAGCTGTCAACAAACAATTGGAAAGGCATCAAATAAATGAGCTGTCAACAAACTACAAATGCTGGTGAGGATGTGAGGAATACCAGGTACCCTAAACTACTGTTGCTGGGAATGTAAACTGGTAAAGCCACTATGGAAGACAGTGTGGAGATACCTTTGAGGTCTGAATATAGACCTACCATATAACCCAGCCATCCTATTCCTGGAAATCTACCCAAGTAAATGAAATCAGCTAATGAAAGAGCTATCTGTACCTCCATGTTTATACCAGTTCAATTTAGAACAGCAAAGACATGGAATCAACCCAATTTCCTGGCAACTAAAAACTGGATAAAGAAATTATGGCATATGTACACTATGTAATACTACACAGCAGGAAAAAAACAAATCCTGGTCATTTGCAACAAAATGGGTGAAACTGAAAATCATACTTGGTGAAACAGAATTTGTTCTTTGGGACTGGCTTCTGTTCTCCCTGACCTGTGATACCTGAGCACCTTAAAGACAACATGTGGAAATGAAATAGACACTTAGAAGCAATGATTTGGAACAGCCCTTCTCTCAACTGTTGAGGAGCTTTTTATTCTGTATTTTTGTTTCTCTTTTCCTTTATAATATTTTTCTTATCTTTTATTTTCATACAATTCATTGCATGCTATAACAGAGTTAATCATAGATGTAAATTATTAAAATGCAAATTAACAAAGTTAATCATAGGTGTATAAAGTTAAATGTAAACAGATCTTAGTAAAGAATAAGAGAATAAGAAAGGGAAGATGAAGGGGGGTGGGAATGTGGGTAGGAGGGTGGGTGCAGTAGAAGAATTACCAAGATCCTAAATATGTAATTGAGAAATGTATGAAGTTCACAACTGCAAAGCAGTATAGCCCTACATACATTCCTATGGACTTACTTCTAAGGGAAGTAACAACTAGCCATAGGATCCCAAAATCCTTCAAGCTGGTTGATAAAAATAGCGGCTTAAGTATTATAAAGATCAAATGGATAGGAATAAGAGGCAAAGTGACCTTACAGATAGGATCAAGTAAATAGGACTAAGTGTTTGGAAACAATAGAATTAAAAAGGAGTGAAGGCAGCCGGCGCCGCGGCTCACTAGGCTAATCCTCCACCTAGCGGCGCTGGCACACCGGGTTCTAGTCCCGGTCGGGGCGCCGGATTCTGTCCCGGTTGCCCCTCTTCCAGGCCGGCCCCCTGCTGTGGCCCGGGAGTGCAGTGGAGGATGGCCCAGGTGCTTGGGCCCTGCACCCCATGGGAGACCAGGAAAAGCACCTGGCTCCTGGCTCCTGCCACCGGATCGGCGCGGTGCACCGGCCGCAGCGCGCCGGCCGCAGCGGCCATTGGAGGGTGAACCAACGGCAAAGGAAGACCTTTCTCTCTGTCTCTCTGTCCACTCTGCCTGTCAAAAAAAAAAAAAGAAAAGAAAAAGAAAAAGAAAAAGAAAAAAAAAAAGGAGTGAAGGCTCCACCACGGGAACAGTCCATACAGCAGACTCATAGAATGACAATCACTTTAAGTAGCATTCTGACCTCAGAGTCAGGCCTAAAGGCATTCCATTCTGGCTATAAAGCCAGGAGGGGGGCCATTTCAAGCATGGAAAGCCAAGACACTATGGGGAAAAAACGTCCTCCATGAAGGAACCCTGTGGGTGAGATCCTAGTGGAAAGAAATGGCCACGAAAGGAGGATGTACTTTTCTCTGAAAGGAGGAGAGAACTTCCACTTTGCTTATGGCCTTGTCAAGCCAGTGGATCCAAAAGGCTTCTGTAGCCAAGGCAGCTCATATCAAGAGCACTGGGTGATCACTGATGTCATACATAGGAGTGTTGTTAAATAAACAAGAGACACTGTGTACTAACTTGCCATGCAGGACCTCTGTCCCCAAACAGTTGTATCATGAGACTTAATAGTAAAACCTGTTCAATAATCACTTCCATTTAGTGTACTAAATGGAGGATATTATGTCTCATAAGAGCTCTGAGAGCTCATAAGAGATGTACCATCCTTGGGTTCTTCTTTAAAGATAATTTTCTAAAAGAAGGGGGAGGAAGGAAGGAAAGGAGAAAGCAGGGGAATGAAAACACTTTTGAGAAGCAGTCACACAGAACAGCCCTTGTCTAGACTGTTGAAGAACAGTTCTCTTAGGTTTTTTTATTCCATTCTTTTTTTCTTTCCTTTTCTTTCTCGGACTAAACAGGAGAGGGAGAAGGAAGGATAGTGGTCAGTGGGTGGGAGAGTGGGTACGGTGGGAAGAATTACTTTGTTCCTAATGCTGTATTTATGAGATATATACAAATAAAATAAACTGAAAGTTTGTCATTGTAAAAATTAAAAGAAAAAATAAGGAAAGAGGAGGGAGGATGGGAATGTAAGGTAGGTGGTAGTGTAAGACATTTCACTGTGCCTCAATCTGTAATTATGAAATACGTCACATTTGTTCACCTTTTATAAATAAAAAAGTTTAAAAAGATTACAAAGACACCCCCAAAATGATTTTTGTCCCTGGGACTGTGCATTTCTGTAATGAGCACCTAAATATCCAACTGGATTTGGAGTCAGCAACAGTTGAAGACTGGAAGAAGTTTGAAGAGGCTGAGAAGGAGAACTGCAAAGGCACTGTGAACAGAACCAGGACACTGATACTGCCAGCGAAGGCTCAGCAGGTACTGAGGGGCACTGACAAATTTAAAATCCCAGTGTCTCTAATTGGCTAAGTATCAGTGGAGCACTTACAGTAAGATAGGATGTGTGATCTAGAAAAATATGTAAAATATATCAAAAGTAAAATTCTGTGACGTTCTCCATAAACATTTGCTCTGGTTCACTGAGTAACAGCAATATACACATGTTTGGGGAAAAGTGCCTGCTGCATTTTTACAAGAAAATAAAAATTTCCTTAATATTTTAAAGCAGTGTTTCTCCCTATGTGTTTTTCAATGGACATTTATTCCACCTCAGCCACTATGCTGCACTCCATAAAGAATACTTAGATACATATGAGAGTTTTAATCACCAACAGCTTAAAAGGGAGAAAAACAGTTTGCGGCCCCCCATATATAAAACAAAATGACATGAGATTTGGGAAGAAGTAATTACAATTGAGTTTCAGGTTAACATGAAATTTTATAACATCAGAGTCTGGTAAACTGGATCCCATCTTATTTAAATCAATATTCACATTTTTGGGGAAAATGCTAAAGAATACCAAATAATATTGGAAACAAAGGTTTCTAAACACCAGAATATGCTTAAATATCAGTTAGATAGTTATGACCATATTCCAACAAGGCTCTGTGGTCATAATTAGTAAAAAAAATTAGAACAAGAAGAAATGGAAATTTTCATAAATAGGGCAGCACTTTTCAAAGAGCTACAGGAATCCCATGGAGCATACAAGGTCTGATCATTTTAGCTCAGCAACACTAAATTTGAGCAGCTTGAGTAGCTTTTAATGAACTGGTGCTGAAGTTATGAATTCCCTTCTTTCAGGGGACAGACCAGGACACTTTCTGGGACTCCCAGTCTGTTGAGCTTATCAGCAACAGCATAAGAAAGGACTACCTGGTGCCATGAACCTCTGGGTGGCCTCCACAAAGCTCAGAAAGCTTTTTGATTGTTGAAAATCTCTCTTCTTCAAATCTTGTCATGGAAAAGCAGTCCTGTCTGTAGCAGCTGTCCAAGCACTCTGGACTTCCCAGAGTCTAAAGATTCCACAGTAGTCAGGACCACTCACCATTATGATGTCAGGATTCTAAGGCTCATGCCGTAACTGACAAACTCACAAGCTGACACACCGGCTTCGTTGGTTTTGGCCCCATATTTCAATTATTCCAAACTAATCTAAGATTGCTATTGATCCATAGTAAATTTGAAGAATTAAAACAGAGATTAAGAATCTTTCATCTACTTCCCAAAATGATAGTATTTCCCAAAACTATAATTGTGCCATATTATCCTGTATACAATGTTATATACAATATTATAACAAACAGGTGTTTGCTTTTTCTTTAAGGATTTATTTTATTTGAAAGAGTACAGGCTACTCTGCGGCTCACTAGGCTAGTCCTCCGCCTGCAGCACCTGCACCCCAGGTTCTAGTCCCGATCGGGGCGCTGGATTCTGTCCCAGTTGCTCCTCTTCCAGTCCAGCTCTCTGCTGTGGCCCAGGAGTGCAGTGGAGGATGGCCCAGTTCCTTGGGCCCTGCACCCCATGGGAGACCAGGAGAGGCACCTGGCTCCTTGCTGCGGATCAGCGCAGTGCACCAGCTGCAGTGGCCATTGGGGGGGCGAACCAACGGAAAAAAGGAAGACCTTTCTCTGTCTCACTGTCCAAGCTGCCTGTCCAAAAAAAAAAAAAAACAGTACACACAGAGAGAGAGAGAGAATATCAATTTTCATCCCCCAGCTCATCCCCCAAATTTATGACACAGCCAGGGCCTAGCCAGGAGCTCTATCCTGGTCTCCCACATGATAGCAATGGCCCATGTACTTTGGCCATATTTCAGTGCATTCCCATGTATATAAGCAGAAAGATGGGTGAGAAGGAGAGCAGCAGAGACTCAAGCCTGCATTCTGTTACGGGATGCTGGCATCACAAGCAGCAACTTAATGAACTATGCCACAATGCCAGCCCCCAAAATCAGGGCTGTGATCCATTTGGTTGTTTCTGTAGAAGCACCAAAGGCTGAGTAATATGTAAACAAAGGGTGTTATTTATCCTAAAGTTGTGGAGGCAGAAAGGTCACGATCAGGTGCCCACTGGTTCAGTTGCTCTTCCTGGCCTGCAGACATCTTCTTGCTGTGTCTTTGCATGGCAGGGAGAGAGAAAGCGCTGAGGGCTTCAACATGGGAATTTCGGAAGACACAGTTCCATCCAAAGAAATCTATTTTCATTTACTGCATTCAATAGTGGCTTTTCTGCCCCAAGGCCAAATAGACAGTACAAATAATACCAATGTTTCAGCACACAAAAACACAGAACTATTTTCTTCATTCTATGTGTTTCCTTACAATTAGAAATGGGGGCTGAATTGTCAACATAGAAAAGAACGTTGTGCCATAGCAATAGCTGGAGCTTTGGGATCAAACCATGTGGTTTTGAATCTGCATTCATTACTTACTGCCTATGGGATACGGGCAAATCAGTTATTCTGTTAAAGTTTCAGTGTCTGTGTCTGCACCCAGAGATGATGGTCAGAGCTCCTTCAGTGTGTCAGGATGATTGCATGAGGTTAGACTACAGAGAACTGAGGGTCCTACCTAACACAGCCATCCCATGAATATCAGGTATGTCCTGAGACAGGAAGACGTCTTGCAAATTCACAGACTGCATCACAGAGGTTTTCCATGCCCAAAGAGAAGGAGAGGGAGCAGGTGGCAGAATCAAACCCAATGAGTAATGACAAGTTCAAAGCTCCTGGGCAGGTAGTGCAGGGACAGCATCTCATTTCCTCAACATCACTTGGGAGGGAAGAATCACTGTTTCCTTCTGCAGACAGAGAACCTGGGGCTCCGTGGAGTTCACTGGGAGCCGCATGTCTAACAGTTTGTGGTCAGGATCCTGGAACTCCCAGGTCACACAGCGTTTCCACAGCTCGGCACTGCTCTCCCCCACAGAGGAGGGAAGACAGGCTCGCCTATGTGAATTCACATCCTGTCCAGGCAGGCTGCAGAGTCCTGTGCCTGGCACGTACCTGAGGCTTCATCACTGTCTCTGGACGTGGTGCTCATTCAAACCCACTCACTCTGCTCCCTGACAAGGCTGGTTCCGGACCCCTTAGGCTCTGTGGGCAGCTTGGTGCCGGCTCTCAGGCAGCAAGTCTGCATATGCCACCAGGGCTGGCAGTAGACCTCTGTTCCTTTAAGGAGCCGGATCTGGTGCTTCAGACAGGCTGAGAGGAGCAGTCAGGACTGAGAGAAGGGCTCGGATGATTCACTTACTGGTGTCTACTTGTGTCCACCTTCATGACAAAGGCCAGGCTCTCAACTGTGACTCCTTCCAACAACTTTTTCTGGGGCTGGTAGTGTGGTGCAATGTGTTCAGTCACTGTGCACAAGTGCCAGCATCCCATGTAGGACTGCTAGTTTGAGTTCTGGTTGCTCTGCTTCTGATCCCACTTCCTACTGATTAGCCTGAGAAAGCATCTAGACCCAGCCACCCACATGGGAGACACAGAGCTCTGGGCACAAGGCTTCAGGTCCTGGCCATTCCCTAGCCCTGGCAACCATTTGAGGAGTAAACCAATACATGGAAGATTTCTGTTTCTCCCTCTTTCTGTGACTCTTTCAAATAAACAAATATTTAAAAACAAATAACAAAAAGCCTGCTCAGGCTGATCTCCATCCTGGGTCACTGTCGCCGTGAGTAACCTTCTCTACCACTGCTGTTACTCGGGACTCTCATTCTTGCTCCATGAAGGGCACCACTGTCCTTTGCTGCCCTCTGCTGATATCACTGGAAGTCATATTTAGCTTTTCAGGCCCTTGGCTCAGGGCAAGGACTTTAATAAGATGAGTAGAACCTGGAGTGCTAAAGTAGGAAAGAGATATAGCAGGTTATGTCAGACACCAATGTACTCACTTTAATAGACTTCACCAACTATATCTTCCCCTCCAATATGCTCAAACTGGTGCTAAAAGTTTTGAGCTCCTCAAAAATCTTGGACCGCCATCCTGGGAGCAAGACGTTTTCAGACCTATGGAAAGTGCTTCCTCAAAACAACCTTCTGACCACCTCACTGACCCCTCAAATGGATGATCTGATGTCCCCAGAAGACATTGCAAACTGGCTCAGTGAAGGCTCAGATGAAAGGCTGTGAACACTAGCAGCTCTTGAACCAGAGGCCCCTGCACTTCCTGTGTCCTGTCACCCTCTGTCCCTTCTCCAAAGACCCACCATGGCTCTATGGTTTCTGGCTGGGTTTTCTGCACCAAGGAATGGCCAAGTCTGCCACTTGTGTATTCCACCTCCCTCAACAAGCTGCTTTGCCCTGTGCTACTGTGGGTTGACTCGGCACCCCCGCCTGGCACCCGTGTCTGGGCCACACACATGTACAAGAAATCTCAATGCATGGAGGTAGTTGTGAGGCGCTGCTCCCACCCCCACTGCTGTGCTGATAGCGATGGTCTGGTCCTGCTCAGCTTCTCATCCAGGTGGAAAGGCACATGCATGCCGAGTGTTGGATGGCAGAAATGCTTCCTGGCGTAGTTCTGAAGGTACCATCACCCGCTATAACAATTACATGTGTAACAGCCCCTGCATGGAAGGCAGCAGCCAGCGGCCCATCCTCTCCATGATCACACTGGAAGCCTCCAGTGGGAAGCTGGTGTCACAGAACAGCTCTGAGGTGCACATCTCTGCCTGTCCTGAGAGTGACTGTAGCACAGAGGAAGGAAATTTTAGCAAGAGAGGGGTCCCTTCCCCAGAGCTGCCCCTAGGAGATAACCAGCACCAGCTGTTTCTCTCTCCAGCCAAAGTAACCACAGGATGGAGAACGTTTCACTCTTAAGATCCATGGGCAGGTTCCAAGATGGCTGAATAGAGGAAATGACATACTGCCTTAGGCTAGGGAAAAACAGTAACAAAAAAGTGGAGAAAGTGCATTCCTAGGGGAGAGTTGGAAAGAAACCTGCAGTAGAAGTTCTATAGAAAAAAAAAAGAGGAACACCATGGGTCAGCATCGAAGGTCCAGACGCATAGCAACAAGCACAGACAGAAAACATAACTTCCTGCAGCCCAGAGCCAGAAGAAGTGCCGGCTTTGGAGAGTGAGGTAAGACTAGACTGCAGCAGCCTGGTGATAGTGCTGGAGGGAGAGCCTAGTGGAGCAGACTACCATTGAGTCTGACCTACAGTCCTAAGCAGGAGAGAGTGCCTGCCTAACCCAGAGAAATATGCAAATTTCTTTCTCCCTATTCTCACACAAGTGTGCCCAGCAACAAGTAGGAGAGACACAACTTTGAAAGTAGTAGCTACTGTGGCAGTTCTTGAGGACTTATGACTCAAGGATTTTACCACAAGGAAAAAACTATGTTCCTCACTGAGTCTGGCTAGGACCATTGATGGGGGCTGGATACCCATGTAGGACTGTGCAGTGCCCCCAGACTCTCAACATCACAGGCCCTGGGGATCAAACTGCCAAGGGGTATCACTGACATGCAGCCTGCTCTGGGAACTTCTCTGCTCACTCCATGGACTGGACAAGCTCAAAAGGGTATAGTAGACCCTCTATCCCCCACGATTCTGGGAGCCTTGTGTGCCTGAAACTGTGGGGACTCTGACTACACAGTAGGGCTCAGGGTGTAGCTGGGTCTCTTTGCCATCACTGTGTCTGCCATCTGAGGAACAGAGCTCTCTGACTGTCTGGGTGAGTCACTGCAGCCGATTCTGTACTCACAATGAGAACTGTACAAATATGTTGTGTGATTCATGCACCAGTGCAGAAGAACGTTTCATCCACTGTGGGATAATTCTGAAAGTACAAACAGCTAAATGCTAATCATCTGGAAAATCTAGAAGAAATCACTGGATTCCTGGACACATAAATTGAGCCATGAAGACATATTAAACCTACATAGACCAAGACAGAGATTGAATTAGTCATAAAGACACTCCCAATAAAGAAAAGCCCAAGACCACATGGCTTCACTTGCTGAATTCTACCAGACATTTAAAGACGAACTAAGGCAAATTCTTCTCAATCTATTCAAAAAATTGAAAGGGACAGAATCCTCCCAAACTTATTCTAAGAGGCCAGCATCATCTTCATTCCTAAACCAGAAAAAGATTCAACAGAAAAAGATAACTATAGACCAATTTCTCTGGTGAACATAGATGCAAAAATCCTCAACAAAATATCTGCTAATCAAATCCAACAAAACATCAGAAGAATCATTCACCCGGACCAAGTGGGATTTATCCCTGGTATACACGGATGGTTCAATATCCACAAGTCAATATGTGATAAATCACATTAACAAACTGAAGATTGAAAGTTACATGATTATCTCAGCAGATGCAGAGAAAGCATTTGATAAAATATAACATCCTTTCACGATGAAAACCTTAAGCAAATTGAGTACAGAAGGAACATTCCTCAACACAATCAAGGCAGTTTATGACAAACCAACAGCTAGCATCTTATTGAATGGTGAAAAGTGGGAATATTTCTACAAAGATCTAGACCCAGACAAGGATGCCCACATTCACTACTGCTATTCTATACATTCCTGGAAGTTTTAGCAAGAGCCATTTGGCCAGAACAAGAAATCAAACTGATACAAATGGCAAGAAGGAAGTCAAATTATTCAATATTTTCAGGTGACATGGTCCTATATATAGGGGAACCAAAATACTCCAGTAAGAGACTGTTTGAACTCATTAAATTATTTGGTGAGGGGGAGGTCAAGATGGTGGTATAGCAGCAAGATGTGCAGAGTCGAGCAGAGAAAAATTGATGAATAGAGGGGACAGTCAGGTGATGGAACCACAAAAGTTTGGCTAGAGTGACGTGGGAGCATGCCAGAGAGTGTGGGGGTCCACCCCAGGGCAGGTAGAGGGGCCCAGAACTGCAAAAAGGGAATGACAAAAAAAAAAAAAAAAACAGCAGGAGGACAGTAGCAGCAGCCTCTACCACCGCTGCCGCTGCCACCAGTGCCTCCGACCCAACCTGGGACGTACAAGTGAAACACACGCATGGTTGAGTGGGGAAGAAAATCAAAACAAAGTGAATAGCACCCATGGGAAGAGGGCACGATCCAGGGGGACGAACTGAGAAATTAAACACGCCAGGATCCCTCGGTGCCTCTGCCCACCCCCCCAATCAGAGCTGCAGCAGGCAGAGAGCAGCCTTCTTGTTTGTTTACATTTGGGCGTGAAAGGGTGGGCTCTGTTTTCGCCCTCCAAATGAGGGAATTTCAGTGGCGGGGAGCGACTCCCCACTCGTCACACAGGGGGCGCAGTGATGGGGGTCTGAACAACGAGGCCCAGGCACTTTAGGGTGAACAAAGGAACAGGGAAACTGGCCCCAGGGGGCGAAGCTTGGCACCTCAAAGCCCTTGCACCAGCCTACTCAAGTTACCAGAAATAAACAAACGCTAGAAGGTAGAGCTGCCTGCTTACACTGGCTATCAGTACAGACCCATAGCAGCCCATAGCAGAGGAAAATCAACCTGAAAATAAAGCCAAACAGAAATGCTGAAGAGCAAAGGAAAAATCCTGAATAAGAATATAGAAGAACCTATGAACTCACCAATGGAGCAGGCTAAACCATCCATAATAGAGGCTGAAGAATTTGAAGTCATGCCAGAAAAAGAATTCAGAAAATTAATAATCAGATTACTTAGAAGCAATGAGAAACAGATTCAAGATCTGAACGAAAAGCATGCCCAAGGATTAGAGATCCTGAAGAGAAGCCAGAATGAAATACTGGAAATGAAAAACTCAATCGACCATATAAAAAACACTATGGAATCCCTCAAAAATCAAACAGATGAAATAGAAGAGTGAATATCAGAACTCGAAGACAAACTTCCAAAAAATACAGTCAGATCAAACACAGGAAGAAGAAATTAGAAAATTAAAAAATATGGTTGGAGACCTACAAGTTCCAATCAATCGTTGTAATGTCTGGATAATAGGAATCCCTGAGGGTGTGGAAAGAGAATGGATTGGAAGGCATTTTCAATGAAATACTATCAGAAAACTTCCAACAGAGTCAGATTGATAATAACAACCAAATTCAACAAATAGGAGCCCCAACAAGTTATACCAGAAGTGAAATTCACCTAGACACATTGTGGCAAAACTCAGCTCAGTGAAACACAAAGAACAAATCCCAACATGTGCCAGAGAGAAATGACAAAGCACATTCAGGGGTAATTTAATCAGACTCACCCCAGACTTCTCATCACAAACACTACAGGCAAGGAGACAATGGCATGATATATTCCAAGTTTTAAAAGACAAAAAATGCCAACCTAGAATACTAGACCCTGCAAAGCTATCATTTATGAATTAAGGGGAAATAAAGATCTCCACGACAAACAGAAACAAATAATTTGTATCCTCGCGTGCAACCCTTCAACACTGGCTCAAAGACATGCTGCACACAGAAACACAAAAACAAGAACTTCACTGCAAAAAAAAAAAAAAGGCTAGTGTAGAAAATGACACAACTAAGCTACAAACAAATCTCAAAATATATCAACATCTCGTTTCAGGAAACATGACTGGAAAAATACAGTACTTAATAGTCACACTGAATGTAAATGGCCTCAACTCTACTACCAAGAGACACAGACTAGCTGATTGTATAAAAAAAAGAGACTCCATCTATATGCTGCCTTCAGGAGACACACCTTATCAGCAAAGATGCATGCAGACTGAAAGTGAAAGGATGGAAGAAAATATTCAAAGCTAACAGAAATCAAAAAAGAGCTGGTGTGGCCATCCTAATATCAGACAAAATAGACTTTAACATAAAAACTATTAAAAGAGACAAAGAAGGGAATTATATAATGATTAAAGGATCAATCCAACATGACGACATTTCTATTATAAATGTATATGCACCTAATTACAGGGCACCTGGATACTTGAAAGAATTACTAAAGGACTTAAAGGGTGATATAGACTCAAATACAATAGTAACAGGGGACTTCAACACCCAACTCTCACCAAGGGACAGATCAACTAGACAGAAAATCAACAAGGAAACAGAGATAATTGATGCTATAGACCAAATAGACCTAGTAGATATCTTGAGAGCCTTCTACCCCACAGCCACAGAGTTCACATATTTCACCCCAGTACATGGAATGTATTCTAGGATCGACTATATGCTAGGCCATAAAGGGAGCCTCAACAAATTCAAAAAAATTAAAACTATACCATGCATCTTCTCAGATCATAGCACAGTGAAACTCGAAATCAACAACCCAAGAATCTCTAAACCATATGCAAACACATGGAGAATGGACAACATGATTCTGAATGAAAAGTGGGTCATAGAAGAAAAAGAAAAATCAAAAGATTTCTAGAAACAAATGAAAATGACAACACAACCTATCAAAACTTGTGGGATACAGCAAAAGCAGTGCTAAGAGGAAAGTTTATAGCAATTGGTGCCTATATGAAGAAATTGGAAAGGAACCAAAGCAAATGACCTCTCCATGCATCTCAAAGATTTAGAAAAACAGCAGCAAATCAAACCCAAACACCGCAGAAAAAAAGAAATACTAAAGATTAGAGAAGAAATAAACAGAATTGAAATAAAAAAATACGAAAGATCAACAAAACCAAGAGCTGGTTCTTTGAAAAAGTAAACAAAATAGACACACCATTGGTCCAACTAACCAAAAAAAGGAGAAAACCCAAATCTGTAAAATTAAACATGGTAATGGTTACAACAACAGATACAGAGAAAGAAAACTATAGACCTATCTCCCTGATGAACATAGATGCAAAAAAAAAACTCAACAAAATCCTGGCAAACCAAATCAACTATATATCATAAAGATCATTCACCCGGACCAAGTGGGATTTATCCCTGGTATGCAGGGATGGTTCAAAAATCACAAATCAATGTGACACAAAAATCATATGATTATCTCAATAGATGCAGAGAAAGAATTTGACAAAACACAATACCTTTTCATGATGAAAACTCTAAGCAAATTGGGTATAGAAGGAACACTCCTCAATACAATTAAGGCAATTTATGATAAACCAATGGCCAGCATCACACTGAATGGGGAAAAGTTGGAGGCATTTCCATTGAAAACTAGACCCAGACAGGAATGCCCACTCTCACCATTGCTATTCAATATAGTCCTAGAAGTGTTAGCCAGAGCCATCAGGCAAGAAAAAGAAATTAAAGGGATACAAATGGGAAAGGAGAAAGTCAAACTATCCCTATCCAGGTACTGGTACAAAAACAGATGGATAGACCAATGGAACAGAATAAAAACACCAGAGATCAATCCAAACATCTATAACCAACTCATATATATAGGACATGGTCCTATATATAGGGGATCCAATAAATTTCTCTAAGAGACTATTGGAATTCATAGAAGAGTTTGGTAAAGTAGCAGGATACAAACTCAGTGCTCAGAAATCAACAGCCTTTGTATACATAGACAATGCCATGGCCAAGGAAGAACTTCTAAAATCAACCCCATTCACAATAACAAAAGAAAATCAAGTACCTTGGGATAAATTTAACCAAGGTGTCAAAGATCTCTATGATGAAAATTACAAAACATTAAAGAAAGAAATAGAATAAGACAAAAAAAAATGGAAAAATCTGCCCTGTTCATGGATTGGAAGAATCAACATCAAAATGTCCATTCTCCCAAAAGCAATTTATAGATTCAATGCAATACCAATCAAAATACCAAAGTCATTCTTCACAGACCTAGAAAAAATGATGCTGAAATTCATATGGAGAAACAGGAGACTGCAAATAGCTAAAGCAATTCTTTACAATAAAAACAAAGCTGTAGGCATCACAATTCCAGATGTCAAGACATACTACAGGGCAGTAATATTCAAAACAGCCTGGTACTGGTACAAAAACAGATGGATAGACCAATGGAACAGAATAGAAACACCAGAGATCAATCCAAACATCTAACCAACTCATATTCGACAAAGGACCTTATAAAACCAACCCCTGGAACAAGGATAGCCTCTTCAACAAATGGTGCTGGGAAAACTGGATGTCCACATGTCAAAGTATGAAGCAAGAATCCTACCTTACACCTTATACAAAAATCAACTCAACATGGATCAAAGAACTAGAGATACACGACTACATAATGAAACTAATTGAGAGCATAGAGGAAATCCTTCAAGACATTGGAACAGGCAAAGAATTCCTGGAGAAAACCCCAGAGGCACGGGTAATCAAAGATAAAATAAAGAAATGGGATTACCTCAAATTGAAGAGATTCTTTACAGCAAAACAAACAGTCAGGAAATTGAAGAGGCAACCAATAGAATGGGAGATGTTATTTGCAAACTACACAGCTGATAAAGGATTAACAACTAGAATCTATAAAATGATCAAGACTCCACAGCAACAAAACAAATAACCCATGCAAGAGATGGGCCAAGGAACTCAATAGACATTTTTCAAAAGTGGAAATCCAAATGGCCAACAGACACATGAAAAAATGCTCAGGGTCACTAGACATCAGGAAAATGCAAATCAAAACCACAATGAGGTTTCACCTCACCCCGGTTAGAATGGCTCACATTCAGAAATCCAACAACAAACGCTGGCGAGGATGTGAGGAAAAAGGGACACTAACCCACTGTTGGTGGGAATGCAAACTGGTTAAGCCACTATGGAAGTCAGTCTGGAGATTCCTCAGAAACCTGAATATAACCCTACCGTTCAACCCAGCCATCCCACTCCTTCGAATTTACCCAAAGGAAATTAAATTGGCAAATAAAAGAGCTGTCTGCAACTTAATGTTTATTGCAGCTCAATTCACAATAGCTAAGACATAGAATCAACCTAAATACCCATCAGCAGTAGACTGGATAAAGAAATTATGGGATATGCACTCTATAGAATACTATACAGCAGTAAAAAAAATGAAATCTTGTCATTTGCAACAAAATGGAGGAATCTGGAAAACATCATGCTGAGTGCAATAAGCCAGTCCCAAAGGGACAAATATCATATGTTCTACCTGATCGGTGACAACTAAGCACCAAAAAGGAAACCTGTTGAAGTGAAATGGACCCTATGAGAAACAATGACTTGATCAGCCTTTGTGCTGTCAATGAACAACTTAATACTTTATCCTTTTTAGTATTTTTTGTTCTATTTAATACTATTGGTTGAACTCTGTAATTAACACACAATTATTCTTAGGTGCTTAAATTTAACTGAGAAGTGATCCCTGTTAAATATAAGAGTGGGAATAAGAGAGGGAGGAGATGTACAGTTCAGCACATGCTCAATCGGACTTTCCCCAAATGGCAGAGTTGGAAATGTGCCAGGGGATTCCAATTCAATCCCATCAAGGTGACATGTACCAAGGCCATCTCACTAGTCCAAGTCATCAATTTCTGTTCACAATTGATCATACTGATAGGACTAAGAGAAGAGTCAAAGGGACCACATAAAAAAGACCAGTGTCTGCAAGTAATAATTGATAGAATTAAAAAGGAGAGAACGATCCAACATGGGAAGCAGGATACACAGCAGACTCATAGACTGGCAGATGTCCTGAACAGCACTCTGGCCTCAGAATCAGCCCTTAAGGCATTCGGATATGGCTGAAGAGCCCATGAGAGTATTTCAGGCATGGAAAGCCAAGACACTCTCGCAAAAAAAAAAAAAAAATGACCTATATGAAAGATCTCTGAGATCCCAGGGGAAAGAACGGGCCATCAAAGGAGGAGGTACCTTTCTCTGAATGGAGGAGAGAACTTCCACTTTGACTATGACCTTGTCTAAATAAGATCAAAGTCAGCGAACTCAAGAGGCTTCCATAGCCTTGGCAACTCATGACTAGAGCCTAGGGAGATTACTGACGCCATAAACAAGAGTGTCAATTGTTAAATCAACAATATGAGTCACTGTGCACTTACTCCTCATGTAGGATCTCTGTCCTTAATGTGTTGTACTATGTGAATCAATGGTATAAGTAATCAAACAGTACTTTATACTTTGTTTCTGTGTGGGTACAAACTGTTGAAATCTTTACTTAGCATATACTAACTTGACCTTCTGTATATAAAGATAATTGAAAGTGAATCTTGATGTGAATGGGATGGGAGAGGGAGTGGGAGATGGGAGGGTTGCAGGTGGAAGGGAAGTTATGGGGGGGGAGCCACTGTAATTCAAAAGCTGTACTTTGGAAATTTATATTTATTAAGTAAAAGTTAAAAATACACATGATTGAAAAAAATATTAAAATATGAAGTGAATTAAAGCCAAATATGTCATAATCTGTGGTATGTATCTGTAACAATGCTTAGATGTAAAATTGTAGCATTAAATGTTTTCATTTAAAATAAGAATGTTAATTTTATCATTTACGTTTCTACCTCAAAAATAACAGGAACAAGATTAAACCAGTAAATGGAAAGAAGAAATTAATAGAACTGAAATTGATCAAATAGAAATGTACAATATCATTGTAAGTTTAAAAAAAAAAAGGCTGCCTTTTTCAGATGAAGGAAATTGTAGGCTCTAAAGAATGAATGATTAAGAAAAACTTGATACAGATTTAGCAATATCAAAGAGAAGAGGCAACAGTAATATAGACCCCAAATACATTGAAAAGTTTGAAATTTTTTAAGAGTTTTATACCAATTTAATCAATGTCTTAGTGAAATGGCAAATTCCTTGAAAAATAAAACCATAATGCTTGTTCTAGACAATACAGATTGGGGGAAAGCCACTGTAATCCTTAAGCTGTACTTTGGAAATTTATATTTATTATATAAAAGTTAAAGAAATTAATTTTTTTAAAAATTTATCCATAAGGAAATTTCTAGTTCCAGATGACTTTATTGGTGAATTCTACCAAAATTTAAGGAAGAAATAATGATGATTCTTAAATCCTCTTCACAAGATAGAAAATATGGTACATTTCCCAAATATATCTTGTGAGTGCAGCTTTACTTTTGACCTAGTCCTATCAACATATTGAAAAACATTTTTGGGGCCAGCGCGGTGGCTCAATAGGCTAATCTTCCACCTAGCGGCACCAGCACACCGGGTTCTAGTCCCGGTCGGGACGCTGGATTCTGTCCCGGTTGCCCCTCTTCCAGGCCAGCTCTCTGCTATGGCCCGGGAGTGCAGTGGAGGATGGCCCAAGTGCTTGGGCCCTGCAACCCATGGGAGACCAGGAGAAGCACCTGGCTCCTGCCTTTGGATAGGTGCGGTGCACCAGCCGCAGTGCGCCGGCTGCGGAGGCCATTGGAGGGTGAACCAACTCTCTCTCACTGTCCACTCTGCCTGTCAAACAAAAAAAAAGAAAGAAAAATATTTTTGGGTTACCATTAACGTTCTTTTGGAAGCCAATCTGAAAATCTCAAATCCCTACTTGGAATTTTATAACATGTAAATTTGATCTAATTACAAATATACTTTGAGCATAAATAAAAAATGCATCAGAAAATTTTTGCACTATATATAAAAGCTAATATTCATCACTGTGAAGTCTATTATAGGAATACAAGTTTACCCTAATATTGACAATTATTCAGTGTAAGTCACCACATTAACAGAAAAAAGGAAACAAATGATTATGTCAAAGATAAGAAAATTGCATATGATGCATATTGATGCACATTCATGATAAAAGTCTCTCAGTATACTATGATTAGTCTGAGAGCATCAGTGAAAACTACAGGTAAAATTATCCTTGTAATGAGACAGTAGAAATAAGGCAAGAATTTCCAAACAATTTTTATTAACACTAGACTTCTTACCTTACTGTAAGTACAATATGGTCAGAAGATGAAATACTTGTATATATAGTAGGATGAAAAAACTAAACCTTTCTTAGCTTATGACAAAATCACCAATATATAATATACTAAACAATCTACCCAAAGTCCCAAAACTCAGTGAATTCAGCAAAGTTGTTGGACACAGTTTACAAAATTTTTCATATTAGCAATAAATAAGTGGAAATTGAAATTAAGAAATTAAAACATTTTAAGAACATACTGAAAATCTTTGTCAAATGAATTGGTAGGAATTCTGTGAATTTAACAATTTTGTGACTTTTAAAAATTATGAGTGAAGTTTAACATCTTTTCACTTGAGCATTATTCTAGCACTTGCCTGTTTTCCTGATGAATTATGGTCTTAACATTTTCTTTGTTGGACTCTTTGTTTATTGCAGCATTAAGCCTTTGGCTATAATATAAATTAAAAACAACATCAACAATGCTAAACATTAAGTTTAAAAACTTAGAAATAAATGTACCAAATTATGTGCATTTTCTGTGCATCTGTAACTTTAAAAATGCTGCAACATAATTGGTGAATAAATGGACAAATGCAGTGTTCATGAAGATTTAGTTGTCAATTCTGCTGCTGCTATGGCAGCACATGTACTAAAATTGAAATGACAGAGAAGATTAGCATGGCCCTTAAAGCAAGGATGACAAACAAGTTCATGAAGCATTTCATATTTTTCCTGTGATAACTAATAGGGTAGCAAAAATGTATAATATTAGATGTGAAACTGACATTTTGCGATTCAATGTTTGTTTACAACCCTCTTCTCTGCTGTTGAGGAACAGTATTATTTTCTTCTTACTATTTGTTGCTCCCTTTACTTAGTGAAAGGTTAATCCTATGAGTATAAAGTAAACTGAAAGTAGATCATCGTAAAATTTAACAGAGAATAAGAGAGGAAGAAGGAGGAAGGGTGAGAGGGTGGGTGGGAAGAATCACTATGTTCCTAAATCTGTATATATGAAAGACACATAATTTGTTTACCTTAAATAAAATAAAATATATGAAAAGGAAAAAAAGAATACAGCAGTAAAAAAGAAATCCTATCATTTGCAACAAAATGGAGGAATCTGAAAAACATCATGCTGAGTGAAATAAACCAGTCCAAAAGGGACAAATATCATATGTTCTCCATGACAGATGACAGCTAACCAAGCACCTAAAAGGAAACCTGTCGAAGGACACTAGGAGAAACAATGACCAGATAAGCCCTTGTCTTGATTGTTGAAGAACTTACTATTTTATTCCTTTTAGTATTTTTTGGTTTTTGTTCTACTTAATACCATTGGTTGAACTCTAATACACAATTATTCTTAGGTATTTAAAATTAACTGAAAAGTGATCCCTGTTAAGAGTGGGAATGAGAGAGCAAGGAGATGTACAGTTCGGCACATGCTCACTCAGACTTACCTCCAGTGGCAGAGCTAGAAATGTGCCAGGGGATTCCAATTCAATCCCATCAAGTTGGCATGTACCAATACCATCTTACTTAAGTGATCAGTTTAAGTACATAATTGATCAAAAAAATAGGTTAAGTATTGAAGTGATTTCACAAATAAGACCAGTGTCTGCAAATAATGAAGGATAGAATTAAAAGGGAGAGAATGATCCTGCGGGAGAAGCAGGATACGCAACAAATTCATAGAATGGCAAATCCCCAAACAGCACTCTGGCCTCAGAATCAACCCTTGGGGCATTCAGATCTGGCTAAAAGGCCCAAGAGAGTCTCGCAGGCATGGAAAGCCACGACACAGTGGCAAAAACGACCTGAGTGAAAGATCTCGGTGAATGAGATCCTAGCAGAAAAATGGGCCATCAAAGGAGGCACCTTTCTTGGAAGGGAGGAAGGAACCTCCACTGTGATATGGCCTTGGCTAAATAAGTTCAGAGTTGGTGAACTCAAGAGGCTTCTGTAGCCTTGGAAACTCATGACAAGAGCCTCGGGTGATTACTGATGGCATAAACAAGAGTGTCAATTGTTAAATCAACAACAGGAGTCACTGTGCACCTGCTCCCCATGTAGGATCTCTGTCCTTAATGTGTTGTACTATGAGAATTAATGGTAAAACTAATTGAACAGTACTCTATATCTTGTGCAGTTGTGTGGGTGCAGTCTGTTGAAATCTTTGCTTTTATATACTAAGTTGATCTTCTGTGTATAAATATAATTGAAAATGAAACGTGATGAAGAGTGGGATGGGAGAGGGAGTAGGAGATGGGATGGCTGTGGGTGGGAGGGAGGTTGGGGGGGAAAAACAATGCAAAAGTTACACTTTATTTTTTAAATAAATATAAATTACAAAGTATTTGGTAACATTGTGGGAAATAAACGTAACACAGCAATCAATAGCTTTTGTATACACAAATGCAATGGCTGAGAAAGAACTTCTAAGATCAATCCAATTCACAACAGCTACAGAAAAAATTAAATGTGCTAGAATACATTTAACCAAGGAGGTGAGAGATCTCTGATGAAAATAACAAAACATTAAATAAAGAAATAAGAATTTTTCATGTTAGTGGATTGAAAAATTAATATAATAAAAACCCCCATACTTCACAAAGCCACTTACTGATTCAATGTGATCCCAATCTAAATGCCTATGATAGTCTCCTCATCTAGAAAAAATGGTACTAAAATTCACATGGAAACAAAAGAGACCCAAATAGTAAAGCAATCTTATACAACAAAAACAAAGCCAGACTCATAATAACAGATTGAGACAAATTCAAGGCAGTTTATACTAAAAACACACACACACACACACACACACACACACCTGATACTGGCATAAAAATAGATATGTAGACCAATGGAACAGAATAGAAACTTCAGATATTAATCCATGCATCTACAACCTAGAATTTGAAAACCGTGCTAAAATTAATCCCTGGAGAAAGGACAGTCTCTTCAACAAATGGTGCTGGGAAAACTGTTTCCACATGCAGAAGTATGAAATTAGACCCCTACGTTACATCACAAAAGTAAACTCAAATGGATCAAGGATCTAAATCTATGACCTTATACCATGAAATTACTAGAGAAGAATATTGGGGAAACTCTACAAGATATTGGCACAGGCAAAGACTTCTTGGAAAAGTGCCCCAGAAGCACATGCAATTAAAGCCAAAAGGGACACTAGTTCACTGTTGGTGGGAATGCAAACTGGTAAAGCCACTATGGAAGACAGTTTGGAGAGTCCTCAGAAACCTGAATAAAGCACTACCATACAACCCAGCCATCCCACTCCTTCGAATTTACCCAAAGGAAACTAAATTGGCAAATAAAAGAGCTGTCTGCACCTCAATGTTTATTGCAGCTCAATTCACAATAGCTAAGACATAGAATCAACCTAAATGCCCATCAAGAGTAGACTGGGTAAAGAAATTATGGGATATGCACTCTATAGAATACTATACAGCAGTAAAAAAAAATCTGGTCATTTGCAACAAAATGGAGGAATCTGAAAAACATCATGCTAAGTGAAATAAGCCAGTCCCAAAGGGACAAATATCATATGTTCACCCTGATCAGACAACTAACTGAGCACCAAAAAGGAAACCTGTTGAAGTGAAATGGACACTATGAGAAACAATGACCAGATCAACCCTTGTCCTAACTGTCAGGAACAACTTACTATTTCATTCCTTTTAGTATTTTTTTTTGTTCTACTTAATACCATTGGTTGAACTCTAATTAATACACAATTATTCTTAGTCATTTAAAATTAACTGAAAAGTGATCCCTGTTAAATATAAGAGTGGGAATAAGATAGAGAGATGTACAGTTTAGCACATGCTCACTTGGACTTACACCTAATGGTAGAGCTAGAAACATGCCTAGGGATTCCAATTCAGTCCCATCAAGGTGGCATGTACCAATGCCATCTCACTAGTCAAAGTGATCAGTTTAAGTTCATAATTGATCAAAAAGATATTAAGTGTCAAAGGGATTAAATAAGACCAGTGTCTGCAAATAATAATTGATAGAATTAAAAAGTAGAGAATGATCCTACATGGGAAGTGGGATACACAGCAGACTCATAGAATAACAAACTTCATACACTTCTAAACAGCACTTCTAAACTTCTAAATAGCACTCTGGCCTCAGAATCGGCCCTTAAAGCATTCAGATCTGGTTGAAAAGCCCATGAGAGTTTTGCAGGCATGAAAGCCAAGACACTGTGGCAAAAAAAATGACTTACATAAAAGATATCTGTGAGTGAGATCCCAGGGGAAAGAACAGGCCATCAAAGGAGGAGGTACCTTCTTCTGAAGAGAGGAGAGAACTTCCACTTTGACTATGACCTTGTCTAAATAAGATTGGAGTAGGTGAACTCAAGAGGTTTCCATAGCCTTGGCAGCTCATGACAAGAGCCTCGGGTGATTACTGAAGTCATAAATAAGAGTGTCAATTGTTAAATCAACAACAGGAGTCACTGTGCACTTACTCCCCATGTAGGATCTCTGTCCTTAATGTGCTGTACTATGCGAATTAACGGTAAAACTACTACTCAAACAGTGCTCTATATCTTGTGCAGTTGTGTGGGTGCAGTCTGTTGAAATCTAATTAGCATATACTAACTTGATCTTCTGTATATAAAGATAACTGAAAATGAATCTTGATGAAGAATGGGTGGGAGAGGGAGTGGGAGATGGGATGATTGCAGGTGGGGAAGGTTATAGGGGGAAAGAGCTATAATTCAGAAGTTGTACTTTGGAAATTTATATTTTTAAATAAAAGCTGAAAAAAAGCCAAAATTGATAAGCAGTATTATATCAAGCTGAGAAGCTCCTGCACTGCAAAGGAAACATTTAGTAAAGTGAAAAGGATGGGAAAAAATACTTGCAGGCTATGAAACTGATGAAGGATTAATATCCAGAATCTATTAGGAGCTCAAGAAAATCAACAAAACAGAAGTCCTGTTAAGAAAAGGGCAAAGGACTTGAATAGTAATTTTTCAGAAGAGGGAAATCAGACACATGTAAAAACATTCAGGACCACTATGCATCAGGAAGTTCAAATCAAAACTATGAGGTTTTACCTCACCCCATTTAGTATGGTTCTCATATAGAAATCAACAAACAATAAATAGATGTGGGGAAAAGGTACCCTAATCCACTGTTGTAGGAATGTGAACTAGTACAGCCATTGTGGAAGACAGTATGGAGATACTTCAGAAGTCAGAAAATAGATATACCATATGACCCAGTAATCTAACTCTGGGAATTGACCAGTAGTCAAAGGCAAATGAAATCAGCATATGACAGAGTTATCTGTACCCCCCGTGGTTACTGCAGCTCAATTCACAATAGCTAAGATATGGAATCAACCCAGATGTCCATCAACTGATTGGATAAAGATATTAAGGTTTATATAGGTATATATACACTATGGAACACTATTCAGCCATAAAACAAATACAATCCTGTCATTTGCAACAAAACAGATGCAACCTGAAACTATTGTACTTGGTGAAATAAGCCAGTCTCAATAAGACAAATACCCTATATTTTCCCTGATCTGTGGTAATTAGTAGAGTACCAAAAACATAGTATCCAAGAGTGATATTCACATTTTGAACTTCTATGATTGATAACAGTCCTTGTCCCTGTTGAAAAGTGTTTTTTTATTCTTTCTACTTGTTGAACTCTTTACTTATATAAGGTTAATCTTAGCAGTGCAAAGTAAACTAAAAGTAGATCACTGTAAAAATTAAGAGAGGGAATGATAGAGTTTAAGAGGAAGAAAGATAAGGAGGGGTGGGAGCATAGGCAGGAATGAGTGTAGGCAGGGAAGTATTACTGTGTTCCTGAATCTGTGTATATGAGATTTTCCCTCTCAGCCTCTACAAACTTCCTCCAGTCTCCACTTTTTGCTGACTCCAACTCCATGTTCAGATATTTAGGTGCTCTTTACAGAAACGCAGTCTAAGGGAGTGAAATCATTTTTTATGCAGTTACAATAATTATGAGAAACTTAGAGTATTAAGATCACAGGGATGTATTGATATAGGCTTGATGGTGAAAAGATTATTTGATTTTCTCTGGGTCCTCAGCTTAAGGTCTGCTAGGCCTGGTCATGGTGATAGCAAGCTACACTTCTTACTGGAATCCCTGGGCCACGATATGCTTAGGAGTTCATCTAAATTTTGGGTGAATTCAGTTATCTGAGAGTGAATTACTGAGGTTTCTCTTTCCCTACTAGCTGTAACCTGGGGGTGATGTTTGCTCCTGGGAGCTGGCTGTGTCCTGTCTCAGGTTTCCATTTGGGAAACACATAGATTGGAGACCTCCGCCTTTCAATATAAAAAAGGAAAGTTATTTTTAAAAATCACCATTAAAAGGTCAAGAAAGACAATGAAACAAATAATAGTAAGTTAAAACTCTTACATTGAGTTATTAATAGATTCAGGAATAAACCAACATCTTCACACTCTTGGTCCAGAGCTTTTTCACTAGCAAGCACCAGCCTACTAAGTGTGATTAGATGGGTGATTTTCTTCAGACTCTTATTGTTGGAAAGCTGCAAAAGCTTTCAGTTACTATGGCATTGGATCAAGTTTGTATTTTCAAATCTTATAATAGAATTGCCAACATTTTAAGTTTATGTTACATTGTTAACACGTACAAACTACATATTTAGGTGTTACAGGGTATTATCAAATAAATTGAACAGAAAGAACTTAAATATGCACATTAGTTTACCTTGATCATCAGAGATGGAAATGTAAGATAGAGGACAGGTATAAGATGACATTTTTCTGAGATATCAAAGATGGTGGATTAGGGAGCAGCATGATTCACAGTGTTGGGATTAAAAAATGAGAAAAGCGTAGGAGGTACTCTCCTTGGAGAACTGGAGAGAAAACAGCCTGGTAAGCCTCCTGGGAGGAGGTGAAACAGTGAACCTGCGTGGTGAGTGCTGACACATGCAGCCTGTGCAGCTGCAGCAGTGGAGAGCTGGAGCCACCAGCATTTTAGAGAAGGAGGGAAACCTGGTCTGCACAATCCATGCAGATAGAGCCAGAGAGAGAGGGTGGCATGGGTCGGGACTGGAGCTCTAGGGGCTGGAAGTTGCTGACAGTTGCCTGTGGTCCCAGTGGAAGTGAAGGGGGACTTTGATTCAAAACAAACTCTCCAAAACAGAATTTGCAATCTTGCAGAGAGAGGGCAGGTGCCATTTTGCAAAAGGGCAACAACAGAAGCCTTCAGGCATGCACTTAACAGCTCACTGAGATGGGGCACCTGAACACAGTGCTGGCAGCAGCTGTGGGCAGGCATTCAGCCAGTGGCTCTAATGTGAACTTGCCTCCCAGAGGCTCCAGCAGAGGAGACAGCCCAGAGTCCCCAGCGACTCAGAGCTTGGCTGGGATGAGGGGTGCCCATGCCAGCAGCACCCTCGGGACTTGGTGACTGTGGGACCCTTGTGTGCTGAGACCTTGGAGTCTGGGTGTCTACAGGAAAAGGTGTAAGATGTAACTGAGTATTGAGATCTACCACGCCCAACTTGGGTGTTACCCTGGAAATAACCCCAACCTAGAGCACTGACCAGAGCCCTCTAGCACACCCACCACACACCTCCTGGTAGTCACTTGTGGGGAGCCATTGCACTGCGCCCTAAAGATGGCGCCGGCTCCTTTCTCCCGGAAGGACTGGCAAGAAACAAACAACTCCTAATAAGGAGATGGCTGAGCTCCCTTCTGGCTTCCGCATTGCTGTACCAATCAATGCTTGCCACTTGGCTGCTTTTGATTGGTGCGCTGATGGATGTAAGAGGGAGGGGAGAGGAAAGGAGGCAGAAGAAGAAGTTTGTAAAAGGTCCCTGAATAAACTGCTGGAAGAGTTCGGGTCGTGTCTTCCTTGCTGGTCGAGGGACGCGACAACTGGTGGCCCGTACGGGGAACATCTCGAACGCAAACTCAGAACTTCCTGCAGTCAGGGCAGCACTGGTAATTCCCCCAGGAAAATAAGGTGGGGATCCGCAATAAGAGCGGGCAGTCCTGCGACAATAGCGGGAGGGTAGTTCTGCGATTAAAGCAGAGGAAGTTCTGCGACAAAAGCAGAAGGAGCTCTGACCCGTGGCCAGGGAAAGAGCGCAATTTTTGACGATGGGTAATTCACAGTCCCATCAAATTTTTCTGGCGCTGAATGCGCTGCTTCGAGAAAACGGTTTGAAACTTAAGCCTAGTACGTTGCATAGGTTTTTACGTAACTGCGATACCACTGCACCCTGGTATGGGGTTTCGGGAAGCCTTACTATCCCTTCATGGGACAAACTAGGCAGGGATTTGGATTTTGCATTTGAACAGGGTAATCTTGAAGGGGGAGTGAGACCAATATGGAAGTTAGTGCGAGCATGCCTCGAGGATGAGCAGTGTAGTGAAGCTATTCTGAGCGGTCAAGCTGCCTTGGAGGAGCTTCAGGAAGAGCGCTCCAAGAGAGCTGCCAGTGAAAAAGGGAAAACTTTGAAGGAGAGTCGGAAAAGAACTAGGAAAAAACTGTACCCCGATCTTTCCGAGTTGCGCAGCCCCTCCTTAGTAAGTAGTTCTAGTGCAGAAAGTAGCTCAGAAAGCAGCAGTGAGTCTGAAGAGTGTGGCGATAACAAAGAGTCTGATATAAAGCAAGTACGGGAATTAAATCGGCAAATGAGGAAGTTGCAACTAAAAGGAAAAAAGGAACTTAAGCATGGTACTTTCCAGAGGAACTTAGGGGAGGAGCCTGAAGCCTCTCCTCCTCAGTATGAGCCTCTATCTGCGCAAGGAAGAGGGCGGACTTTCTCTCCGGGAGTCTGGAAACAGGTTGGTGTGGAGTTGTTAAGTGCCTATCCTGTCTTCCAAGATCCGCAAGGGCAGAGGTACGAGGAACCCCTCGACATAAAGATAACCAAATCAGTAGCGGAGTCAGTAAGAGCCTATGGCATCAGCGGCTCTTTCACGCTGGCTCAAGTAGAAAATCTTCAAAGATACTGCATGACTCCAAATGACTGGAGCGGGTTGGCTCGTGCTGCATTGTCACCAGGACAATACTTAGACTTCAGAGCTTTCCTGATTGACTTTGCCAATGAACAAGCGGCAGAAAATGCAGCGGCAGGGAATCCGCATTGGGACAGAGATATGCTGCTAGGCATAGGGAGATTCGCTAACCAGCAGACAGGTTACCCACATGCAGTGTATGAACAAGTTAACAATATAGCCATCAAGGCTTGGAAGTCTATACCCAACAGAGGAGAGGTAGGTGGGAATTTGACAAAGATTACACAGGGACCCACCGAGCCGTTTTCAGACTTTGTAGCGCACATGGCGGAAGCTGCGGGTAGGATTTTTGGAGATCCAGATCGCGCCATGCCGCTGATAGGACAGTTGGTTTTTGAGCAGTGCACTAAGGAATGCAGAGCCGCTATAACACCATGGAAGAGCAAAGGGCTTCAGGTATGGATAAAACAATGCAGGGAAATAGGAGGGCCGCTATCCAACGCTGGCCTCGCTGCAGCAGTCCTTCAAATCACGAAGGGCAATAGGGGATCAGGGAACACTGGAGCATGTTTCAGCTGTGGAAAAATGGGACATATGAAGCGGCAATGTCCACAAAGGGGAAGAGGCAAAGAACAAAGACAGGAAGGACCAGGAATTTGTCCAAAATGCAGGAAGGGAAAGCACTGGGCCAACGAATGCCGCTCGGTAAAGGACATTGACGGCAACGTCCTTGCTTCTGGCAATGGTGGGGCGCGTCCAAAAAACGGGCAGCGGGGCCCTCGTCCCCAGGGCCCACAAATATATGGGGCATTTGAGAGTCAGCATCAGGGCCCCCATCAGGACCAGCAGCAGGGGAGGCAAAGTCAGTGGCCCAGCTTCAGACATCCCAGAGACCACGGAGAGCCACTGCAGGCTCCGCAGGCCTGGACCTCTGTGCCACCGCCAGACTCATACTGACACCAAAAATGGGAGTGCAAGCCATTGAGTCAGACTTTCAGGGACCCCTAGAGGAAGGGACAGTGGGATTGTTGTTGGGACGTTCATCCTCTACCTTGAAAGGTCTCATAATTCATCCAGGAGTCATAGATTCGGATTATACTGGCATGGTGAAAATCATGGTTGAGTCCCCTAGAGGTATAACAGCTATTAATCCAGGAGATAGGATTGCACAATTTGTAATCCTTCCTAGCAAGCATTTGCAGTTCAGTGCATCAAAGAAACAACGAGGAAGTGAAGGCTTTGGATCCACAGGCGTAGATTGTACCTTCTTGTCTTTAGAACTAGACCAGAGACCAACCTTAAAAATAAAAATAAATGGAAAGGACATTCTTGGCCTACTAGACACAGGTGCAGACCGTAGTATCATCGCCTCCAAGGATTGGCCTCCAAAGTGGCCTAAGCAGGCATCCTCACAATCCCTTCGGGGACTGGGATATTCAGAAACTCCTGAGATGAGCGCAGTAATGCTGCGCTGGGAGGATGCAGAGGGACATTCAGGCACGGTGCAACCTTATGTTTTGGATTTACCTATCTCTTTATGGGGCCGAGACCTTTTGAAAGACATGAACTATAAATTAAGTAATGAATACTCCCGTGTTTCTCAAAAATTGATGAAGGATATGGGACACCATCCGAATTATGGAATAGGAAAATTCTTACAAGGAAGAAATGAGCCCACTGAAGTAGTGCAGAGGCCTCCTCGCCAAGGGCTGGGTTTTTCATAGGGGCCGCTGAGGAAGGTATTCCCATTACTTGGAAGCACGAGGACCCAGTGTGGGTTCCTCAGTGGCCTCTGTCCTCAGACAAATTGGTCGCAGCGCAGCAATTGGTTCAAGAACAATTGAATTTAGGACACATTAGACCCTCTATCGCCTTGGAATACTCCTATTTTTGTAATAAAAAAGAAATCAGGGAAGTGGCGGTTGCTACATGACTTGAGAGCTATTAGTATGCAGATGCAGGTCATGGGGCCTGTGCAACGTGGGCTGCCTCTTCTATCTACACTTCCACAGGGATGGCCCATAATAATAATAGATATTAAAGACTGTTTCTTCTCCATACCCCTACATACAAAGGATTGTGAAAGGTTTGCCTTTACCTTGCCGGCGTGCAATCATGAGCAGCCTGACCAGAGGTATGAATGGGTTGTGCTTCCACAGGGCATGGCTAACAGCCCCACAATGTGTCAGCTATTCGTGGGTCAAGCGATTGGGCCTTTACGTAAGAGATTTTCTTCCTTAAAATGCATCCATTACATGGATGACATCCTCTTAGCAGCAAAAGATGAATTCGTATTAGATGATGGCTTTGCATATTTGATTCAGTTGTTAGAAAGTAAGAAGTTATTTATTGCCCCTGAAAAGGTTCAAAAAGGAAGCACTGCAACTTATCTGGGATCCAGCATAACTAGTACTCAAATTGTTCCTCAAAAGGTGGAATTGCGCAAAGATAGTTTAAAGACTTTAAATGATTTTCAGAGATTATTAGGAGATATAAATTGGGTTAGGGGTTATTTGAATCTTCCCAATTATGAACTTAAGCCACTTTATGTCATTTTGCGCGGTGATTCGGCGTTGGACTCACCGCGGTGCTTAACTCTGGAGGCCAGGGAGGCCCTAGAGAAGGTAGAAAAGAAATTACAGGAGGCATTCTTATGCAGAATGAATGAAAATCTGCCATTGTCATTATGCATTCTCCCAACGCTTAACCAACCTACAGGGCTAGTATGGCAGGAAGGTCCACTTTTGTGGATACATCCAAGGAGCTCTCCAGCCAAGTCTATTGAGTATTATCCGGCAGCGGTGGCAAAGCTAGCACTGGAAGGTTTGCAACAATGTTTACAATATCTTGGAAAATTGCCATGTGAAGTGATTGTTCCTTATGATGCCAAACAAGTCAACGTCCTATGTGCTCTTTTAGATGATTGGGCAGTGTTTCGCTGTGGGTTCCCAGGCTTTATAGACAATCATTTACCAAAAAGTCCATTGTTACAATTTTTTAAAGAACATCCGGTAGTATTTCCAAAAATTACAGCCGCTGAGCCATTACTAGGTGCTCCAAATATATTTACGGATGGGTCAAAAACAGGCTGTGGGGTTTATATGGTAGAGGGTAATGACCCGGTATTTCATCAGTGTCAGCCAGGCTCACCTCAAGTTGTGGAGTTAAAAATAGTTATTGAGGTCCTTAAGCAGTGCTCTTTTGCCTTTAATTTGTTGTCAGATTCCTTATGTGGTGAACGCATTAAAGATATTGGAAACCGCAGGGCCGATTAAACCTTCTAGCCCAATTGCATCCCTATTGCATATAGCCCAGCAGTTGCTTTGGTCACGGAAAAATCCCTTTTTTGCTCAGCATATTAGAGCTCGCTTGCCAGTGGCCAACTTGGCATGGCCTTCTCATTCCACCACATTTCCCCCCTTTTCATTTATTTTTGAGCAATGGGAGGCATGATCATTGGCCATACCATTGTTGACCCCATTTCCATGTGGTTTCCTCTTGCAGCTGTGCCTGTCAAAGGTTGTCCCCCAGAGGATCTTACCCATCAATGACTAACCAGGAGACCACAGGAGTGCTTACTCAAATGGGGCTAGGAATGAGGAACAATGGTAATCAAGAATGGCGTGACCACATGCAGGCTGTGGGCCATTCAAATGGCAGATGCATAAGGATGTGCTGCACACAGAATTACAGAAACATGGTCATAACTATGAAAGAATGTAAAGGAAGATAATCTCCAAGAAAAAGTACAAAGGAAATCCAAAGTAAAAGAATAGCAATAATAAAGGAAAAATTGCAGTCATTACTTAGCAATAGTCACCTTGAATGCAAATGGCCTCAACTGTCCAGTTAAAAGACACACACTGACTCAATGGATTAAAAAACAAGTCCCATCTATTTTCTGCCTACAAGAAACAAATCTCACCAAAGATGTGTGCAAACTGAAAGGATAGAAAAAGATATTCCATGGAAACAGAAACCAAAAAAAAGCTGATGTAGCCAAGCTAATATCAGACAAAATAGACTTAAGCACAAATAGTGTTAAAAGAGACCAAGAAGAGCATTATGTACTGATTAAGGGATCAATTCAATGAGATGTAACTATTATAACCATATATGCACCTAACTGCAGGGCACCAAGCTATTTTAAATAAATGTTAAGGGATCTAAAGGGAGAGAGAGACTCAAATGCAAAAGTTATGGGGGGACTTCAACACCCCACTTGCAGCACCGGACAGATCAAGCAGACAGAAAATCAGCAGGGAAACGCAGAGTTAATCAACACTATAGACCAAATGGACCTGATATATATATATAGAACTTTCCATCCTACAGTTGCAAAATATACATTCTTCTCAATGGTGTATGGAACTTTCTCTAGCATTGACAACATGCTTGGCAATAAATCAAGTCTCTGCAAATTCAAAAATTTGAAATCATACAATTCATCTTCCCAGACCACAAATGAATGAAGCTAGAAATTAGGGAATAAAACAAAACAAAAAAAAGGTCAGCAAATAAAGAGCTGTTTTATAAAAAAAATAAAATTGACACACCATTGGCCCAGCTAACCAAAAAAAGACCCAAATCAACAAAATTAGAAATGAAAAAGGAAATGAAACAGGCACCATAGAAATAATAAAGAATCATCAGAAATTACTATAAAGAACTAAATTCCAGGGCAGGCACTGTGACATAGCAGGTAAAGCTGCCACCTGCAGTGCTGGTATCCCATATGAGTGCCGATTCGAGTCCTGACTACTCCATTTCTGAACCAGCTCTCTGCTATGGGCTGGAAATGTAGTGGAAGATGGCCCAAGTCCTTGGGCCCCTGTACCTACGTGGGAGACCCGGAAGAAGCTCCTGGCTCCTGACTTCAGATTGGCAAGCTCCATCAGTTGCAGACAACTGGGGAGTGAACCAGCAGATGGAAGACCCCTCTCTCTCTCTGCCTCTCTGTAACTCTTCCTTTTCTATAAGTAAATAAATATTTTAAAAAATCAAAGAGCTGTATTCCAACAAACTGGGAAACCTAGAGGAAATAGATTCCTAGACACATACAACCTACCTGCATTGAGCTATGGAGACACAGAAAACCTAAACAGACCAATAACCAAGATTGAAATTGAATCTATAATAAAGACCCTTCCAACAACAACAACAAAAAAAAACCAGGACCGGATGGATTCACTGCTGAATTTTACCAGACATTTAAAGAACTAACTCCAATACTTCTCAAGCTATTCAAAATAATTGAAGGGGAGGGATTCTTCCCAAATTCTTTCAATGAAACCAGCATCACCTTAATTCCTAAACCTGGAAAAGATGAAACAGAGAAGAACTACAGACCAATTTTCCTGATGAACACAGATGCAAAAATCCTCAAAATTCTAGCCAATCGAATCCAACAGCACATCAGAAATATCCACCTGGACCAAGTAGGATTTATCCCTGTACGCAGGGATAGTTCAACATTCACAAATCAGTCAATGTGATACATCACATTAACCAAATAAAGAACAAAAACCATATGATAGCTAAAGCAATCTTCAACAAGGGCAAAGCCTGAGAATCACAATACCAGATTTCAAGACATAGTACAAGGCAGTTATAATCAAAGCAGCCTAGTATTGGTACAAAAAGAGATGGATAGACAAATGGAACAGAATAGAAATGCCAGAAATCAATCCAAACATCCACAACCAACTTATATTTGAACAAGGAGCTAAAATCAATCCCTGGATCAAGGACAGTCTCTTCAACAAATGGTGCTGGGAAAACTGGATTTCCACACGCTGAAGTATGAAGCAAGACCCTACCTTACACCTTACACAAAAATCCTTTCAAAACGAATCAAAGACCTAAATCAACAACCTGATACATCAAATCATTAGAGAACATTGGGGGAAACTTGCAAGACATTGGCACAAAGATTCTTGGAAAAACCCGAGAGGCACAGGCAATCAAAGCCAAAATTAACAAGTGGGATTACATCAAAATGACAAGTTTCTGTACAGCAAAAGAAACAGAAGTGAAGAGGCAACCTACAGAATGGGAGAAATTATTTGCAAATTATGCATCTGATAAAGGATTAATAATCAGAATATATAAAGAGATCAAGAAACACATGAATCACAAAACAACCAACCCTGTGAAGAAATGGGCAAAGGACTTAAATAGACTTTTGCAAAATAGGAAATCCAAATGAAAAATGGTTCGGGATCACTAGCCAACAGGGAAATGCAAATCAAAACCACAATGAGGTTTCATCTCACTTCAGTTAGAACGGCTCTCTTGCAGAAATCAACAAATGACAAATGCTGGTGAGGATCTGGTGGAAAAGGTACCCTAATCTGCTATTGGTGGGAATGCAAACTGGTAAAAGCCACTATGTAAGACAGTATGGAGATGCCTCAGAAATCTGAATATAGACCTACCATATGATCCAGCCATCCTACTCCTGGGAATTTACCCACACCAAAAGAAATCAGCATGTGAAACAGTTATCTGTATCCGCATGTTCCTTGCAGCTCAATTCACAATGTCCTCAACAATTAACTGGATAAAGACATTGCTGTGTACACACACACACACACACACACACACACTATGGAGTACTACTCAGCTCTAAGGAAAAAAGGCAATGAAATACTGTCTTTTGCAACAAGATGGTCACAACTGGAAACCATTATACTTATTGAAATACTCCCACCCCAAAAAGACAAATATTATGTTTTCTCTGATCTGATTCAACTAACAAAATACCTGAAATGTAACATACTGGAGTGAAATAGACATTTTAAGAATATGTTTGTTTATAGCCCTGGTCTCTTCCATTAAGGAACTATCTTTTTTAAATTTTCTTTCTTTTCACATTATTTGCTGAACTCCTTTACTTACAGTAGGAATAAATATATGATCACTAAGTGCATTGATAATAGAGGACTAAAATTTAAGAATGGGAATCTGAGAGGAAGGGGGAAGGGTTGGAATGTGGGAAGGAAGGAGGGGAAGTCCCACTATGTAGCTAAATCTGTATATATGAAATATATGTAACTTGTATAACTTAAAAACACTGTGCTATATTCAGATAAAGGAATATTACTCAGCAATAAAAAGGAATACACACTTGAAAGACTAACAGATAAATCTCAATATTCTGCATGAACTGAGAATTCCTCAAATCTCATACTTAGTATGATTCCACATATATGACATTTTAGTACAGACAAATCTATGCTATAGTGTGAAATAGTTAACAAATTGGTCTCAGATTGAAATGGAGGCATAGATGGACAGGGAATAGGCCTAGTGAGCTTTCCCAGGGAATATAACATTCTACATCCTTAAATGTCAATATTTTGATGCCTGTGGCACAAATGTAATAATTCATATCAGAGAATATACATTTAACATGTGCAATTTCCATTTTATAGAAAATGATTAGGATGTAATGAATCAGTGGAAAATGACTGGGATGCACAATTCAATGCAACAGTCATTCAATGCAATCCCAGTAAAAATCCTAGAAAGTTCTTGTCATGTGTATCAAACAACAAATTCTAAGTTTAGATGGAGATGGAAAAATTCCAGAAGAGTTAAGTCAACATTGAATATTTTCCAAGGCAACCAAGTTCATAACTTATAAAGTTACAGTAATGAAAGCTATTGTTAATAAAAATATATAAGACAAAAATCTCATACAGCCAAGAAAGACATATGTGTAGTCAATAAAAAAGTAAAAATTATATAATGCAAAGATTCTTTTCAACAAATTCCTCCAGAAAAACTGGATATACATACAAAAAATGTTTTAAAAAATCTAGACACACACTGTGCACTTAACTCCTCATGTAGGATCTTTGTCCTTAATGTGCTGTACATTGTGATTTAATGCTATAACTAGTACTCAAACAGTATTTTTCACTTTGTGTTTATGTGGGTGCAAACTGTTGAAATCTTTACTTAATATATGCTAAACTGATCATCTGTGTATAAAGAGAATTGAAAATGAATCTTGATGTGAATGGAAGGGGAGAGGGAGCGGGAAAGGGGAGGGTTGCGGGTGGGAGGGACGTTATGGGGGGGGAAGCCATTGTAATCCATTAACTGTACTTTAGAAATTTATATTCATTATATAAAAATTAAAAATCTAGACACAGATTAAATTCTTGACAAAAATTCACCTAAAGCAGGGTGGGTGTTGTGACACAGCAGGTTAAATTGTCACGTGGGATGCCCACACCCTATAAGAGAGTAACAGTTCATATTCTAGCTACTTTGCTTCTGATTCAGCTTTCTTCTAATGCATTTGACAGTGCAGTGGATGAGGGCTCAAGTTCTTGGAATCCTGCCACACATGTCGGGGAATCTGGCTTCTGGCTTCTGGCTCTGGCCTGGTACAGTCTGAGCTTTGTGGCCATTTGGGGAGTGAACCAACAGATGGAGGATCTCCACCTCTCCTTATCACTCTGCCACTCAAATAAATGCATCCTTTTTTTAAAAAAAAAAATGAATTCAAAATGGATCATAGACCTAAATGTAAAATATATTACTAACTCCTAGAATATAGTATAGGACAAAATCTAAATGATTTTGGGTATTGTAAAGCCTTTTAAATAAATCAAAAGCACAACCCATGAAAGAAATTGATAAGCTAGCCTTACTGCAATTAAAAAGTTATGCTATGCAAAAGACACTGAGAACAAAAAGATCACAAAAGACATCTGATAAAGAACTATATCCTATAACAAAAATAAAATAACTCAATTATTAAATGAGTAAAAACTGGAAAATACATCTTCCCCAAAGAAGATACAGATATAAAAAACAGCAAAAAGATGCTAAGATATCATGATTCATTTGAAATTGCAAGCTAAAACCTCAGTGAGATGCATTAAGCACTCCCTCACAATAGGCAGTATGCATAACACCAGGAATACCATATACAGGCAAGGACAGGGAGCAACAGAAAGTCTCATCCATTGCTACTGGGAATGTAAAATGGCACAGCTACCTAAGAAAAGAGTTTGATACTTTCCTCCAAAACTCACACACTCTGATACAGCAATCGTGCTACTTGGTATTTATCTGATGGAGTTGGGTAAATCGGTACATGGAAGTTTATAACAGTTTTATTCTAATTACCAAAAGTTGGAAGCAATCGAGATGTTCATCAGCAGGTGTCTGTATAAACAAACTGCAGTATGTTCAGACAACGGAAAGTTGTTCAGGACTAAAATTAAACAAGTTACCATGCTATGAAAAAACACAAAGGAACATTTTTTAATAATAGTACTAAGTGAAAGCAGCCAAGGTAAAAATGCTGAATAGTGTAGGATTCTAACTATACAACATTCTGAAAAGGCTAAAACTATGGAGATATTTTTAAAGATCAGTGATTCCTACAAATTATGAAAGAGGGAGAGATGAACAAGCAGAGCACAGCTTTTAGGGTAGTGAAACTACTCAGTGTGGTAGCAGATACACGTCAGGGAATTTTTATTAAAACTTACACAATGTACAAAACTAACAGTTGGCCGGCGCCGCGGCTCACTAGGCTAATCCTCCGCCTAGCGGCGCTGGCACACCGGGTTCTAGTCCCGGTCGGGGCGCCGGATTCTGTCCCGGTTGCCCCTCTTCCAGGCCAGCCCTCTGCTGTGGCCAGGGAGTGCAGTGGAGGATGGCCCAGGTGCTTGGGCCCTGCACCCCATGGGAGACCAGGAAAAGCATCTGGCTCCTGGCTCCTGCCATCGGATCAGCGCGGTGCGCCGGCCGCAGCGCGCCGGCCGCGGCGGCCATTGGAGGGTGAACCAACGGCAAAGGAAGACCTTTCTCTGTCTCTCTCTCTCACTGTCCACTCTGCCTGTCAAAAAAATAAAAAAAATTAAAAAAAACTAACAGTTAATCCTACTACCTACCATGGGTTTTGGGTGATAACGTGTTGATGTACATTCACAAATGCATTACTCTCATGTAGGAAGTTAAAAATGGGGGTCTGGGTATGTGATGAGGAACAGCAAATATGTGTGATATCTTTGATATCCCTGCTCAATTTTGCTATTAATCTAAATGGCCCTAAAATTAACGTCTATTTAAAAAAATGAAAGAGAAAACAGGCCCCCACCTGAATAAAAATCAAACCACATTGCCAGATTTTCTGGTAACATTTGTGAGCGAGCTTCTGAATTCCTATTGAAAACAGACACTTATTAGATGTTTCTACCAACTGGTTGCATAAGGATTGAATTTCCATCTTGGAAGGGGGCCCTGTGTTTACCCAACAAAGCTGAAAAACCTGGTGGTGAATATGTCTTCAACTAAGCATGCATGTGTTTCTTGTCCTTGGCTCAGCAAACACACTTAGCTACCCCAGTTTATTTTCCTGTAGACTATCTTATTTTTTTAAGATTTGTTTATTTGAAAGGCAAAGCTATGGGTGGAGGGGAGAGAGAGAATGAGAGTATCTTCCATCCACTTTTTCACTCCCCAAATGGCCACAAGGGCCAAAGCTAGGCCAACTGTACCCACATCTGCTGAAACTTGCGAGGAAAGACATGCACCTTCCAAATTCCCCAACACTCCTTCACATTAAAAAAGGTATACTTATTTGAAAGGCAGAATGACAGAAAGGCAAGAGGAGAGAGGGAAGGGGAGAGGGAGGGGAGAGGGAGGGGAGGGGGAGGGGAGGGGGAGGGGAGGGGGGAAAGGGAGGAGGAGAGGGAGAAAAGGGGAGGAGAGGAGAGGGGAGGAGAGGGGAGGAGAGGGGAGGGGAGGAGAGGGGAGGGGAGGAGAGGGGAGGGGAGGAGAGGGGAGGGGAGGAGAGAGGAGGGGAGGGGAGGGGAGGGGAGGGGAGGGGAGGGAACAGAGAATTCCCCTCCACTGGGAAGAGATGGGAGGGGAGAGATGGGAGAGAGGGGAGGGGAGAGATGGGAGAGAGGGGAGGGGAGAGATGGGAGAGGGGAGGGGAGAGATGGGAGAGGGGAGGAAAGGAGAGGGGAGAGGGGAGGAAAGGAGAGGGGAGGAAAGGAGAGGGGAGGAAAGGAGAGGGGAGGAGAGGGGAGGGGAGGAGAGGGGAGGGGAGGAGAGGGGAGGGGAGGAGAGGGGAGGGGAGGAGAGGGGAGAAGAGGGGACAGAGAATTCCCCTCCACTGGTTCACTCTCCAAAAAGCCCCAAACAGCCAAGACTGGGCCAGAAAAAAAGCGAAGGACCAGCAGAACAATCTAGATCTCCTGTCTGGAAGGCAGAAACCCCAGTCAGTTCATCTCCATGGACTCCCAAATTCTGCCTTGTTGGGAAGCTGGAGTCAAGACATGCAGCCAGGAATTGAACCCAAACACTTCCATGGAGAAACAGGCATCATAACTGCTAGGCTGAACACTCACTCCACAGCATGACATTAAATTAGTTAATATGTGGAAAGCACTGGCGCACAGTAAACACCCGATACACCTTATCTATTCTATAATTTCTGCCCAAATACTACTGTAGCTTCTAGATTTGTCTTCAATTACTGTTGGGTATCTGGTTTAGGATATTCATATGCCTTTGTAGGACTGAGAACAGACCAGTGGGTGGAGACAGAGGGCAGATTTACCACAGAGCAGAGCAGAGGACGTACAGCACTAAAAGCCATCAGTGGCATTTCTTCAGCATGTCCCTAGTTCATGAAACAAAAATTTACTCAGATTTGGTTTGAAATAACACCTATCCTCTAATTGGGAGAATGTTTTTCGTAAAAACTTTTACAACTTGAAAAATTTTTTTTAACTTCAGCAAATAATGGAAATAGAAAATTAATTCTGCTGAATTTCACAAATTTTCCAATTTCCACTAACAAATGTTATCATTCAATGGCTAAACAATTATATGCTATCGAAAATGGGCAGACTTTAAAATATCACTTACAATGGTATTATTACAATGTATTTTATTTACAATTCCAATGTAGATTTTATCACTTCAAAAGATATACAGCATTTTCATTATATTTGGGAGCTTAACCTTACACATCTTTTGAAATCTTGAAAAAAATTTAAGCAATCTGAAAAGCACTTAGCAAAATTGTAAGTCTGCATAATGGGATGCTGTTCACTTCACTATAAATTTTCATTTTAGGAGGTCACTATAAACACTCATTATTTTACAATGTGCATAGTCGGTACTGACCTTCCTGATCCTGAATTTAGCAGTACTGCAATTGTGCTTTATGGCAGTTAGGAAGAGCTGCAGAACCAGGGCATGGCAGAGCGGGCACTGCACAAGGCCAGCGGATTCTGGGCACCCAGCACCTGCAAGCTGGTACTAAACACTGAGTCCTGGGTCACGAGACTAGGAAGCAGGCTGGATGAGAGGAGAAGTGGCTCTCAGAATTATCCACCTATATTTTCAAGTCATTGCCTTAAAGAATTGTCATAATTATACATACTAATAGTTTCATTCATAAGATTTTTTATATTATAAAAGAGGAAAGGTTACAAGAGACTATGTCTTAGTTACTGGAACAAGTAGTTTTAATTTGGTTCTTTTAACTAACATCTGAATCACATAATCTTGCTCAACAGTCTAGAAATTCTTTAAAACATTTTAGAGTTATGACTCTAGTGAAACACAGCTTAACCCATTACTTCATTGACTTGCAAATAACCTTTATTGGCCAAGCTTAATTCATCTGATGTACTTGAGGCTTTAAGTGAAATATGAATTATATCACATTTCCCCAGCATGAGTGCTAACCAAACTTGTCCAAAAGCTTTATTTCTTCATTGCTCAAAAATCCTTACAAATGCTAAAAGTACATGAATTTTTGCATCTCGTCAATACATTTTAAAATAAATTTGGAAGCACTAAGTGACACAATTCACCCCAGCAAATTACTTAAGATGGTAACCACAAATTCATGTCATTTTTCTTGCTACCATATGAGGCAGCTAGAACCACTTACAACATTTAATTCTTTTATAAAGTCATTTTATGTATATAAGGAGAACAGATTTCATACATTTCATATATGCATATTTCCCACACTACCCGCCTTCACTGCCACCCTCCATAATCCTTTCTTATTTCTCTTAAGTTTTATAATGATACACTTTCAATTTACTTTATAATCATCAGCTTAACACCCCAGTAAATAAAGAATCCAATATGTGGTAAATGAAAAACCACTGTTTGTCAAGAGTACAGACAACAGCAATAAATAATAATCAAGTCTGAAAATGTCAATTTGACTCATACACATTATATTTGTGATATTTTTGTGGTATTCTAGTCTTTCATTCTTCAGAATTTTTTGTCTATACTTATAGCGTATGGATTTCCACTTCCTGTACTAACGGTTACTCTAGTATATTTACACTATTCCTATGATTATTAAAATTTCCAAGAAGACTCAACCATGACTTAAGGCTTTCATTAAATTGCCATATGACTTTTCAATTCTCTTGAAACCATTTCTATCACTGCAAAGGATATGGGGGAAGTAGCAGAAAAAAAGGATTCATTATAAAAGTATAAAAATAAGACTAAAAAGTGGTATAAATTTAACTTACTAAGTTCAAAACTTAAATATAAAGAAAACAAAAGATATTAATAGAAGCAGAGAAGTCATTTAATGGGCCAGCGCCGTGACTCACTAGGCTAATCCTCCGCCTTGCAGCACCGGCACACCGCGTTCTAGTCCCGATTGGGGCACTGGATTCTGTCCCGGTTGCCCCTCTTCCAGGCCAGCTCTCTGCTGTGGCCAGCGAGTGCAGTGGAGGATGGCCCAAGTGCTTGGGCCCTGCACCCCATGGGAGACCAGGAGAAGCACCTGGCTCCTGCCTTCGGATCAGCGTGGTGCGCCGGCCGCGGAGGCCATTGGAGGGTGAACCAACGGCAAAGGAAGACCTTTGTCTCTCTCTCTCACTGTCCACTCTGCCTGTCAAAAAATTTTTTTAAAAAGTCATTTAAGAAAGGTAAGTACTTGTTCCTTTCATATATCTTAGCAGTTAGGAATAGGGGATTTCTTTATATGCAGTTTCTAACTAAACATGCCAAGAATACTTTATTCTTAGTGGTGAGATCTAGGAAACAGTCTGTATAAAGTCACGACTAAATATCATTTTTGAAGACACCCAATCTATGGATTTTTCATGTAAGACAGAGTCACTACTATAAATCAATGAACTGCAGATTTCCACCTAAAGGTGATATAGAATCCAAGATTGCTGACTAGGGAAAAGACATACAGATACTGACCATGGGAAGATGCCTGAAGTACAGGGGAGGATTCACATTCTAGGGGACAGCTGGAGAGAAGTTTTGAGTGGAAAGCCTACAAATCAGATGAGAATCCATAGAACAGCAAAGACTGCACAAAACCACAGCTGGTGGTGATGCCATCTTCCCAGAGAAAAGTGAAAGGAGCCTGCAGCCCATGCACTATGGGTGATCTTTATTTATTTGAAAGGCAGAGTTACAGAGAGGCAGAGAGATCTTCCATCCGCTAGTTCACTCCTCAAATGGCAGGAGTAGCCAGAGCTGTGCTGATCTGAAGCCAGGAGCCCGGAGCTTCTTCTGGGTCTCCCACATGAGTGCAGGGGACCAAGGACTTGGGCCATCTTCTACTGCTTTCCCAGGCCATAGTAGAGAACTGGATCAGATGTGGAGTAGCCAGGACTCAAGCCAGCACATATGGGATGCCGGCGCTGCAGGCAGCAGCTTTACCCGCTACGCCACATCACTGGCCCCTGTGGGTGATAATGTCTGAGGGAACACCCTGAAGTCCCCACTGATGTTGAGTATGACCTGGAGAGATGGTTGGGGGAAGAGCACCCACTTAGCTCCATGAAGGGAGAGCACATTGCTTTCTTCCCCTCCCCACAAACTGCCAGGCAGCTGGTTGGAGGAAGCACAATCTCCCCAGAACAAGAGGAGCGGAGGTTGCTGTGGCCCATTCACCACTGATGGATCATGTCAGAGAGACCTCTGTGGTCCCCGTTAGCTCTGAGTCTGGCCTGGAGAGTTGGCAGGAGGAATGGTGCCTTTTAGCTCTGTAAAGGGTGGGTAAGATATTTCCCTCTTCTCCCCCCATCAGACTCAGATTGTCACTGCAGAATACCAGTTGATCTCTATCAGGTAGGTGGCTTGATCCAGGGACAGGCAGCTTGCTCCAGGGATGGAGAGGCTCACAAAGCAGAGAGTAAATTCCCTAAATCCAGTGACTGTGGGTGTCCTGCACCTTGTGTATATGGGAATCCTGGGGCTATGCGAGTTATACATAGGCTGGGGAACTGAGAAGGATGTGGGGCGTCACTCTTTGGGCAGTCACCCAGTCCAACTCCAGCGGGACATCACAGAGGGTTCTACACTGACACTACAGAGTTCATAAATACTTTGTGCAGTTTCTTTGCTTAAATGGATGAGGCATGCAGGCATCGTTAGCTCACTCTAGGCAGTTAATTCACAGTGCCAGAGAAGGGCTGAAGCTGTGAACACACCAGCCAGCATGATCATCCCATCCTCCTACTGATGATAGAGATTTACCAAACCCAACTTGGTGTCATCCTAGACTCTTGCACCACCCAAAATTCTGGCTGCAGTTTCCTGGCCCCACCTAGCACACACCTCTGGATATCTGCTGAAGATGCAGGCATGCCACTAAGCCACAGAGGAACATTTCCAGGAACAAAACCTCCAGATAAGATACAAGGATTTCCCCAGATGTGTAAAAATAAGTATGAGAAACATGAAAATGGAAGGCAACATGACTCTCCAAAAGGAACACAATACTTCAATATTAGTCTGTGAAATCAGGAGAATGAGGCAATGCCTGAAAAGGAATTCAAGAGTGATTATAGATTATTCAAAAACACAGAGAAGTGATTACATGAATTAGGAAATCTGAACATGATAGGGATGAGAAATTCTGCAGGAGGATAGAGATAAAGAAAATGAAACTGAAGTATTAGAAATGAAGAATTCTATATGTCCAATAAAAATACAGTAGAAAGTCTTAACAACAAACTTGCAGAGGCAAAAGAAAGAATATCTGAGCTAGAAGACAGGTCTTTGGAAATATTTCCATCAGGAAGCCGGCGCCGCGGCTCACTAGGCTAATCCTCCGCCTTGCAGCGCCAGCACACCGGGTTCTAGTCCCGGTCGGGGCGCCGGATTCTGTCCCAGTTGCCCCTCTTCCAGGCCAGCTCTCTGCTGTGGCCAGGGAGTGCAGTGAAGGATGGCCCAAGTGCTTGGGCCCTGCACCCCATGGGAGACCAGGATAAGTACCTGGCTCCTGCCATCGGATCAGCGCGGTGCGCCGGCCGCAGCACACCAGCCGCGGCGGCATTGGAGGGTGAACCAACGGCAAAAGGAAGACCTTTCTGTCTACTCTGTCAAAAAAAAAATAAAAAAATAAAAAAAGGAAATATTTCCATCAGGGATTAAGAAAAAGAAAAAAAATAGAAAAAACAGCAACAACGTTTGGGATCTATAGGACACTATCAATTGACCAAATAAACAAGTCTTAGGAATTCCCAAAGGAATGGAAAGAAATCTCTTAAAAAATTATCCAATTATCCAGTGAAATAATAGCAAAAAATGCCCCCAATTGGGAGAAATATGTGGTCATTCTCCAACATAGGCCTTGGCCTCCCAAGCACACACTCCTCAACTGTGGGGGCCACCCCACCACACTCCCCACCCAGGAGTGAAGTCCACGACATTTCAGAGAAATCACATACTCACCATGCAAGCCGTGCAACAAGGAAACTAGAAGCCAGCTGGGTCTCAGTAGGCAGGACTAAGTGCACCAAAGCTCATACCCACTCCCATCACGATTGACAAGTGAACAGGGCTCCAGCAGATGGTGCTCAGTGTATCCACTTGAAACACAGAAACACATAGCAGCTAATAACAGAGAAATTTCACAATAGAAATTCTCCAAATACACACACACACACACACAGAAAATCAAAGCAAAAACCCAAAGTAAGAATAAGGAAGACAATATGAGCCCCTCAAAGGAACACTACAACTCTTCAATAAGAGAAGATGGAGATGAAGAGATCAAGGATATGCCAGAAATGGAATTCAGAAAATTGTCAGATTACTTAGAAGCAATCAGAAGCAAATTCACAATCCAAATGAAAAGTGCTCCCCAAAAACTGAGGTATTAAAGAGAAGTCACAATCAAATACTAGAAATGAAGAATTCAATTGTTCAAATAAAAAATGCAGTGGAGCTGGATTCAGAGTCCAGAGCCTAGGGTGATTACTGATGCCATAAACAAGAGTGTCAATTTGTTAAGTCAACAACAGGAGTCACTGTGCACTTACTCCTCATGTAGGATCTTTGTCCTTAGTGTGCTGTACATTGAGTACTAGTTATAGCATTAAATCTCAAACAGTATTTTTCACTTTGTTTCTGTGTGGGAGCAAACTGTTGAAATCTTTACTTAATGTATGCTAAACTGATCTTCTGTATATAAAGAGAAACGAAAATGAACCTTGATGTGAATGGAAGGGGAGAGGGAGTGGGAAAGGGGAGGGTTGCGGGTGGGAGGGACGTTATGGGGGGGGAAGCCATTGTAATCCATAAGCTGTACTTTGGAAATTTATATTCATTAAATAAAAGTTTAAAAAAAATGCAGTGGAAAGTCTTAACAGAATAAGTGAAACAGAAGAAAGGATATCAGAACTAGAAGACAAATTTCTGGAAATATTGCAGTCAGACCATGAAGAAGAAATCGGGAAAATGAAAAGCACAGTTGGAGATCTACAAAATATTATGAAGTGACTTGGAAAGAACTTGTTGACACTCATCCAGCCTTATAAAAGATGCTTACGGACATGTTACACACAGAAAGAAAGCCATCATCATGAAAGAATGTGAAAGCAGAAAATCCCCCAGTAAAGTACACTAGAAATCCAAGGTAAATGACAGGAATAGTCACAGAAAAATGGCAGGGTCAAGCAGTTACTATAAATAGTTACTTTGAATGCAAACAGCCTCATCTCTCCAGTTAAAAAAAGACTGACCGAATGGTCTCAAAAAGAAGACCCATCTATTTGCTGCCCACAAGAAACACACCTCATCAACAAAGATAACGGTAGACTGAAAGCAAAAGGATGGGCTGGCTCCATGGCTCAATAGGCTAATCCTCTGCCTGCGGCGCTGGCACACCAGGTTCTAGTCCTGGTCGGGGCGCCGGATTCTGTCCCAGTTGCTCCTCTTCCAGTCCATCTTTCTGCTGTGGCCCAGGAGTGCAGTGGAGGATGGCCCAAGTTCTTGGGCCCCACACCCAACATGGAAGACCAGGAGGAAGCACCTGGCTTCTGGCTTCAGATTGGCGCGGTGCACCAGCCACAGCAGGCATTGGGGGGTGAACCAACGGAAAAGGAAGACCTTTGTCTCTCTCTCAATGTCCACTCTTCCTGTCAAAAAAAATGCTAAAATTTTAAAAAAAGAATGTGAAAGGATGGAAAAAGATAAGCAAATGAAAGGTTATCTGTATTCCTATGTTCACTGAACCTTAATTCACAATATGTAAAATATGGATTCAACCCATATATCCATTAATTTACTTGACTAGATAAATTATGGTATATGTACACCATGGAATAAAATACAGCATTACAAAAGAAATCCTCTCATTTGCAACAAAATTGATATAACTGCACACTATTATACTTAGTGAAATAAGCCAGTCTGAAGAAGACAAATACCACATGGTCTCTCTGATCTGTGGTAACTAATAAAGTACTTAAAGTGTAATTTATAGGAGTGAAACTGGCCCTTTAAGATACAATGATTTTGAACAGCCTTGCCTTGACTGTTGAGGAACAATGTTTTTTGTTTGGTTTTGTTATTTTCTTCTCTTTTCCTTATATTAGTAGGTGAACTCTATTTAGTGTAGGGTTAACCTTATTACTATAAATATTAACTGAAGATTGATCTCTTTAAAAAATAAGAATCGGAAAGGAAGGAGGAGGAGGAAGAATGGCGGGAATATGGGTGGGATGGAGGTGGGGGGAAAGAATCACTTTCCCAAATCCGTATATATCAAATGCATGAAGTTGTATTCCTTAAACAAAATTTTTTAAAAAATCATTACATCTCAAACTGTCTATTTCACTTCTATAGATTACTTTGTAGATACTCTATTACCACACATCAGGGAGAGAATATGGTATTTCCCTTTTTGTAACTGGCCTATTTCACTAAGTATAGTGGTTTCCAGTTACACCCATTTTGTTGCAAATGGCAAGATTTCATTTTTAGCTGCTGTATAATATTCCTTAGTGTACATATACCATAAATTATTCAGTCTTAAGTTAATGAACATCTGGGTTGATTCCATATCTTTCCTATTGTGAATTAAGATGCAATGAACACAAAGAATACAGATAATTTTTTCTATGCTAATTTTGTTTCCTCTGGGTAAATTCCCAGCAATGGGATGGCTGGGTCATATGATAGTTCCATATTCAGATTTCTTTTTTTTTTAACTTTTATTTAATGAATATAAATTTCCAAAGTACGATTTATGGATTGCAATGGCTTCCCACCCATACCGTCCCTCCCACCCACTACCCTCCCCTTTCCCACTCCCTCTCCCCTTCCATTCACATCAAGATTCATTTTCGATTATCTTAATATACAGAAGATCAGCTTAGTATACCTTAAGTAAGGATTTCAACAGTTTGCTCCCACACAGAAACATAAAGTGAAAAATAGATGATTTTTTTTAAATGATGATGAAATCAGATCAGACCTATTGTCATGTTTAATCCCAGTGAGAGTCAAGTTGGGAGTTGATAATTTCTTTTTTTTTTTTTTTTTACAGAATATCAGTTTAGTATACATTAAGTAAAGATTTCAACAGTTTGCACCCCCATAGAAACACAAAGTGAAATATATTGTTTGAGTACTCGTTATAGCATTAAATCTCAATACACAGCACATTAAGGACAGAGATCCTACATGAGGAGTAAGTGCACAGTGACTCCTGTTGTTGACTTTACCAATTGACACGCCTGTCTATGGCATCAGTAATCTCCCTATGCTCCAGTCATGAGTTTCCAAGGCTATGGAAGCCCTCAGAGTTCTCCGATTCTTATCTTGTTTAGACAAGGTCATAGTCAAAGTGGAGGTTCTCTCCTCCCTTCAGAGAAAGGTACCTCCTTCTTTGAAGACCTGTTCTTTCCACTGGGATCTCACTCGCAGAGATCTTTTGCCAGAGTGTCTTGGCTTTCCATGCCTGAAATACTCTCATGGGCTTTTCAGCCAGATCCAAATGCCTTTAGGGCTGATTCTGAGGCCAGAGTGCTATTTAGGACATCTGCCATTCTATGAGTCTGCTGAGTATCTCACTTCCCATGTTGGATCACTCTCCCCTTTATTTATTCCATCGGTTAGTGTTAGCAGGTACTAGACCTGTTTATGTGCTCCCTTTGACTCTTAGTCCTTTCATTATGATCAATTGTGAACTGAAATTGATCACTTGGAATAGTGAGATGGCATTGGTACATGCCACCCTGATGGGATTGAATTGGAATCCCCTGGTATGTTTTTAACTCTACCATTTGGGGCAAGTCAGCTTGAGCATGTCCCAAATTATACATCTCTTCCCTCTCTTATTCCCACTCTTATGTTTAACAGGGATCACATTTCAGTTAATTTTCAACACTTAAGAATAACTGTGTATTAATTACAGAATTAAACCAGTCATATTAAGTAGAACAGACAAAAAAACTACTAAGAGGGATAATGTATTAAGTTGTTCATTAACAGTCAGGGCTATGCTGATCAAGTCACCATTTCCCATAGTGTCCATTTCACTTCAGGAGGTTTCCTTTTTGGTGTGTTCAGTCAGTTGTCACCGATCAGGGAGAACATATGGTATTTGTCCCTTTGGGATTGGCTTATTTCACTCAACATGATGTGTTCCAGATTCCTCCATTTTGTTGCAAATGACTGGATTTCGTTGTTTCTTACTGCAGTATAGTATTCTAAAGAGTACATGTCCTATAATTTCTTTATCCAGTCTACCGTTGATGGGCATTTAGGTTGGTTCCAGGTCTTAGCTATTGTGAATTGAGCTGCAATAAACATTAGGGTGCAGACCTCTTTTTTGTTTGCCAATTTAAATTCCTTTGGGTAAATTCCAAGGAGTGGGATGGCTGGGTCGAACGGTAGGGTTATCTTCAGGTTTCTGAGGAATCTCCAGACTGACTTCCATAGTGGCTTGACCAGTTTGCATTCCCACCAACAGTGGGTTAGTGTCCCTTTTTCCCCACATCCTCGCCAGCATCTGTTGTTGGTAGATTTCTGCATGTGAGCCATTCTAACCGGGGTGAGGTGAAACCTCATTGTGGTTTTGATTTGCATTTCCCTGATTGCTAATGACCTTGAACATTTTTTCATGTGCCTGTTGGCCATTTGGATTTCCTCTTTTGAAAAATGTCTATTGAGGTCCTTGGCCCATCTCTTAAGTGGGTTGTTGGTTTTGTTTTTGTGGAGTTTCTTGATCTTTGTAGATTCTGGTTATTAACCCTTTATCTGCTGCATAGTTTGCAAATATTTTTTCCCATTCTGTCGGTTGTCTCTTCACTCTCCTGACTGTTTCTTTTGCAGTACAGAAACTTCTCAATTTGATGCAATCCCAATAGTTAATTTTGGCTTTGACTGCCTGTGCCTCCCAGGTCTTTTCCAGAAACTCTTTGCCTGTGCCAATATCTTGAAGGGTTTCTCCAATGTTCTCTAATAACTTGATGGTGTCAGGACGTAGATTTAGGTCTTTAATCCACGTTGAGTGGATTTTTGTGTAAGGTGTAAGGTAGGGGTCTTGCTTCATGATTCTGCACGTGGAAATCCAGTTTTCCCAGCACCATTTATTGAATAGACTGTCCTTGCTCCAGGAATTGGTTTTAGATCCTTGATCAAATATAAGTTGGCTGTAGATGTTTGGGTTGATTTCTGGTGTTTCAATTCTGTTCCATTGGTCTATCCATCTGTTTCTGTACCAGTACCATGCTGTTTTCATTACAACTGCCCTGTAGTATGTCCTGAAATCTGGTATTGTGATGCCTCCGGCTTTGTTTTTGTTGTACAAGATTGCTTTAGCTATTCGAGGTCTCTTGTGCCTCCATATAAATTTCAGCACCAATTTTTCCAGATCTGAGAAGAAGGTCTTCGGTATCTTGATTGGTATTGCATTGAATTTATAAATTGCTTTTGGGAGAATGGACATTTTGATGATATTGATTCTTCCAATCCATGAGCATGGAAGATTTTTCCATTTCTTGGTATCCTCTTCTATTTCTTTAAGGTTTTGTAATTTTCATCGTAGAGATCTTTTACGTCCTTGGTTCAGTTTATTCCAAGGTATTTGATTGTTTTTGTAGCTATTGTGAATGGGATTGATCTTAGAAGTTCTTCCTCAGCCATGGCATTGTCTGTGTATACAAAGGCTGTTGATTTTTGTGCATTGATTTTATACCCTGCTACTTTGCCAAAACCTTCTATGAGTTCCAATAGTCTCTTAGTAGAGTTCTTTGGGTCCCCTAAATAAAGAATCATGTCATCTGCAAAGAGGGATAGTTTGAGTTCTTCCTTCCCAATTTGTATCCCTTTAATTTCTTTTTCTTGCCTAATAGCTCTGGCTAGAACCTCCAGAACTATATTGAATAGCAGTGGTGAGAGTGGACATCCCTGTCTGGTACCAGATCTCAGTAGAAATGCTTCCAACTTTTCCCCATTCAATAGGATGTTGGCTGTGGGTTTTTCATAGATTGCTTTGATTGTATTGAGGAATGTTCCTTCCAAACCCAGTTTGCTTAGAGTTTTCATCATGAACGGGTGTTGTATTTTATCAAATGCTTTCTCGGCATCTATTGAGATAATCATATGGTTTTTCTTCTGCAGTCTGTTAATGTGGTGTATCACATTGATTGTCTTGTGCACATTAAACCATCCCTGCATACCAGGGATAAATCCCACTTGGTCTGGGTGGATGATCTTTCTGATGTGTTGTTGCATTCTATTGGCGAGAATTTTATTGAGGATTTTTGCATCTATGTTCATCAGGGATATTGGTCTGTAATTCTCTCTCAGTGCTGCATCTTTTTCCGGCTTAGGAATTAAGGTGATGCTGGCTTCATAGAAAGAATTTGGGAGGATTCCCTCTTCTTCGACTGTTCTGAATAGTTTGAGAAGAATTGGAGTTAGTTCTTCTTTAAATGTCTGGTAGAATTCAGCAGTGAATCCATCTGGTCCTGGGCTTTTCTTTGTTGGGAGGGCCTTTATTACTGTTTCAATTTCTGTCTCAGTTATGGGTCTGTTTAGGTTTTCGATGTCTTCCTGGTTCAATTTATGTAGGTTGCATGTGTCCAGGAATCTATCCATTTCTGATAGGTTTCCCTGTTTGCTGGCATACAAGTCCTTGTAGTAATTTCTGATGATTCTTTTTATTTCTGTGGTGTCTGTTGTTACGTTTCCTTTTTCATCTCTGATTTTATTGATTTGGGTCTTTTCTTTTTTTAGTTAGTTGGGCCAATGGGGTGTCAATTTTGTTTATTTTTTCAAAAAACCAGCTCCTCGTTTGGCTGATTTTTTGTAATGTTTTTCTTGATTCAATCCTGTTGATTTCTTCTGATTTTAATTATTTCTCTTCTCCTACTAGATTTGGGTCTGGTTTGCTGTAGGTTTTCTAGATCCTTGAGGTGAATAGAAAGCTCATCTATTTGGTGCCTTTCCAATTTCTTGATGTAGGCACCTATTGATATAAACTTTCCTCTTAACACTGCTTTTGCTGCGTCCCATAAGTTTTGGTATGTTGTGCTGTTATCCTCATTTACTTCCAGAAAGTTTTTGATTTCTCTTTTGATTTCTTCTATGACCCATTGTTCATTCAGGAGCATGTTGTTCAATCTCCATGTGTTTGCGTATGCTCTAGGGATTCCTGAGTTGCTAATTTCCAACTTCATTCCTTTATGGTCTGAGAAGCTGCATGGTATGATTCTAATTCTTTTGAATTTGCTGAGACTTGCTTTATGGCCTAGTATGTGGTCAATCCTAGAGAAGGTTCCATGTACTGCTGAGAAGAATGTAAAATCTTTAGCTGTAGGATTGAAAGTTCTGGAGATATCTGTTAGATCCATTTGGGCTATAGTGTCGTTTAAATCTACTGTATCCTTGTTGATCTTCTGTCCGGATGATCTATTTCTGAGAGTGGAGTATTGAAGTCCCCCAGTACTATTGTATTGGGGTCTAAGTCTCCCTTTAAGTCCGTTAACAAATCTTTTAGATAAACCGGTGCCCTGTAGTTAGGTGCATATACATTGATAATTGTTATATCTTCCTGTTGAATTGATCCCTTAATCATTATGTAGTGTCCCTCTTTGTCTCTCCTAACGGTTTTTGTGGTAAAGTTTATGGTGTCTGATATTAAGATGGCTACGCCTGCTCTTTTTTCATTTCTGTTGGCATGGTATATCTTTTTCCAGCCTTTCACTTTCAGTCTGTATGGATCTTTGTTGGAAAGATGTGTTTCTTGTAAGCAGCAAATAGATGGGTTTTGTTCCTTAACCCAATCAGCCAATCGGTGTCTTTTAACTGGACAGTTCAGGCCATTCACGTTCAATGTGACTAATGATAAGTGGTAACTTTGCCCTGCCATTTGCCAAAGATAAGTTCTAATATATGCTTTGAATTCCCTGTGATCTTTTGCTCTGAGCTTTCCTTCCTTGGTTTCCTTCCTTTACCTTCTTTCATATTGATGACCGTGTTTCTTTGTTTCTGTGTGTAACACATCTTTAAGCATCTTTTGCAGGGCTGGACGAGTGGCAACAAATTCTTTCAATTTCTGTTTGCTATGAAAAGTCTTTATTTCACCTTCATTCTCAAATGATAGCTTTGCAGGATATAATATTCTGGGCTGGCAGTTTTTCTTAGTACCTGGGCTATATCTCGCCATTCCCTCCTAGCTTGTAGAGTTTCTGATGAGAAGTCAGCTGTGAGTCTGATTGGAGATCCTCTGAGAGTAATCTGACGTTTCTCTCTTGCACATTTTAGGATCTTTTATGTTTCACTGTGGAGAGTTTAATTACTACGTGTCGTGGTGAGGATCTCTTTTGGTCGTGTTTATTAGGGGTTCTGTGGGCTTCCTGTACTAGGATTTCTCTGTCCTTCTCCAAACCTGGGAAATTTTCTGCTAATATCTCACTAAAAAGGCCTTCTAATCCTTTCTCCCTCTCCATGCCTTCAGGAACTCCTAGAACCCGAATGTTGGGTTTTTTAATAGTATCCTGAAGATTCCTGACAATATGTTTTAGATTCCTAATTTCCTCTTCTTTTCTTTGGTCTGACTGTATCCTTTCCTGTTCTCTGTCTTCTAAGTCCGATATTCTCTCTTCTGCTTCACCCATTCTGTTTGTAAGGCTCTCTATTGTGTTTTTCATTTGATCTATTGAATTCTTCACTTCAGTCACTATCCCAGTTTCCTGTTGTACTAGTTGTTTCGTTTCATTTTGATTCCTCCTTAATATTTCATTTTCATGAGAGAGATTTTCTATCTTGTCCATTAAGGATTTCTGTAGTTCAAGAATTTGTTTTTGAGAACTTCTTAATGTTCTTATCAATTTTTTGAGATCTGCTTCTTGCATTTCTTCTATGTCATCATCCTCATAATCTTGAATTGGGGTGTCTTTCATTTGAGGGCTTCATGGTGACTTCCTTGTTTTTATTACCTTGGTTTTTGCGTTTGTTATTTGGCATATTGGAGATATTTGGTTTCTTCACTGTGGTGCTTTTTCTTGTTATACTATGACTCTAGATTAAGTGGACTATCTGTTTTTGATGGAGCCTTAAAGGCTTGAGATGGGTGTGGCCTGAGAGCTCTGTTTGGTGTGCCAAAGGTGACACTCCCAGGTTAGGCGTGGTAAACCTCTCTCTCTCTCTCTCTCTTTCTTTTTTTTTTTGATTCAAAAGGGAAGTTATTCTGCACAGCTGAACGAAGTTGGAGGTAGTTAGCAGGCAAATGATATACCCACAGGAGCCAGAGATCAGCTCTTTCCCAAGGACCACACAGGGAATCTGTTCGACCCTCAGAGTGGGCTCAAATTCTCCTTCAGTCTCCCACTGGATTGCCAAAGTTACGGAATTGTAGCGTCTCTGGAGAGTGCTCACGTGAATTCCATGAGTTCTCTCCCCCACCATCTCTTTTTTCACAGTCTCAGTTCAGTAGCACCACAAATTTACTAGGTCCTAATCTCCTGTTAATTCGCCCCGCCCAGAGTCAGGTTTTTCTGCTAGGCTCAGGGCCGGTGCAGACCTGAGGTCGCTCTGCTTATGACATATGTCCAAGATGGCGCCTGCTCTTTGTCTTGCTCGCCCTTGAGAGGTGAGCAGAGAGAGAGAAACCCGTGTCCGTACCAGTCACCTTTTTTTTTTTTTTCCTCTCTCTCTCTTCCAGTTAGCCTGGTGAAGTTTCCGCCCCCCCCCCCCGGGGGTCGTTCCCTCTAGTCTCCTCTCTCCGTTTGCCTGTCGGTGTCTCGGGCTATTGAGGTTCGGCTCACCTCGCGTTCCAGTGCTGGTGTGTTGAGTCTGCCGCTGGTGTCCCGAACTGTGGGCTCCCACGCTCTCCATGCAGGTCCGCTCCCCTTCCAGCGCCGATGTGTGGACTCGGAGCCCTGGACGTCCCAAGTCTCCCCGCTGTTGTCTGTGTGGCACGCACTCCCCTTCGAGCACTGGCGCGCAGACCCTGCAGCTTGGGCGGCCCCATATTCAGATTTCTGAGGTATCTCCATATTATCTTCCACAATGGTAGTACCAGTTTACATTCCCATCAAACAGTGGATTGGGGTACATTTTTCTCCACATCCTCAACAGCATTTGTTGTTTATTTCTGTAGGAGATCCATTCTAATGGAGGTGAGGTGAAACTTCATTGTGGTATTAATTTGATCCTGAACATTTTTCCAAGTATCTGCCGGCCATATGAATTTCCTCTCTTAAAAAATGCCTGTTCAAGTCCTTTGCTCATTTCTTGACTGGATCGCCTATTTTGTTGTTGTTGAATTTCTTGAGCTTTTTTTCAATTCTGAATATTAAACTCTTATCAGTTGCATAGTTTGGCTTTTCAGTTTGCTGGGTGTTTCCTTTGCAGTACAGAAGTTTCTCAATTTGATGTTATCCCACTTGTCAATTTTAGTATTGATTGTGCTTCTGTGGTCTTTTCCAAGAAATCTTGGCCTATGCCAATGTCTTACAATGTTTCCCCAATGTTCTCTAGTAATTTGATGGTATTGGGTCATAGACTTAGATCTTTGATCCATTTTGAGTAGATTTTTGTATAAGGTATAGATAGGGGAATAGCTTTATATTTCTGCATGCAAAGATCCAGTTTTTCCATCACATTTTGTTGAAGAGACTGTCCTTGCTCCAGGGATTAATTTTAGTTCCTTTATCAAACAAAAGTTGTTTTTAGATGCATGGATTGATTTCTGGAATTTTTATTCTATTCCATTTGTCTGTAGGTCTGTTTTGTGCCAATATCGGCTGTTCTGATTGTAACTGCCCTGAATTTGTCTCGATATCTTGTATTGTGATGCCTCCAGCTTTGTTTTTGTTGTATAATAGCTAAAGCAATCTTCGGGGTCTCTTGTGTTTCCATAAGAATTGCAGCATGATTTCTTGTAGATCTGAGAAGAATATTGTTGGCATTTTGATTGGAATCACATTGAGTCTGCAAACTTCTTTGAGTTGTATGGATATTTTGATGATTTTAATTCTTCCAACACACGAACATGAAAGATTTTTCAATTTTTTGTGTCTTCTTCTCTTTGATGTTTTTTAACTTTCATAGAGATCTTTCAACTCCTTGTTAAATTATTTCCAATGCATTTTAAAAGATTCATTTATTTATTTCAAAAGCAGAGACAGAGAAGGAGAGAGGGAGATCTTCCATCTACTAGTTCACTCCCCAAATGGCCACAGGGCTGGGACTGGGCCAGGTCAAAGCCATTAGCCAAGAGCCTCTTCTGCATCGCCCATGTGGGTTCAGAAAACAAGCACTTGGATAATCTTCCACTGTTTTCTCAGACACATTAAAAGAAAAACTTCAGTAGAATACTAGCCAATTGAATCCAACAACCCATCAAAATATCACCCACCCAGACCAAGTGGAACTTATCCCTGTTAGACAAGAATGGTTCTACATATACAAATCGATAAATGTGACACATCACATCAACAAGTTGAAGAATAAAAGCCATATGATTATCTTAATTGATTCAGAGAAAGTATTTGATAAAACACAATATCCTTTCATGATAAAAATCTTAAGCAAATTGGGTATATAAGGAATATACCCTAACACAATCAATATGATAAATGTGCAGCCAGCATTCTTATTGGATGGGAAAAAGCTGGAAGCATTTCCATTAAGATCCAGAAACAGACTAGACAAAGTGGCAGCTAAGCCTGTTCTGCCACAGTGCTGTCCCCTCCATTTACATTTCAACTCAAGCTACAATGACAGACTTGAGGAGTCACAAGGGACCCCATGCTTCAAAGCCTGAACTATCTGTTATCTGGCCACTTACAGGAAGTTTGAAATTCCCTGATCTATTAAGTCATTTTTATCAAACATCCACATGTCTTTCCCTCATCTCCATGCACACAGCTGGCTTCTGTAACTATACATTCTACACCCCCACATTTTTGACAGAGTTAGACAGTGAGAGAGAGAGAGAAAGGTCTTCCTTCCATTGGTTCACCCCCCAAAATGGCCAAAGGGCCGGCGCACTGCACCGATCCGAAGCCGGGAGCCAGGTGCTTCCTCCTGGTCTCCCATGTGGGTGCAGGGGCCCAAGCAGTTGGGCCATCTTCCACTGCCTTCCTGGGCCAGAGCAGAGAGCTGGACTGGAAGATGAGCAACCAGGACAGAACCAGTGCCCCAACTCGGACTAGAACCCAGGGTACCGGCGCCGCAGGTGGAGGATTAGCCTAGTGAGCCGCAGTGTCGGTGACACCTCCACATTTAACCAGCTGTGGATCAAGAAGACTTGAAAAACAGATCTGCATGTGTACTGCACATGTAGAGACAATTGTCCTTGTCAACAGTTCCTATAGTGTAATGACTTTTTCCAAGCATTTAGAATTAGATACAATAATCTAGAGATGATTTAAAGTAGCCTGTAGATCAAAAATAAATACATCAGTATTTTACATAAAGGATGTGAGGATCTGAAGAATCTGGTATTGATGGGGGTCCTGGATCCAACTTCCTGATGATAGAACAGACAACTATACTCCCGAGTCCCACAGAAGTTTGGCTTGTTTCATGAGATTTGATCATGAGGTTAGGAGCATACAAAGTTACTTCAATATAACATTTGCTAAATGCAACTAAGTCCACCAGTATTTGATTCTCTCTCATGCTCTCCTACTCTCCTTACTCTCTCTCACCCTCTCCCCCTGGCCCCTCAGGCTTCCCCCACCCTACAATAAACCTTTCCTCTAACTCTGGTGTTTAGTGTGTTTTGTGGCGACCTTACATTGGTGCTGTGACTTGGAGCCAGCCTCCCCCAATTACCTTTGGGATCTCTGAGTTCCCTTGGGATCCTGGATTTCTACCAGTCACAAAATACACCCCTGGACCTCCTTCTGCACCACCGAACAATCCATGATCTCCATTCACACACCAACCCCTCAAATTCTTGAGGTAAGCTGGGGCGGGCAGAGAATCCTCTCAATGCAACTCCATTATGGATGGTGGCTGCACTCAGCTTTGTCTTGAAGTCCTGGTATCAGGCACCAGAACTCACACGGCCTTGTGCCTCTATGGACTCTGTGTCCAGGCAACATGAGTGTGGGTGTTGACTGAACCTATTTCCCTTCGACAGGCTAGCCCTTAGCTTCAGTGGACACATGGGTGTCCCCTACCCTCTGTTTCCACATCCTCACCTTGGACAGCCGTGATCTCATCATGCCTGATATCCACAAATCTGACTCTATGGGTCGCCATGGGAACTTCTCTGTCCCGCATTCCATGCAACCCTCCTCTTGGTTGTCTCCTACCTCAACAACTCGGTCCAAATGCCTGCTTAATGGCATGTTTAACCCCAACACTATTGGGATCTCTATGACATCTGTGAGCATTCAGAAAAGTGGATGATTTCTTATGTCTAAGCCTTCTCCTATCTCAGCTCTAAATTTCCTCTGGCTCAAACTCTTCTAACTTCCAAAGCTCTTGACAAAAAGCCAGAACCCCTTTCTTCTACATTTGCGGCCCCAGCTCTGTCTCAGCCCACTGTACCTCCCCCTCCCACCCAGGAATTCAGACCTTATCTCAGAACCAGGCTTGCTCCAAAGTCCACTCCCCTGTCTTATCAATGATCTTCTCTAACACCCTCCTCCTGGAGAAGCAAGGGCAAGTCTGGGAATGGGCTATCTCCATGCCTTCAGCCTCTGGCCCTTGTCCTCCAACTGGTTTTTGCCCCTCTCCCCCCTATTCCAGCTTTTCCATAATAACAACAAGGGAGTGGTGATTCCATCCTTCACAGCTCCCTGTTTACTGCAAAAACAAATTAGGTATCCCACCCTCTTGATGGCTCTTTTGTTTTACCATGACCAAGCCAAACAGGATAATCAGATCTTCTGAATACCAAGTTGACCTGCTGGGTCTCCTCAATTCCTACAAACTTGATTTTCTGGTCTCATTAGTGAGCATTTCCTAGACTGGCCCTTTAAACCAGCCGGCTCACTGGGTTAATTACTATTTTCAGACAAATCTCCTTTTCCCTAATAGTCCCTTCAAGAGAAGCCATATGAATGTTTATATTCTTGAACATAAGCCTTGGCCTCCTGAGAACATACCCCTCAACTGCAGGAGCCACCCTACCATACCCCCACCCAGCAGCACAGTCCGAAACATCTCAGAGGAACCTCTTCCCCACCTCACAAGCTGTGCAACAAGGAAGTGATCCAGATCTCAGTAGCCAAGGCTAAGTGCACCAAAGAACACACCCGCGCACAACCACAATTGACAGGTTAGCCTGTAACCACACTTCCATTTCTGGAGGCATCAATACTCAGGAGTCACTGATAGCGACTTTAAATGAGGCTCTGAATCCACTTTTTTTTTTTTTTTTTTTGAGACTTCATGTTTGGTGTCTGTCTCATATCAGAGATTAAGAAAGCATGAGAGGAAATGAGAATCACCATGGATAATAAGGCCAGATGCCTATGGTTAATGAGATCAACCACCAACAGTATCAGAATGGAGGAAGGTAACATCTTCTGCGTGGACATAATACACACAGGTTATCAACAGCTCATCGATATTTCCTTCTATGGTAAAACATATTATGGACATGTGAGTATCTTCTTGTTACATAAATCTCTGAAATACATCAAGATCAATGACATTCACCTAAATGCAGGTCATCTAGTAAAAGGTAGAACTTCTGTGATTTCAGTTGTTTTACAGCTTTTATGAAAATATAGAGCTAATTATTAAATTGTGAGCATATTTCTAGGATAAATATCTACCAGAATATTTCTAGCAGCACAACTTTAAGGTTAAAGAAAATAAAACATGACTTTGCTTAAAAAATGCATGTTGAATGTCATGTATTTATTCATATACATTTTATTTTTCCCATCTTCTGACATTGAGAAGACAATATCTAAAGCACTAACACAGGAGATTGGTCACTTGATGAAGATGGGACCACAGGTATCTGAGAACAATGAATTATTGTAAGTTAGTTTCCTGCTCATTAAAATGACAGTATAATATTTCTAAACAGACCTCAGCAGAAGGTAGGAAAGCCATAAGGACCTTCACCCTTGTAGAGGTAAAGGCCTTTTGATTTTTATTGGTTTTCAGTAGTCAGGGACATAACCAAACACAGACAATTTTTTATCCAAAGGAATCTCAGCTACTTGAACAGATTATGTGGAAGGGAGCAAAGAAATTTTACTGACTCTTAAAAGCAAACTGAAAGCTCCCACATCAATTTGTCATTTTATTTTTATTTTTAACCTTTTTTTCACCTTGTCATTTTAAAAGAGAACTACATTATAGTTTTGGTAGTGTAATATGTTAGCAATAATCAATTCAATAGGTTTTTTTCACCTTACAATTAAACTCAAAATCTAAGCAATCTTCACCAAAATTGAACTCAAAAGGCTTCCAAAGCCTTGGCAACTCATGACAAGAGCCTAGGGTGATTACTGATGCCATAAACAAGAGTGTCAATTTGGTAAGTCAACAACAGGAATCGCTGTGCACTTATTCCTCATGTAGGATCTCTGTCCTTAGTGTGTTGTCCAAAGTGAATTAATGCTATAACTAGTACTCAAACAGTATTTTTCACTTTGTGTTTCTATGTGGGTGCAAACTGTTGAAATCTTTACTTAATATATGCTAAACTGATCTTCTGTATATAAAGAGAATTGAAAATGAATCTTGATGTGAATGGAAGGGGGGAGGGAGAGGGAAAGGGGAGGGTTGTGGGTGGGAGGGACGTTATGGGGGAGGAAGCCATTGTAATCCACAAGCTGTACTTTAAAAATTTATATTCATTAAATAAAAGTTAAAAATCTTCACCAAAATTATAACGACTTTCCTTGCATCTTGAGATTTTTTTCTTGTAACGACTACAAACTGAGACAAATAAACTGCATTTTATACACCCCTTTGATACTTTCTCTTCCCTTACAAGTTTTCTTCCTCCTCATCCTCTAATTTTCTGGATAACCAGACTCTTGGTTTTAACACAAAACTATTTCCTTTTCCCAGAGAATAAAAATACATCCCAATACTTTGCATTCACCTTGAGCCTTTTTCTGAAATCACTGCTTTCAGGACAGCTTTAACACGCTTCTCTAACCAAATATCTAACTGCTCTTTCACATACAAAGCTTACCTTGAGAGGTAAGGAATTGGGCACACTTTAAAACAACTATCTACATCTACCATTTCTACTTATATTGCTGAACATGGTTTGGCTCTTTAATTAAAAGACATAGAATTTCATAATATGAAAATAAGCAAAAACTCACCATATTTCAGTAATTTATCTTTCATAGAAGTAATCCATCAATTAATCCAATTTACTGTTAGTCTGGGATCCTAAGTCAGTTAAGACTATGGAAATTATGTTTAAGTAGACATACCTCTGAATATAATTACTATTATAAAAAGTTTTTCAAAATTGTATTTCATGTAAGAAAAGGAGATTCCAAGATGGCAGATTAGAGGAATGACACTAGGCTAAGGATAAACAGCAAAAAAAAAAAAAAAAAAAAAAAAAAAAGTGTAGGAAGTGTACTCTCAGGGGAAAATTGGAGAGAAAAACCACACTGGAAATCCTAAAAGAGGAAGAGGAATGCTATGAGCCCATGTGGAGGGTGCGGACTCACAGAACACACACAGACACAACTACAGCAGACAAGAGCTGGAGCAGACAGCAGTTTGGAGACAGAGGTGAGACTGGACTGCGTAACCTATGGTGGGATAGCCAGAGGGAAGGCATGGAGTGCATCTGGACTGGAGCCCTGGGGGCTACTGGTTGCCTGTGGACCCAGTGGAAGAAGAGGGGCATATTAATCTCATTTAACTTCCCCACAATATCATGCACTGCCCAGCTGAGAAGGGGCAAATGCCATTTTGGGTTTGGGTGGCAGCTTTGGAAACCTTTGTGTGTGCAGAGCAACTGGCTGAGACACGAGGCCTTCTCGGCTGTACTAGTGGCAGTGGAGGGCAGGGAGCACACTTGGCCAGTGGCTCTTGTGTACACATGTGATCCAGAGATTCTAGTGGAGGGAATAATCAGCAGTCCCCACCGACTATGAGCCTGGCTGTGAGGTGGCTGGGTAACCACGCAGGACAGTGAGGCCCCCACAGCATCCCAGGATCAAGACTACTAGGTGGAGCTGTCTTGGGGAGCATCTGTCTGTTGACTGGACAAGTTTGCAGGACTGAGAAAAATCTCTGCACCCAGCGACTGTGGAGCTGTCTTGGGGAGCATCTGTCTGTTGACTGGACAAGTTTGCAGGACTGAGAAAAATCTCTGCACCCAGCGACTGTGTAATAAGCCTTGTGTGCTGAGACCGTGAGGATTCAGTGGTTTCATGAGAAGGTGCAAGGTGTAGCTGAGTATTGAGATTGACCACACCCAACTTGGTTACCCTGGATACTGGCCTCACCTTGGAGCACTGACCAGAGCTCCTAGGACACACCCACCACACACCTCTTGGTATTCACTGAAAGTGCAGACATTCCACTAAGTCACTGAGGCACAGCTTAAAGATAAAAGCCATCAGAGGAAAAAAACTCCAAAAATGTCTAAAAACAAATGCAGAAATTCAAGAAATAACAATGAGGAGACACCATGACCTCCTCCCAAAGGAACACAACAATATTTCAATATTAGAATGTGAAGATGAAGAGATTGGGGAAATGCTATTAACAGAATTTTAAAAAAAAATTAACCACAGGATTACTCAAAAGCAATCAGAAGCAAATCCACAAACTAAAGAAATGCATACATGAATGACAATTTTCCCATGAAATTGAGGTTTTAAACAGAAATCAAAATAAAATATTAGGATGAAGAATTCAATAGATCAAATAAAAAATGTGGTGGAAAGCCTTAACAGCAGACTTGGCAAAGCAGATGAAAGACTATACAAACTAGAAGATAAATCATTGGAAATCTTACAGTCAGACCAAAACAAAACAAAGAGGAAAATAGAAAACCTAAAAACAGTGTTGGAGATTTATGGGATACTATCAAATGACCCAATAGATCATAGGAGTTCCTGAAGCTGTGGGAAGAGAGAATGGACTAGAAGGTTTATTTAGTGAAATAATTACAGAAAACTTCCAATTTGGAGAAATGAAAGGATGTCCAAGTACAGGAAGCACATAGAACTCCTGACAAAACCAGAAAATATCTTCACCACAACACACATTGTAGTCGAATTGTCCACAGTAAAACATAAAGAACATATTCTAAATTATGCAGGAGAGAAATGCCAGATTATGTTCAAAGGATCTTCAATCAGACTCACAACTGACTTCACATCAGAAACCCTAGAGAGGCTAGAAGAGAATGGTGAGATACAGTCCAAGTCTTAAACGAAAAAACTGTCAACCTAGAATACTGTACTCTGCAAAGCTCTCACTTACAATTAAGGTGAAATTAAGACCTTCCATAACAAGTGGAAATTTAAAGAATTTGTCACCACACAACCAGGCTTACAAAAGATGCTAAAGAATGTGCTACACGCAAAAGCACAGAGACAGACATAATTATGAAAGATTGAGAAGGCAGAAAATCCCCAAGTAAAAGTACAAAAGAAATCCAAAGTACACAATAGGAATATTTATGGGGAAATGGCAGGGTTAAGTTATACTTATCAATAGTCACCTTGAATGTAAATGGGCTCAACTTTCCCATTAAAAGATACAGACTGACTGAATGCTGCCTACAAGAAACACATCTCACCAGCTAAAGATGTATGCAGATTGAAAGTGAAGGATGTAAAAAGATATCCCATGTTAACAGAAACCAAAAAAGAGCTGGTGTAGCCATCCTAATATCAGGCAAACAGATTTTATCGTAAAAACTGTAGAAAGAGATGAAGAAGGATAATATTTAATAAGTAAAGGATCAATTCAACAGGAAGATGTGACTATAATAAATGTATAAGCACCCAATTACAGGGCACCTGGATATTTAAAAGAAATGTTAACGGAACTCAAGGGAGACATAGACCTCAATACAATAGTAACAGAGGACTTCAATACCCCATTTTCAGCAATGGACAGATCAACCAGACAGAAAATCAGCAAGGAGACAGAGTTAATTAACATGACAGACCAAATGGACCTAATGAGTATCTACTGAACTTTTCATCCCACAGTTGCAGAATACACACTCTTCTCATAAGTGCATGGAACTTTCTCTAGCTTAGACCATATGCTAGGCCACAAAGCAAGTCTCAAATTCAAAAAAATTGAAATCATACCATGCATCTTCATTGACCAGGATGTAAGAAAGCTGGAAATCAACAACTCAAGAATCTCTAGATCGTATGCAAACACATGGAGACTAAACAACATGGTCCTGAATGAACAGTGGGTCATGGAAGAAATCCAAAGAGCAATTTAAAAAATTTCTGGAAACAAATGAAGATGACAATGCATCATATCAAAATTTAAGGGATAGTTTAAGAGGGAAAGCAGTGTTAACAGGGAAGTTTATAGCAACTGGTGCCTACATCAGATTTGAAAGGGACCAAATAAATGAGTTATCGATGCATCTCAAGGACCTAGAAAAACAAACCAAACCCAAAATTAGTTGAAGGAAATATATAATTAAAATTAGAGAACAAAATTAAAATCAGAAACAATACAAAAGATTGACAAAATGGAGAGCTTTTATGAAAAAATACATAAAATTGATACACCATTGGCACGACTAACAAAAAAAGAGGGAGAAGACCCAAATCTATAAAAATCAGAGATGAAAAAGGAATTGTAACAAGAGATACCACAGAAATAAAAAATAGGAATTACTACAAAGAGCTATATGGCAACAACCAGGAAACCTAGAAGAAAGGGATAGATTCCGAGACACATACAACCTACCTAAATTGAGTGATGAAGATATAGAAAACCTAAACAGACCAATAACCAAGATGGAAATTAAATCAATAATAAAGACCCTCCCAACAAAGAAAAGCCCTGAAACAGACAGCTTACTGCTAAACTCAAACACATATTTAAAGAACTAATTCCAATGCTTCAAGATATTCAAAACAACTGAAAGGGAAGGAATCTTCCAAAACTCCTTCTATAAATCCTACATCACCGTAATTCCCAAGCCAAAAAACAATTCAACAGAGAAAGAACTACAAACTGATAGCCCTATGAACAAAGATGCAAAACTCAACAAAATATTAGCTAAAATTAATCCAAAAACACATCAGAAAGATCATTCATCAGGACAAAGTGGGATTTATCCCTGGTACACAGGGATGGTTCAACACCCAAAAATCAATTAATGTGATACATCACATCAACTAATTGAAGAACAAAAATCGTATGACTATCTCAATAGATGTGGAGAAAGCACTTGATAAAATACAGCATCCTCTCATGATGAAAACCTTAAGCAAACTGTGTACAGAAGGAACATTCTTAAACACAATCAAGGCAATTTATGACAGACCCATGGCCATCATATTAAACAGGAAAAAGCTGGAAGCATTCCCACTGAGATCTGGTACCAGACAGGGATGCCCACTCTCACCATTGCTATTCAATACAGTCCTGGAAATTTTACCCAGAGACATTAGTCCAGAAAAAGAAATCAAAGGGATACAAATTGGAAAGGAGATAATCAAACAACCCCTATCTGCAGATGACATGATTCTATTTATAGAAGATCCACAAGACTCCACTGAGAGATTACTAGAACTCATAAGAGTTTGGTAAAGTGGCAGGATATAAAATCAACACACAAATATCAATAGCTTTTGTATACACAGACAATGTCATGGTTTAGAAAGAACTTTTTAAGATCAGTCCCATTCGCCGGCGCCGCAGCTCACCAGGCTAATCCTCCGCCTAGCGGTGCCGGCACACCGGGTTCTAGTCCCGGTCGGGGCACCGGATTCTGTCCCAGTTGCCCCTCTTCCAGGCCAGCCCTCTGCTGTGGCCAGGGAGTGCAGTGGAGGATGGCCCAGGTGCTTAGGCCCTGCACCCCATGGGAGACCAGGAAAAGCACCTGGCTCCTGCCATCAGATCAGCACAGTGCGCCGGCCGCAGTGCACCAGCTGCGGCGGCCATTGGAGGGTGAACCAACGGCAAAGGAAGACCTTTCTCTCTGTCTCTTTCTCTCTGTCCACTCTGCCTGTCAAAAAAAAAAAAAAAGATCAGTCCCATTCATAATAGCTCCAAAAAGAATCAAATACCTTGCAATAAATTTAATCAAGGATGTCAAAGATCTCTATGAGAAAATTACAAAACATTAAAGAAAGAAATAGAAAAAGACACTTAAAAATGGAAAAATCTTCCATGTTCGTGGATTAGAAGAATCAATACTATCAAAATACCCATACTACCAAAAGCAATTTACATACAATGGGATCCCAATCAAAATACCAGGTACATTCTTTGCAGATCTAGAAAAAAATGACACTAAAATTCATGTGGAAACACAAGAGACTCCAAATAGCTAAAGCAATCTTATACAATATAAACAAAGCTGGAGGCATCACAATACCTAATTTCAAGACATACTACAGGACAATTATAATCAAAACAGTCTGGTACTGGCACAAAAATAGACCTGTAGACCAATGGAACAGAACAGAAACTCCATAAATTAATCCATGCATCTACAACGAACTTATCTTTGAAGAAGGAGCTAAAATCAATCACTGGAGCAAGCATAGTCTCTTTAACAAATGGATCTGGGGAAACTGGATCTCCATGTGCAGAAGTTTGAAACTAGACCCATACCTACCACCTTATACGAAAATCAACTCAAAATGGATCAAAGACCTAAATCTATGGCCTGATGTCATCAAAGTACTAGAGAACATTGAGAGAACTCCAAGATAGTGGCATAGGCAAAGACTTTTTAGAAAAACCCCAGAATCACATCACTACATCAAATTGAAAAGCTTATGCACAGCAAAACAAACACTCAGCAAAGTGAAGAAGCAACTGACAGAATGGGAGAAAATATTTGCAGACTTCACAACTAATAAAGGGTTAACATCCAGAATCTAAAAAGAGCTCAAGAAACTCAACAACTAAACAACCCAGTTAAGAGATAGGCAAAGGAAATTCAAATGGCCATGAAACACTTGAGAAAATGCTCAGGTTCACTAGCCATCAGAGAAATGGAAATCAAAACCACAATAAGGTTTCACCTCACTCCAGTTTTAGACTGACTCTCATACAGAAATCAACAAATGATAACTGCTGGCAAGGATGTGGGAAAAAAGTACCCTCGTCCATGTTGGTGGGAATGTAAACTGGTGCAGCCACTGTGGAAGACAGTATGGAGATATCCTCAGAAATCTGAATATCGACCTACCATATGATCTAGCCATACCACTCATGGGAATTTACCTAAACCTAAACCAAAAGAAATCAATATGAAAGAGTTGTCTGTACCCCCGTGTTCATTTCAGCACAATTCACAATAGCTAAGATATGTAATCAACCTAGATGTCCATCAACTATTGACTGGATAAAGGAATTATGGTCATTTACACTATGAAGTACTACTCAGCTGTAAAAAAATAAATAAATAAAATCCTGACTTTTCTAACAAGATGGACACAACTGAAAACATAATACTTAGAGAAATAATCCAGTCCCAAAAAGACAGATATGTTTTCTGTGATCCAAGGTAACTAATAGAGTACCTGAAATGTGATGTATTGGAATGAAATAGACATTTTGAGATTTGATGTTTGTTCATAGTCCTTGTCTCTTCTGTTAAGGAATAGTGGGGTTTTTTCTCTTCAAAGTATTTGTTTAACTCTTTTACTTATAGTAGAATTAGCTATACGATCCTAAGTATACCAAAAATAGATCTATGTAAAAATTAAGAGTGGGAATGAGAGAGGGATTAAGAGAAAGAGTTGTGCATTGAAGGGAGAAAGGATGGGGGAGAAGTGCCACTATGTTCCTAAATATGTATATATGAAATATATGAAACTTGTATATCTTAAAATTTTTAAAAATATATCTCAACAAGCCGGCGCCGCGGCTCACTAGGCTAATCCTCCGCCTAGCGGCGCCGGCACACCGGGTTCTAGTCCCGGTTGGGGCGCCAGATTCTGTCCCGGTTGCCCCTCTTCCAGGCCAGCTCTCTGCTGTGGCCAGGGAGTGCAGTGGAGGATGGCCCAAGTGCTTGGGCCCTGCACCCCATGGGAGACCAGGAAAAGCACCTGGCTCCTGGCTCCTGCCATCGGATCAGCGCGGTGCGCCGGCCGCAGCGCGCTGGCCATGGCGGCCATTGGAGGGTGAATCAACGGCAAAGGAAGACCTTTCTCTCTGTCTCTCTCACTGTCCACTCTGCCTGTCAAAAAAAATATATATATATATATATCTCAACAAAGCTTAAAATATTTATGTACAAAGTGCAAAGCAGTAAAGAGGAAAAGATAAAAACCTGCCCAGTCTAACAGAATGTGATAGTGAGCTACCAAAAACTGATAACTATATGTATGATAAATTTTGCTCAAACGATGTGTGGAAATAAATTCTAATGCATCCATATTTTCAATAAATGTAAATGGAGTCTTAAAACCTCACGTGAAAAGGCTTAAACTAGCAATGACATTTCAATTGAATGTTAAGACTCGAGCCATATTTTGCTTGTAGTAGAGTTGCCTAAAACACAAGGACAGAGAAAACTACAAGTAAAGTGGAAGACCTGTATCAGGTTATTCATGACGACACAGAATATAGGTGGGTGTGTTACTTTCAGAATTTTTATGATTAAAGAAGCTTAGCACTCCATATTTATAGCAAATTAATATTTGAAAATTATTCCAGAAACTACCCAATGGGGAAAGGAAAACTGGGTATCCATATGCAGTAGCATGAATTTAGAGTCTTGTCTTACTGCATAAACAAAAGCCAATTCCAACAGCTTAATGACTTAAACACAGTACCTGAAACTGAGGAAGTACTAAAACAGCAAAAGCTCCACAACACTGGTGCAGGCGGTGATTTCTTTGGTATGTTCTCAAAAGTACAAGCAAAAATTGATACCTTGGATTTTATCAAACTAAAGAGCTTCTTCTGTACAGCAAAGGAAACAATCAACAGAGTTGAGTCAACCTTTGACATGGACGAAATGTGTGTAACCACGTAACTGATAAGGAACTAATATCCAAAACACACCAAAAAAAGAAAGAACTCAATAGTAAGATGACAAATAACCAGATTTAAAAATGGACAAAGAACTTGAATAGACATTAAAAGGAGACACACAACTGTATTTCTTCAGTATATATGAAAGAATCTTCAACATCATTAATTCCCAAGGAAATTCATATTAAATCTATGAGAATTACCTCACACCTGTCACAGTATACAGTGGCTATTTGAATTTTTATTGATTTTCAGTTGACTTGAAGACAGAGAGACAAAGGGGGGGGAGGGGGGGAGAGGGGGCGCTGGAAGGGTCGGAGGAGACAGTACTCATCTGCTGGCAGAATGGCTCCTTAAATGTCCTCAACAGCCACAGCTGGGCCAGGCCTTGAACTAAAATTGAGTTCCAGCACCCTTGAACTCAATCTGGGTCTCCCACATGAGTTGCATGAAACCAACTACTTGACTCCTCACCTGCGGCCTTTCAAGTATGCACTAGCAGGAAGCTGGATTAGAAGCAGGACTCAAACCCAAGGACTCTGATATGGGATGTGGACATTAAAATATGGCATGGTAGACACTGAGCCAAACCCCACAAGGACTATTATCAAACAGATGAAAGTAACAATTGTTAAAAAAAAAATGAAACAATTGTTGATGACCATGTGGATAAAATAACCCTGTTTATTTATTATTTGTATTAAAAAGCAGAGAAACAGAAGAAATCCTTCTTTCTGCTGGTTAACTCCCCTTACACCTGCAACATCATGCGCAGGCTGAAGCCAGCAGCCCAGAACTCCCAGAAAAGGGAAGGGGGACCGAATTATGCACAGCAGGTTAAGCTCCTGCTTGAGCCAACTGGATCCTGTGTCGGAGTGCCAGCTGGAATCCTTGCTACTCTACTTCCAATGAATGGAAGATCAATCTCACTCTTTGTTTATATGTTTTTACTCTACTTCAAACATTTGAAAAAATAGGAGAAAATATTAAAATGATACAAGTGTCCAATATAAGAAAATACAGAAGAGTAACCAAATACAGATAAAGTAAAATGAAAGAAATGATCAAATTAATAACAGAAATTAGGGGCAGCATTATGGTTTATCAGGTTAAGCTGCTGCCTTTGATGCAGGCATCTGCAGGAGATCAGCTGGAATCCTGGCTTCTGTTTCTGATCCAGCTCCTTGTAAATGTGCCTCAGAAGGCAGAAGATGGGCCAAGTACCTGGACCCCTGCCACCCATGTCAGGAACCCAGTTGGAGGTCCTGGCTCATGGCTACAGCCTGGCCCAGCCCTGATTGCCCCAGCCATTTGGGAATTGAACCACTAGATACTCTTTCTACTTTCCCCTCTCTAGTTGTCAATCTGCCATACCAATAACCTTTTTAAAAAAAAAAAGAACAGAAATTAATGTAAACCATTATAAATATCATTCAAATACCAAATGCAATGTCAAAACAAATCAAGTTATATTCATATAGATGTTTTAAAGTGTGAAGATACTAAGTATTAGTGGAGATATGAAATAACTAGAACTCTTCTTGTATATTACTAATGTGAGCAGAAATTACTAAAAAGCACTTGGAAAATGTTTTAGCAAACTTTAGCAAATTCATGTATCAAAAAAATACATCTCACTTGAGAAGGCTGCAATAGCACAATTAATAATGTTCTAGGTAAGTCTCAAAAGTATTACTCTAGGCCGGCGCCGTGGCTCAATAGGCTAATCCTCTGCCTGCGGCACCAACACCCCAGTTCTAGTCCCGGTTAGGGCGCCAGATTCTGTCCCAGTTGCTCCTCTTCCAGGCCAGCTCTCTGCTGTGGCCGGGGAGGGCAGTGGAGGATGGCCCAAGTGCTTGGGCCCTGCACCCACATGGGAGACCAGGAGAGGCACCTGGCTCCTGGCTTCAGATCAGCACGGTGCACTGGCCACAGTGGCCATTGAGGGGTGAACCAACAGATAAAAGGAAGACCCTTTTCTGTCTCTCTCACTGTCCACTCTGCCTGTCAAAAAAAAAAAAAAAGTATTACTCTTGGAACACCTCAAGTCCTTCTCACATTGCTCTGATCTGTAATTTCTTGTTTATAGGCACAAAGATTTGCTGAATGTCAATTATCAATGGGGAATCATCCAATGAGCTAGAAAGACACAATAATGAACAAGGAGCCTTTGCAACAAAGAGATTGAAGGATGGTCTCAGGTGACCGACCAGCACCTACTCTAGTTCAGACCATGGAAGTACAGGAGGTATTTACTAAGGAGTATGATGAAAGCTAAATTGCAAATAAAGATGAGTTTTCTTCAAAGCAGCATGGACAGAAAACGCACAGAGAACATTTTCTACAAGTGGTGATATTTGAAGACCCTGTAGGAAGAATATGAGCTTTCCTTGCAAATAGCCGCAACGGAAAAGATGGAGATAGAATTTTAAATAGAATCACTGCCATCCAGAAAGGTGCAGAGATGAAGTGCGTGGTATATTTGAGGGGCATGTGCAGTGATCAAGGAAGCAGAAGCAGCACACTGGGGCTGAATACTGTGAGAAGTACTCAGTGGTGCATACTCAATATAAAATAGTACAAGGGAAATTACTGGCAGTAGCCCACTCGAGCAGTTTGCTAACATGGTAGCTGCAGCAATTCAGACACCCAGGAAGTCCTTAAGTAAAGAACTGCAGTAGGGCCGGCGCCGCGGCTCACTAGGCTAATCCTCTGCCTTGCGGTGCCGGCACACCGGGTTCTAGTCCTGGTCGGGGCACCGGATTCTGTCCCGGTTGCCCCTCTTCCAGGCCAGCTCTCTGTTGTGGCCCAGGAGTGCAGTGGAGGATGGCCCAAGTACTTGGGCCCTGCACCCCATGGGAGACCAGGATAAATACCTGGCTCCTGCCATCGGATCAGTGCGGTGTGCCAGCCACAGCGCGCCAGCCGCGGCGGCCATTGGAGGGTGAACCAACGGCAAAGGAAGACCTTTCTCTCTGTCTCTCTCACTGTCCACTCTGCCTGTTAAAAAAAAAAATACCCCAGTAAGGTACAGCCCTTGATTCAATCACTCAGCTCTAACCCTTGGTACTTTCATCACCTTGGAAGAATAGAAACTTAAGTGGAGAAGAGCATAAGGAATAACCTTATATGGGAATTCTGAAACTTGGGCCACATCTGGGAAGGCTGTATACCCCACAGTATGCAGCTCATGAGGACACTGGGAAGGGACCTGTGTGCTAGAATAAAATGCTACTGCAATGGACGCAGGTATGCCTGCTCACCAGATACCTGATCTTGCAAGACTGTTAATAAAGTCTTGCTTCCACTGCATTTCCTGAATCCAAGTCCATCTTTTCAGTGGATGGGCATGGAATTTTTTTCATGATTCCTGGAGGCTAGTCCGGGATCTCTATGTGCACAGGGAGTTGCAGCTCTGGAAGAGAGGGGAAGATACATTCCACCAGATTTCTGACAGCCTGCTCTGTCCAGGTGCTCCATCTCCCTGCTGAAGCCATAGAAAAGTCTGAGACTTATTTATTTAGAGGATAGTAGAGACGACACAGGCAACCACGTGCACCAGCCAAGGTAGGAAAACTGGACTATAAGTATTGCCTTAAGAGTGTGTAACTGAGACACATCTTAGATATGATGAGAATGTGGAGTCCCACTCCTTGGTTCTGGCTACAGCAAAGGAAGTAGCTGTAGGTAAAGAAAATCTTGGGGTGTGTAAGATACCTCCAGTGGGGAGTGGGGTTGAGTGCATAAAGAAACCCAGGCACAAGAACTGGGGTACACACTTAAGGCATTAGGATCTGGCTGAAGAGCCCATGAGAGTATTTCAGGCATGGAAAGCCAAGACACTTTGGAAAAACAAAAATACCTATATGAAAGATCTCTGCGAGTGAGATCCCAGTGGAAAGAATGGGCAATCAAAGAAGGAGGTACCTTTCTCTGAAGGGAGGAGAGAACTTCCACTCTGACTACGACCTTGTCTAAATAAGATCAAAGTCGGCGAACTCAAGAGGCTTCCATAGCCTTGGCAACTCATGACAAGAGCCTAGGGTGATCACTGACGCCATAAACAAGAGTCACTGTGCACTTACTCCCCATGAAGGATCTCTGTCCTAAATGTGTTGTACATTGTGATTTGAAGCTATAACTAGTACTCAAACAGTATTTTACACGTTGTGTTTCTGTGTGGGTGCAAACTGTTGAAAGCTTTACTTAATACATACTAAACTGATCTTCTGTATATAAAGATAATTGAAAATGAATCTTGATGTGAATGGAAGGGGAGAGGGAGCGGAAAAGGGGAGGGTTGTGGGTGGGAGGGAAGTTATGGGGAGGAAAAAGCCATTGTACTCCATAAGCTGTACTTTGGAAATTTATATTCATTAAATAAAAGTTAAAAAAAAAAAGAACTGGGGTACAAAAAAATCTCCAGTAGGGGAGATCAAGTGCCAAAACTTGGAAATAAAAATTCTAGGACTAGGAGACCAAGAAAAGGGGGAACCAAGGAGGCTCCCTCAGACATTCCCCCAGATAGTCCACTGGGGATAATACTGGTGACCTGGGGCGGGGGGTATCCTTTAGACCAGGAACAGAGAAAAGCCAAAAAATAAAATAAAATAAAATAAATAAAAAAATAAAGTATTGCTGTTTTTTTTTTTTTTTTTTTTTTTTTTGGCCTAAAGGTCCAGTTCACAAACCCTTGGTCTTTTGGCCCAAATTTGGCTCAGATGAAGACTGGGTGTGTCAAGCTTTAATTCTCCATGTATATGACAAAATCTCAACCTCACAAGAAGAGAAAGACTATGCTCCCTGTTGGATAAAATAATTAAATAAATCCCAATGTTCCCTCTTAAAGAGGAACAGGAGGAGCCAATTAAAAAGCCTTGGGACCCGTTACTGTGCTTGCCCAGTCCCCGCTTCCTAGGGTAAAAAACAAAAGCATCACAGGGCAGCAAGAGAGGCAGAAAAACTGGAATCTGAAAATCTGAGAGAGAGTGGTTTCAACCAAATGTACCTCTAAATCCTTATCTAATTGAAGAAAAGAATTAGAACACCTTTGGTTTGGCCAAACAGACCCAATTATTAGGACAAGTTTTATATCTGGGCTGAAATGATGTCAATAATGAATATATTATTTTTTTTTCTTTTTTTTTTTTTTACAGGCAGAGTGGACAGTGAGAGAGAGAGACAGAGAGAAAGGTCTTCCTTTGCCGTTGGTTCACCCTCCAATGGCCGCCGCGGCCGGCGCGCTGCGGCCGGCGCACCGCGCTGATCCGATGGCAGGAGCCAGGAGCCAGGTGCATTTCCTGGTCTCCCATGGGGTGCAGGGCCCAAGCACCTGGGCCATCCTCCACTGCACTCCCTGGCCACAGCAGAGGGCTGGCCTGGAAGAGGGGCAACCGGGACAGAATCCAGCGCCCTGACCGGGACTAGAACCCGGTGTGCCAGCGCCGCTAGGCGGAGGATTAGCCTAGTGAGCCGTGGCGCCGGCCTGAATATATTATTTACAGGAGACGAGGAATGATTAGGAGGGCAGCCATGGCCATTTGGGGAAAACAGCACTCTCCTGGACAAGTGGTTTTGCCAGCAGAACAAAAACTCTCCAATACTGATCCCAGTTGGAATAATAATGCTCCACGGGATAAGGCACAAAACCCAAGGCCTCAGGGAGCCAGTAATTAAAGGAGTCAAAGAGTCTACTCCCAGGTCACAAAATGTTACCAAGGCACTAGAAATTCAACAAGAGAAAGTAGTGACAAAGACTTAGGGATCAAATGAGAAAAGTGTTCTGGGTTAGATCCTGAAGATCTGGCAAGAAAAGGTCTCTTAAAGGTTTAACTCTGTAAGTAAAAGATGGCCTATATTAAAAATTTATAAAAGCTTGAATGATAGAATGAGAGGTCAACTGAAGAACTGAGAGAGGCTCAGCAGGTTTTTGTAAGGAGGGAGGAAGAAAAACAAAAGCCAAAAGCAAAACTCATGGTCTCTATGGTAGAGGAGGAGATTTAAAGAGACATCTTGAGGGTCAGAAAGGTACTATATACACTGATTCCAAATATGCTTATGGGGTGGTACATACTTGGGAAAATTCTGAACAGAAAGGGCCTTATGAAGAGTAGGAGAAAGGAACTAGAACATAGGGAATTAGTAATACAAGCTCTAGAAAGCCTCTTACTTCCAACAGAAGCAGCTATAGTCTATGTGAATGGTCATCAAAAGGGAAATTCTATGAAAGTTGTAGGGAACAGACTTGCAGAAGAGGCCACTGAGCAAGCCTTCCTGGAAGAGAAAATTAAACTACTTAACCTAATCCCAAACATCCCTAAACTAACATCAAGGCCCAGGTTTACTAAAGAGGAAAGAGAAGAACTAGACAAAATAGAGGCCACCCAAATTGAAAATGGAAAATGGATGCTCCCTGGTGGGAGAGAAATGATAAGTAAATCCAGGATGAGGAAACTAATGTTCATATTACCTACAGCGAGTCACTGGGGCCCCCAAGCTCTGTGTGATGCAATACTTTGAGACTATGGCTATGTGGGAATCTATACCATCAGTAAGCAGGTGTATGGAGGTTTGTGACATGCCAGAGGACAAATAAAAAGATAATTAAAAAACAAACTGCAGGAGTTTGAGAAGCTCCTGGGTTAAGGCCGTTTCAAAGTATTCACGCAGACTTTGCAGACATGCCTATGGTGGAGAGGCTGAAATATCTGCTGGTAGTTGTGGGTCATTTCTCCAGCTGGGTGGAAGCTTTCCCTTTCACAACTGCCACAGCCAGAATGTTATCATCAAGACAGTACCAGAACAAATTATACCCAGATTTGGCCTGTTAGAAAATATTGATTCAGACAATACAAGTCATTTCACATCAATGGCACTGAAAGGAGTTATGGAAAGCTTGAATATTAAATGATACTACCACACTCCCTGGCAACCTCTTCAGGAAAGGTACAAAGGACACAAACTTTTAAAAAGCAAATTACTAAACTAATCTTGGAAACTAAGCTACCTTGAACTAAGTACCTCCCAATAGCACTCTTTAGGATTAGAACAGCTCTAAGAAGAGATGTGGAGGGCTGGCGCCACAGCGCACTAGACTAATCCTCCGCCTGCGGTGCCGGCACACCGGGTTCTAGTCCTGGTTGGGGCGCTGGATTCGGTCCCGGTTGCTCCTCTTCCAGTCCAGCTCTCTGCTGTGGCCGGGAGTGCAGTGGAGGATGGCCCAAGTGCTTGGGCCCTGCACCCACATGGGAAACCAGGAGGAAGCATCTGGCTTCTGGCTTCAGATCAGCACAGTGCGCTGGCCGCAACGCGCCAGCCATAGCGGCCACTTGTGGGGTGAACCAATGGAAAAAGGAAGACCTTTCTCTCTGTCTCTCTCTCTAACTCTGCCTGTCAAATTAAAAAAAAAAAAAAAAAAAAGAAGAGATGTGGGATTCTCTCCCTATGAATTGTTATAGGGGCTTCCTTACTTATAGGACTACAGCCTTTCCTACCATGGAAACCAAAGCCCATTTTCTAAGAAGTTATACAGTGACCATGTCCTCTAAAAGGTGGCCAGACTCTTCCTCTCCAGGTTGTAATTCATCACTTCTAACTGAAGACTTGGTGCTGGTTAAGACCCGGAAAGAGGACAAGCTCCCTCCACACTGGGAGGGCCCCTACCAAGTGCTCCTGACCACTGGGACAGCCATTCCAACTGCTGAAAAGGGGTTGACTCACCATACTGCCGTTAAGCAACTGGTAAAAGAAACTTTGAAACAAAGAAAAGGATGCCAGAGGAGGCACATGGGTCACTGGAAAAGCCCTCAAAAAAACAGGAAAAAAGAAAACACCCAACCCCAATGAAAATTGGTGGCTTCCCCTTTGGAAAGTATTATGGCTGAGGTGTAACAGGGAAGTAATTGTAAACCCAAGAGCAGAGGGAAAGTTCATATAATAGGGGATGTGTCTCAGAACTGACAGGAAACAAAACTACCCAATTAGACTAGTGATCAATGTTACCAAGACCTCAGTTCCACAAACTATACAATTTGATACTTTCCAGCTCATATCCTGTGGGAACTTGGGAAATCTAAAGTAACTAGCTTGAGCAGATAAATATCTGTGCCCAGAAATTAACCATCACTGGTGGAAGCCTTGTATTAGTTGGGATGATGTTTGGTGGACCACTCAATATCAGGGGTGGACAGCTAGTCCCTCAAGGGATAGGTCATTAAAAGACAAAAATCATTTATATAAGGGCTCCATGCTACTAAACTGCCAGAGCTTATAGTACAGTCCCATACTTATAACTAACAATAATCCAGCCACCATAGACCAAGATCCAAAATTGGCCACTAAGATCTATGGACAAGGGGCAGATATTACTAGAACAGATCCCTTGGGATGACTTTCTTTCCAGTTAAGTAAAAACACAACCTTGCCCCAGGTAGCTACTGACTTCAACCCCTGAGGTGTACCCCAACTCACCAAATAATGAGACAAAAGACCCAATATAGGGGCCAGTGTTGTGGTGTAGCATGTAAAGCTGCTGCCTGCAATGCCAGCATCCCAAACGGGCTCCAGATTCTGTCCTAGCTGCTCAACTTCTGATCCCTGCTAATGGCCTGTAAAAAGCAGAAGATGGCCCAAGTGTTTGGGCCCTTTGTCACCCATGTGGAAGACCCAGATGAAGCTCCTGGCTTTGGCCTGGCCCAGCTCTGGCCGCTGTGGCCACCTAAGAACTGAACCAGTGGATGGAAGGTTCTTCCCCCTCATCCCCAGCTCTGTAGCTCTTTCAAAATAAGTAAATCTTTAAAAAGACCTGAGACAAACTTCAGAAATTAAGACAGTAGATGGAGTTGTAAATGCCTGGGTAGAATGGGTAACACTTTCATTATAGGCCCTCAATAAGGGTGACTGATATACATATGCTGCAGGACAGCCACAGGTACAAATGGTTCCATTTCCCCTCAGATGAGACTCTGAGCCTGGGGGGTGTCTTGCATGCAGGTCCCATTCCAGAGGAAGGATGCACAGGGAAATGAGGCCTCCGAGCCTGTTGTTGCTCTTTCCCGAGCTATGGAAGCTCAGACCCCAGGGTAATCCCCTTTCTCCACAGGGAGCATGAGCTGATCATCTTGCCTCTCCAGGAAAGGGGCTGAGTTCATTAAACCTACAGGAGAACCCTCAGCCTGCACTAGTATCCTTATTACTGACTGATGGGCCTGACAGCAGTAATGACTCAGCCCTTCACACATCCTGGGCTGATGCGTGATGGTACTATGGGAAGAGAAGGCTCCAGCTGCCTCCCAATTGCACTGGAACTTGTGCTTTAGTTCAGTGGGCTAGCCCCTTCACCCTGGCATAAGATAACCAATAAAGAAAAAGATAACTAAAGGGCTCCTTTGACTAATACAAATATTGAGTCAATAGGAGTCCCAAGAGGAGTACCTAATGAATTCAAAGCTTGAGAGCAGACAGCTGCAGAACTTGAGACTGCTTTTTTCTGGTGGTCCACTATTAACAAAAATGTTGATTGGACTAATTACATCTACTACAGTCAACAAGATTTATCAATTATACCAGAGACGCCCTTCAAGGAGTACAAAGTCAATTGAATGCCACCAGTCAAATGGCTTGGGAAAATAGAATTGGCAGAAAATAGATATTGGCAGAAAAAGGGGAGTCTTTCTGCTGTGTTAGGTGGACAATGCTGCACTTTTATTCCAAAGAACACTGTCCCTGATAGAAGGATTTCTAAGGCATTACAAAGCTTGACTACTCTAGCTAGTGCATTAACTGAAAATTCCAGGATAGATGACCCATTTATGGACTGGCTAAGGGTGGTTTGGAAAATGGAAGGGCGCAGTAGCTTTAATTCTAATATCCCTTATAATTGTAGTGGGGATCCTGACAGCAGGATTCTGCGTTACCCCCTGTGCCAGGGGACTTGCACAGAAGTTACTAATGAAGGCCATCAACAAATTCCCATGACATTCCAACAAAACAACTTACTATTCTTAGAAACTAAACCAGACTCACTCACCTGTGAAGAACAAAGTCCACATACTTTAGAAAGACATGAAAACCAAAGATACCAGAGTAAAAATGAAAATGGGATCAAAGGGTATGAAAACAAAAAGAGGGAAACTAAGAAAGTCAGTGGTCCATTTTCAGTATAAAATAGTAAGTGGAAAATTACTGGCAGCTAGCCCATTGATGCACTTTGCTGACGTGGTAACCACAACAGTTCATACACCCAGAAAGTCCCTAAGTAAATAAACCCAATAAGATATGGCCCTTGCCCAGCAACAACTTCAGTCAATCAGCTGGAACCCTGTCTACATTCCCTGGGTGCTTTTGTCACTGTAGAAAAATAGAAACTTAACTGGGGAAGGGGATAGGAAATGACCTTATATGGCAATACTGAAATTCAGGTGACATCAAGGAAGACTGTACACCCCATAATACTCAGCCAATGAGGAAATGGGGAAGAGACTTGCATACTAAGGGGACAAAGCTGACTTCAATCTGCCTGGACATGCCTGCTCGCCAGACACCTGATGTTTCCAGACCATGAATAAAGCCTTGTTTGACTGCACTTCCCGCGTCGGAGCCATCCTTTGAGAGGATGGGCATGGAAGCCTTTCCCACAGTATCAGAGCAGTGTGTCACAAGGAGGAGACAGTCTGGGGCAAGCACTGGGAGCTGTCATCCCACACAGGAGGGCTGGTTCAAGAGTCTGCAGCATGCTTCCTAGCCAGCTCCCTGCTAACGCACCTGGGAAAGCAGCAGAGGGGGGCCCAAGTGCTTGGGTCCCTGCACCCAGGTGGGAGAAGTGAATGGAGCTCCCGACTCCTGCCTCTGGTCTAGCCCAGCCCCAGCAATTGCGGCCATCTTGGGGAGTGACCCAGGAGATCAAAGATCCCTTTCCCCTCTCCCTCTCCACTTCCCCCACCCCCTTCCTCTGCTCCCTCTTCCTTTTGCCCCTCTTCCTCTCCCTTTGTTACTCTGCCTTTCAAATAAATCAATCTTAAAAACAAGGAAGAAAGTCCTACTATGAATTCCCAGTACATCAAAGGGGTTTAAGTTTGTTGCTAAAACCTGACACACGCCAGTCAAGGAACACCAGAGGGCTGCTTTAAACTCCAGACTTAGCAGGGATTACGGACTGCTGAGAAACCGCAAGAAACCTCTTAGGCTCCGGCTCACAAGATGCTGTGGGGAGCCTAACGGAAGGGCTGGGGACTTCCTGCCTGGCCTTTCTCACCGCCTCCCTCGGGCCTTACCTGCTGCTCCCAGGGTGAGCGCGGGCCAAAGCCGGAGTCAGAGCCCAGACAGCAGCCAAGGCGCGGGGGCGCGGTGTGCAGGCCCCGGAAGCCGGAGCAGAAGCAGCCGGCACAAGCTCCTCCTTAAGCGGCCCCTGCGGGAAGCCCCGCCCCTCCACGCTGCTCCTGTGAGTGACTGCACCTGTGCGCAGGGGTTTTACAATGGAGAACATGGCAGGGTGTCTCTAACAGTGTTTCACCTACATCATACACACGGATTCTTCGGGTTACACGCAAAGACGTCTACTCCAGGCCGGGGGTGGGGAGTGTGGCGTGGAACGGCCGGCCCTGGGGAAGGCGGCCCTTCCCGTTACCCATCAGGAAACCGAGGCTCAGCTGGTCGGCCTGTGAGACTGGCTACCTTCCTCGAATGAGCGTCAGGTGATGCCCAGAGGCCGGTGGAAGGAGAGAGCTGAAATCCCAAGAGCTGAAACATGAAGGGCTGTGCTACTCCTAAAAAACCCAACAAGAAGAATCCACCAAGATACGGAGCTGAGCAACCAGAGCTGTAGAGTCTTCCTGCCCCTGCTCATGACACTGACTCCAGAGCTCCTGCGACATGTATGGGAGCTCACCCGGGATTCCTGGAGAGGTGAGTGAAAGCAGGCTGAGACGTAGTTACTAATCCTCGCCTGCTGGTTGGTCATTATTTGGCACCCTGATTGGTTAATCTATTTTCACTTCTTAGAAAGTGGCCAATCAGAAAGAGAGCCACTTTGTGCATAAAAGAGCCAGCACTTACAGGCTTCCCTGGCAACTCCTCCCTTGGAGTCCTCCTGACTGCTGTGGCAGGAGGTTTCTCACTTTCAATAAATTTCACTTCGCTCACTGTCCCTGTCTGTGGAACTTTTTTTTTTTTTTTTTTTGACAGGCAGAGTGGACAGTGAGAGAGAGAGACAGAGAGAAAGGTCTTCCTTTGCCGTTGGTTCACCCTCCAATGGCCGCCGCGGCCGGCGCGCTGCGGCCGGCGCTCCGCGCTGATCCGATGGCAGGAGCCAGGAGCCAGGTGCTTTTCCTGGTCTCCCATGGGGTGCAGGGCCCAAGCACCTGGGCCATCCTCCACTGCACTCCCTGGCCACAGCAGAGGGCTGGCCTGGAAGAGGGGCAACCGGACAGAATCCGGCGCCCCGACTGGGACTAGAACCCGGTGTGCCGGCGCCGCATGGCGGAGGATTAGCCTAGTGAGCCGCGGCGCCGGCAGGAACGTCTACGATGTGAGACAAGAACCAAGACTGCCTCACCATCCCACAACACTACTACTATTAGTTGTTATGAGGGCATTCTAAACAGTTTGAGGAAAAATTGAATAAAACGGTAAGTGTTGCTAGAAATTTTGAAACCCATGCAATGTTTTCAGCTGTTGAATAATTACTGCCATATTTAGAGGCTTAATGTAGAACACATTCATTATCTCATGGCCAGGAGTCTGAGCACAGCTTAGCTGAGTCCTTTACTTGGATCTTAAACACAGCTACCATGAGGGCTCTGGAAGGGGGTCTTCGGTCTCACCTGAAAGCTCAACTGGGGAGGGATTTTCTTCCAAGTCTGTGAGGTCATGGGCAGGACTCAGATCCTTGCTGGCTGTGGCTGGGAAGCCTCCCTCAGCCTCTTGCCTCTCCAAGAGGACAGCTTACAATTTGGCAGTGCACTTACCCCAGCCAGCTTGGGAGCCAGTCTGCTAGTCATACACACCCTAAGCTTGTCACCCCTCACAGAAGTGACTTCCTTTCAGCTTTGCTTTGCCATTGGTTTCCATCGAGTCACAGGCTGGCCCTCACTAAGTGGAGGATGTGAATACCAGGAGGCTGGGAGCTGTCTACCACAGCAATAGCCAGGGGGAGAGAAGAGCCGTGCCTTAGAGGGTCCTGGATCCTTGCATGGCGGGGGACAGAAACCTGCCTTCCTAAAGGGTCTGGGCCTTAGGCAGTCCTGCCTGTGCTGGGTTGTTGTGTTAGCCTATATTTCATGACTATAATGAAACAGCTAGGCATGATCACTTCATCACGAACAGAGGTTCACAATTTTGGAGGCAACTCTGGGGAGGGCCCCCTGGCTGCAGCACCTTATGGCAGATGGCAGTGGTGGCCATTTTTGTGGGAACCGAGATAACACAGACAGGGATCCAGGCTAGGGGGTTATGTAACAAACCACTCTGGAGAACCAACGAGGGTCCTACAAGAAATATTTCACCCCATGAGGGCAACACCCTCTTGCCGTGACCTCCCACCCAGCCCTGCCTCAAAGCTCCTAGCAGCTCAACATGGCCACACTGGAGACCAAGCCTCCACCACATGGATGCTGGCTGGCCCAGGCCCTCCAAATCAGCACCTATTTTTTTTTCCCTTTGACCTGTTTCCAGTACTGATTCTGCCATCAGGACCTGGTCTCCTTCAGACTCAGGCATTCCGACCCCAAGGGGTGTGGAGCCACCCATAGGCCTGACACTTGGCTTAGAGTCTAGAAGTTTTTGCCACAAGGCACCAGCATAACTGAATTCTCTACCCAGTGCAGGAAAATCTCACTAGAAGATTCATGGACTGAAATGCATCCAGGAAATGCACCAGGTGGAAGATACCTGCTCATGACAAGGACACACAGCTGACAATCTTCTGATGGAGATGTTGCTTGCACAGATGAGTGGTTGGGGGACCTGCCCAGTATCCTATATTGGCTGTCCCACCCTCTGCCCCACCAAACTCACCTCTGCCCCTCCAGTACACAGGGCTTAGCAGGTATCCCAATTTAGCAACTGTCCTGACTCAGAGCGTTCCCTCCCTAGACAGACCTGTGGTTAAGCACACAACTGGGACTCTCTAGGCCTCTGCTGGCTCTGGGTGCAGGCACTCACCTCAGCAGGGCCCTCATGCAGGGGCACTGAGAGTGCAGTGGTCAGGGCTAGAGCAGTAACCAGGGGCCTTTCGCTCAGTAGCAGCCACAGAGACCAGCTCTGGTTGGGACCGGTGACAGAGGACAAGAGGCCATCCAGGCTTCCTTGGCAGTGGACTAAAGGAGTCAAGACCAAACTGGTGCCTGGGTTCAGCCAGAGCTCATCAGGGGAGGTGCCTGACAGCTGCAGGGGGCATCTGAGCAGGGAGATGAGAGGAAGAGGAATGGAAAAGTCTAGAAAAGAGGGTGGAAAGTCCAAGCATAGAGAGAAATGAGGATTATCAAGTACTTACTCTGCACTTGACTTTGATGTCCACAATCTAATATTGAGTCATAACAACCCCATGTGGAAGGTCTTGTTTGCTCATTTCACAGATGAGGACACAGGCTCTGGGCAGGGGATTTGCTGGTGCCAGGCTCTCTCGTGGACAGGTTCCAGGCCAGGTCGGCCTCTCCCTCTGTGTCTCCTGAATCCCCCTCAAGCTCATGGCCTCCTATCCCAGCCTTCCCTGGAGATCCTTTCTCAGGGGTGAACCTCCCTTCCCCATTATTCCCTCCAATGAGAAATGCCCCTGTCTCCCAGTTAATGCTCCTTTCCCATCCTGGTCCAGGTCATCCCCCACCTGTCTGCTCCCCACTCCCTGTGTCTCTCAGGAGGCCCCAGTGAGGCCATCTCTGTCAACAGTGGCTGCATGATAGGGCTGGGCCTGTATTCCTGCAGAAGAGGACATTTGGGATGGGGAAGAGTGAGGCAAAAGGGCACAATGAAGGTATCACAAGGAGGTCACAGAGGTGGCCACACCAAGGGGGACTTCTGCCCTCGGGCCAGGCAGGGCGAGAGAGGATCCAGCCAGGTGGGCTCCAATACTGCTCATTTGTTCATTGGTTAATCCTGAGCACCTACTTGGTACCAGGCACTGTGCTATATGGAAACCAAGTGGATAAGGCCCTACTCTGATGGTGCAAACACTGTAGTAGTGAGAAAGACAATAAACAGGTAAACATGAGGCATAAATTGTGTGTCACACTTTCAGATCGAGTCAAGGGCAAACTGAAATTTGCAGGGGTGTTGAAAGCAATATTACGAGGTGGTCAATGTGGGGAGCAACTCGGACTAGACTAAGTTACTGGAATTAAGACTTATTCTATGCATCTGCTTTCCCACAATATGGCGCTGAGAAGGGAAACAGCTTCTACACAGCTGCCTCCAGTTCAACCAATAAACTGTAGGACTTGCTCCTGATTGGAGGAGAGCAGCGTACTCGGCGTGTGGGCAGCCGAGTTGGGATTGGTGGAAGAGGACTATAAAGGAGGAGAGAGACAACATGCACCAGGAACATCTAGGAGGAACATCTAAGGGAACACCTGTGCAGCCCCCGAGAGAGCCGGCCGGCGGTGTGCTGCTCCCCCGCGGAAGTGGGGAATGTGGCAGGGGGAACCACCCTTCCACGGAGGTGGAAGGGACGGTAGCCAACCCGGGAAGAACCAGCAACAAACCCGGGGAGGGCCGAGCAGATGAAAGAACAGCGCAGGGTCCTGTGTCGTTCCTCCACGAAGAGGGGGAGCGACATAATGGTGCCGTGACTCGGATAGGAAACCTAGGAGGGAAGAAACAGGAAGAAGTGGGAAATTACCGGAGAGAGAGACTAGCAAAGAGCCTAGGGAAAGCCGGACGGAAAATGTGCCAGAAGAAGCTATCGAAAGCCTAGGCATAGACTCGGATACGGACTGTGGGAAAGAAGTTAGGATTTAAAGTGAAAGCAAGAAGAAACTTAGACTCAGATACGGACTGCAGGTTGAAAGTGAAAGTGAAACCTATAAGAAACTTAGACTCGGATACGGACTGTGGGGAGAAGCCAGGAGAAATGAGGGAGGAATATTGTTGGAAGAAAACTTAGGGAAACATACCAGGTAGAGAAAAATGTTAGGGAAATTGAAGCCGTGGGGGCAGGCTGAGGCGGAGACGGAAGCCATCTTGGAATTCTTCAAGTCAGCCCGGGGAGCAAAAGGCGAAAATCTGGAACCAGAGGCAGAGACGTGGGCCGCCAGGTTGGAATTCACCAGGTTAGTCTGGGGAACTTGGATTGAATGCCAGTGGCGGAAACGTGAGCTACGCTGTGTGATTCGCGGAAGCCGCCGCGTGCAGAGAGAGCACGGGGCATGAATAGATAGGGAACGCGGGGCTGGCGCGAGGCCGTGGTGTGGGTGCGAAGTGCGTGGAGACCGCGTAGTGTGCGCACGATGCCGAGCCGTGCAGAGCCGGGAGCCCGCCGCAGGGCGGGCGCCGGGAAGCCGCGCAGATGAGAGAAGCGCAGGCTGAAGCGGTGCAAGGCCAGGAAGCCGCCGCGGGGTGGTGAGGTGCCGAGAAGCAGCCTTGGGGCGGGCGCCGGGAAGCCGCGCAGATGAGAGAAGCGCGGGCTGAAGCGGCTCAGAGCCGGGAAGCCGCCTCGGGGCGGGCGCTGGGAAGCCGCAGGGATAAGAGAAACAGAAGTTTAGAAGTAAAATGAGAGAAATAGGAATGCTGGTAGATAGAAGTAAAATAGGAGAAATAGGAATGCCCGGAGATAGAGAAATAGAGAAAAGTAAGGCCTCCCCACAGCACGGCAGTGAGAGAGCTTGGATTCGGTCTGCCTGATTAAGACGATAAGTACCTGTGGGCGGCTGCAGGTCACCGAAGACAGGCACGAATTAACATCAATAAGTCTTCCCACAATACGGCAATGAGAAGGCTTGGATTCGGTTTGCCTGATTGATAGGACTTGTAAGCACCTGTGGGCGGCTGCAGGTCACCGAAGACAGGCACGTTATCAACACCAATAAGTCTCCCCACAATACGGCAATGAGAAGGCTTGGATTCGGTTTGCCTGATAGGGCTTATAAGCACCTGCAAGCAGTTCTAGCAGAGCAGAGCATGCGCTGCAGGGCACCGAACACAGGCACGCATCAGCGCCTAGAAACCTCCTCACAACATGGCGAAGAGAGGACCCGGATTCGGTTTGCCTGATTGGTAGGCTTGTAAGCACCTGTGGGCAACTCTAGCGAGCAGAGCAGAGTGTGTGCCGCGGGGCACCGAAGACAGGCGCGTATCAACGCCAAAAATAAAAAGAAAGGGGGATCTGTGGGGAGCAACTCGGACTAGACTAAGTTACTGGAATTAAGACTTATTCTATGCATCTGCTTTCCCACAATATGGCGCTGAGAAGGGAAACAGCTTCTACACAGCTGCCTCCAGTTCAACCAATAAACAGCAGGACCTGCTCCTGATTGGAGGAGAGCAGCGTACTCGGCGTGTGGGCAGCCGAGTTGGGATTGGCAGAGGAGGACTATAAAGGAGGAGAGAGACGGCATGCACCAGGAACATCTAGGAGGAACATCTAAGGGAACACCTGAGCAGCCCCCGAGAGAGCCGGCCGGCGGTGTGCCGCTCCCCCGCGGAAGTGGGGAATGTGGCAGGGGGAACCGCCCTTCCACAGAGGTGGAAGGGACGGTAGCCAACCCGGGAAGAACCAGCAACAAACCCGGGGAGGGCCGAGCAGATGAAAGAACAGCGCAGGGTTTAGTGTCGTTCCTCCACGAAGAGGGGGAGCGACAGTCAGGGCAGACTTCTCAGAGGAGGTAACATTTGAGTTGAGATCTGGAAGATAAGACATGGCCAGCCAAGCTCCAAACCGGGGGAAGAACGTTCTAGGCAGAGGACACAACAGTAAGTGCAAAGGCCCTGGGGTAGGATTATGGCTGGCTGGTGGGGATCAGAAAAGTGTCGGTGTGCTAGGAGGGCATTGGGTTGCTGAGTGGGGTGTTTGACAGTGCAGAAGAGAAGGTTGTGTGACACTGTTGTGACATAGAGCTGCTCTCATCAGCGCATGGGGGCCACTTTGCACAGCTGTTCCCAGTGCTGTACATAGCTTGGTAGCTTAAACTTGACCGTGATGAGTTTTTCTACCATGGCAATTGGCAAATGCAGCAAATCAGGTCTTTAAGAGAAAGGCAGGAGAAGGAGGGAGAGGCAGGGGTGTGAATGTGTGCAAATGAGCAGTTCGTCCCTCCTGTTCACAAACTCCAGGACTGATGTGTGAGTGAGACTGGCATTAAGCTCCTGTAGTGTGCAGACACCTCCTAGGCCCTTTCATGTACCTATTGCCGTATCATCCTTGTAAAGGAGCTCAGAGAGGTTAAGGAGCACAAGCAAGCTTACCCAGGTCGTCTGTGATGGGGCCAGCTGAACCAGCTTCCGCCAAACCCCTTTACTGGCTCTTCCACCTTGCCAGCTCTCTGTGGCCCCTCATCCACCCTTTGTCATAGCCCCTGTAAACACTTTGCATGGCTATCACTCCCTACAGAACTGAGTGGGGGTGGCAGGGAAGAACCAGCAAAAGGTATCCATCTCAAGTAGATTTTCCACCGTCCTGTGACATAGCCCTGTTTACAGACAAGGAAACTGAGAGCCCAGACTCTAGGTTCCTAGGTGCTGTGGCTCATGCTGTGTGATAGAGGGAAAGAGGCTGGGTCTTTGTGCTCCCAGACTATGGGCCAGCTCTGGCCAACAGGTGCCTCTGCTTCCCACCAGTGCTGCTGCTTTCTGCCAGGTTCATTGACTGCCGCCAACTTTTGGGCTGCTGCTTCTCTTCTCTGCTAGCTCCATCCAGAATGCCCCCCCTTCCTGGGTTGCTGCTTCCCTTCTGTGCTGGGTTCCTGACTCTTGACCACGAAGAGTGAGTGAAGCTCTCCAGTAGCCAACAGGACCTGCCGTGAAAGGCTGGCTGCTCTGGAGGGTTGCCTGCCGGAAGCCCCTGCTCAATATTGGCTGAATTGGATTTGCATGCATTTATGAAGCAGGAAGTTCCTCCTGATTGGTTGATATGTATGCTAATGAGGCATGCTACATGAACCAGTCAGAGAAATGAGGTTGGAGTAGCCTGTTTTGCACGGAAGTGTTCAGAGTTCCCAATCAGGCCGGCTCAGCAAACTCAGCAACATCTGAGGGTTACATTGTATGTTTCTTCTGTCTCCTGTCTCCCTCAGAGCTCCTGGACACTTACACCATGTGTTCATGTGTTTTTCCTTGCTATGTTTTTCTGTTCCTTTCCAGGAGCCCCTGGAATCCCAATCAATAGCATAAATATACTTTCGGGGGCCAGTGCTGTGGCTTATCAGGTAAAGCCTCTATCTGAAGTGCCCACATCCCATATAGGCGCCAGTTCGAGTCTCATCTGCTCCTCTTCCGATCCAGCTCTCTGCCATGGCCTGGGAAAGCAGTGGAAGATGGCCCAAGTGCTTGGGCCCCTGCACCCATGTGGGAGACCGGGAAGAAGCTCCTGGCTCCTGGCTTCAGATCTGCTCAGCTCTGGCTGTTGCGGCCATTTGGGGAGTGAACCAGAGGATGGAAGATCTCTCTCTCTCCCTCTTTTTTTTTTTTTTTTTTTTTTTTGGACAGGCAGAGTGGACAGTGAGAGAGACAGAGAAAAAGGTCTTCCTTTGCCATTGATTCACCCTCCAATGGCCGCCGCGGCTGGCGCACCGCGCTGATCCGATGGCAGGAGCCAGATACTTCTCCTGGTCTCCCATGGGGTGCAGGGCCCAAGCACTTGGGCCATCCTCCACTGCACTCCCTGGCCACAGCAGAGAGCTGGCCTGGAAGAGGGGCAACCGGGACAGAATCCGGCGCCCCAACTGGGACTAGAACCCGGTGTGCCAGCGCCGCAAGGCGGAGGATTAGCCTAGTGAGCCATGGTGCCGGCCTCTCTCTCTCTTTCTTTCTCTCTCTCTGCCTCTGCCTTTTTGTAACTCTGCCTTTCAAGTAAATAAATAAATCTTTAGAAAAGGAAATATGTTTGTATATTGAGCACCTACTGTGTGTAGGCACCACTTTCAGTGCTTCAGATGCACTGTCCTATGTATGCTTCGCAATAACCACAGCCGTATTGTGGATGCCGTTTACAGCAGAGGAACTGAGGCTTGGGGGTTAAGGTGACAGGAACACACCAGAGCAAGGCCCGTCGGCCAGCTCCATGCAGAGACCTGGCTGGAGAGGGGTGCTGGCCCCAGGGGCAACAATCCCAATACCCTTTATCTCCCAGATCCATTACACATTTTTTGTCACCCACAGACGCCCATGCAACACCTTCCTGCGGATGTATTTCCTAGAAACCTAATACCAGTGTTACCTGCACTTTTAGTAAGCACTTAACTCTGAATTGTCTGCTGGTCCAGTTGCAGGGGAAACCAAACTACTTGATCATCTCTCTCTTCACCTGCTCTAGATTCTAGAAATATATTCGGTTTGCTAATTGGACTCTCTAATTTCCTACAGGGAGGACATAGCAACTGCAGGTGGATTTTTTTTTTTTTTCTGACAGGTAGAGTGGACAGTGAGAGACAGAGAAAGGTCTTCCTTTGCCGTTGGTTCACCCAATGGCCGCTGCGCTGCAGCCGGCACACCGCGCTGATCCAAAGGCAGGAGCCAGGTGCTTCTCCTGGTCTCCCATGGGGTGCAGGGCCCAAGCACTTGGGCCATCCTCCACTGCACTCCCGGGCCACAGCAGAGAGCTGGCCTGGAAGAGGGGCAACCAGGACAGAATCCGGCGCCCCGGCACCACAAGGTGGAGGATTAGCCTAGTGAGCCATGGCGCCGGCCTTGCAACTGCAGGTTATTTAACCTCTTTCTAGCTGGGAGAGTTCCATGGGGTGGGGACATTTTTAATCCATGCTTCACTCTTGCTGTGGATCCCTGATGAGGGAGGAAAGGACAATCAGGAAGAAGAAGAACAGCTAAGTAGTGCACAGCTGTGTGACTGTAGTAACCATTGGAGTGGAAGGGCCCAGGCCAGGCTCTCTGGTGGGTGCCCACCTGCCTGCCCAGGCACTCAAGCCAGGCTCCCAAGTCCTCTGGTCTTTCACTGACCATCTGGAAAATCCCCAAAGTGTGTATGTGGAGGGGGTGATCAGGATGCCACAGTGTGTAGGCAGTGTCTGTGTCATGAGCTGTGCGGCACACAGCTACCCCTAACCTCTCTGGCCCTGGCCCTCAGCTGTGTGATGGGAAAGCCAAACAACCCCAACCTGAGCCCTCAGAGCATCAGATCTGACAAGGGTGTCAAATAGAAACGGGGGCTTTGCTCATGGCAAAGCCTAGTCCCCTGGGCAGTGCTAGTTTTAGGGGCCAGACTCAAAACACCCACTCAGCCTAGATTCCCACTTCTCCCTGCACCCACAAACTCCTAAGGAGGTTTTCCTTAGTAGGACCCAAATCTTTCTGCCCTTAAGGGGGTTTTCTAGATAGAACTGTTTCTTCCCACGCAGTGGTAGCAAACAGCATCTGTGCACTACCCCTTCCCCCATACACTCAGACCTGGGGAGATGTCTGTGGAAGAATGTTCCAGAAGCCAAAAACACAGGGCACTCGCAGGTGGGAACAGAGGGGCTGAGTTTCACATGCGGCCCTCCTGTGCTGCGAGCACTGCTTCCCCTTCCCCCTCCTCGCTGGCTCCCTGCCTCTGAGCCTCTCAGGCCCAGAATAAAACACTCCTGGTATACCAGCTGCTCCTGATGTGGAAGCAGAAGGGCAACACTGTTTCAACTGGCAGGCAGGCGAGCAGCTCTGCCAGCCAGCATTTATTCCATTTTATAGATGAGGGAGGCACAGCGAGCTGCAAGATATGGACACAGGTTGGCCAGGTCCCAGGAGGCCCTTGCTCCTAGGCAGACATCTCCCCCACCCCCTGCCCTACCAAAGCCCAGGGAGCAGCTGCTTCTCCCTGAGCTGGTTCCCTTGGGTTCCAGCCACTGCTGGGGTTGGACCAGGCCTCCTGCAGGAGCTGGGTTCCTTTCCTGCCTCCATGGACGGGCAGACAGGCCCTCACCCGCTATCCACCATTCTTCCCTTGGGAAGAGGGCCCTCCAAAAAGACGTGCCTCTTCAGGATTGCCATCTCTGCCCAGGCCTGTTCCCCTTTGTGCAGTGAAGGGAGACCCAAGCTAAATGGTTTGGTGCCTGTGGAGGCAGAGGACTCCCTGTCCAGAGGCCCAGGTGGGTGCCCTCCCTGTCTGAATTTGGGCCCTCACTGCACCACAGGCCTCCTGGAGCAGGCCTGCAAAGCCCCCCAGGGCTGAGTCATGCATTTCTCTGTAGATGTGCTGGGGACACAGGGCAGGTCCAACTCCAGCTCCCCACCCCGGCGCTGCTGTTTTCATAGTCAGGTGCCTCACTGTGCTCACCTAACACGTCCATGGGTGTCCTGCCCCCATGTCTCAAATGGGGATGACAGTGGCAACAGCTTCCTGGGTGGTGGTGGGATCAGATGAGACGATCCTGTGTGGCAGAGGGCAGGGTCCTGGGGCACCGTCAGTGCACATGCAGGGAGCCCAGCCCAGCCCATGGTGGCCTCCCCAAAGGTGGCGTGAATAATGGGCGGGCAGACGTTCGCACTCACTGTGCACAGCACTCAGTACTCACATACCGAGCTCACTCAAACCCCACAAAAAAACCCTTCGCACAGGAAACAGGCACAGGAAAGGGAAGTAACCTTCCCAGTGTGATACAGCACTGGGGGAAGCACAGAATTCAAACTGAGAAGTGCTCGAACCAAACTGTGTTCTCCGGGGAATCAGCCTCAGCTGGAGGGTGGAGGGGGGCACCTGAGCCCTGGGCCAGTGTCCTGGTGGAAAACCATAGCCCCTTGTTAGCGTCAGCACAGCCAGCCCCTCTCTGCCTCCGCCAAGGGGCTGCAACAGCCCAGCCTCCCCAGTCCTGGCAGGCCGGCTTCCAGTTTGGGAAGCAGGTGGGCACTGGCAGGGTGGGGCCCAGGAGGAGAGACCAGGTCGGAGACCCTCTGGGGCCCCAGATGGACACAGTCTTAGTCCTGCTGCCCCCACTGCCTTGGGGAAAGTGCCAAGGGAAAAGGGCTGGGGTGACGGGTGGGGCTGGTGGAGGCCAGGTTCTAGCCTCAGTTCTGCATCCGTCTTGCTGTGTGACCTGAGAAATTCCCTGAGCCTCTCTGGGCTCCAGTTGCACTGGAAGAGGCGAGTGTTGGGTCAAGTTGGGGACTGCCAAGTGACAGTACTGCAGTTTTTCAATCAATGCAGGTGTCTTTGTTTTTGTTTGTTTTTTAATTATAACTGAGAGGCCAGCATTGCAGTTCAGTGAGTTCAGCTGTGGCTTGTGATGCTGGCCTATGAAATCAGAGTGCTGGTTTGAATACTGGATGCTCTGTTTCCTATCCAGCTTCCTGCTAATGTGCCGGGGAAGGCACCAGAAGATGGCCCAACTATGTGGTTCCCTGCTATACATGTCAGAGAACAGGATGGAATTCCTGGCTCCTGGCTTCAGCCTGGCACTGACCTGGCTGTTGCAGCCATTTGGGAAGTGAACTAAGGGGTGGATGATTCTCTCTCTCTCTCTCTCTCTCTCTCTCTCTCTCTGCCTTTTAATAAGCAATAAATAAATCTTTTATAAAAAATTTGAATTGGCTGGCTCTTTCCCCAGAGCAGCCTAGCAAGGCAGGAGCCCCACTTCCTCCACTAGTTTCTGCCAGCATCTAGAAGTAGCATCCACAGCCTTGGGTACCACCACCTCTTGATTAAAGGCCAGGCTCATCAAGTCACCTGGCCCTCTGCAGATAATGAGAAAGCAAAGCCAGCAGCCTTCCTTGAGGCAGCAACTGGACCAATTTCTCACCTGCCCATTCCCAGGAAGCCCACAGGGTCCAGAGCAGCCTGTCCCCTGAGGGAGGGGAAGGTCAGCTTCAAGCATGGGTGACAACACATCACTTACTTAAGTAGCTTCACTTTTCTCCTCTGTAAATATGGGTCTAACCCAGAATGGTTTTAAAGTGTGAGATTTCACACGAAGAGGCTCCAAAACATCATGGGAAAGCATATTATGAAAATCCTGTGCATGGAATTCAAAATCATTTTGCATCAAAATAGTGTTTTGTATATTTTATATATATATATTTCATTTTATATTTAAAAAAAAAAAACACTGGTTGTAAAAGGACTTTGAAGATAAAATTAAGTTTCCTACTCATCTGGCTCTTTTTTAAAAATCTTATTTATTTGAGAGGCAGAGAGAGTATGATAGAGAAAGCTCCCATCTGCTGATTCACTCCCCAAATGCTCCCAACAAAAGGGAGTGGGGTGGGCAAGATGCAGGAACCGGGACCTCAGTATAGTTCTCTCATATGATGGCAAGAATCCAACCATCTGAGCCATTGCCGTATTCCAAGGTTTACAAGAATTGGCATTAGGTTTGCAAGAATTGCAAGAATTAGAATTAGGGGGCTGGTGCTGTGGTGCAGTAGCTTAAGCTGCTGCTGCTGCAGCATCAGCATCCTATATGTGCGCCAGTTTGAGTCCCAGCTGCTCCATTTCTGATCCAGCCACCAGTTAATGCACCTGGGAAAGCAGCAGAAGATGACCCAAATACTTGGACACTTGCACCCATATGGGAGACCCAGATGAAGTTCCTGGCTCCTGGCTTCAGATTGGCCCAGTTCCAGCTGTTGCAGCCATCTGGGGAGTGAACCAGCAGTTCTCTCTCTGTGACTCTAACTTACAAGCAAATAAATAAGTCTTAAAACAAAACAAAACAAGGCAGGCGCCGCGGCTCACTAGGCTAATCCTCCGCCTAGCGGCACCGGCACACCGGGTTCTAGTCCGGGTCAGGGCGCCGGATACTGTCCCGGTTGCCCCTCTTCCAGGCCAGCCCTCTGCTGTGGCCAGGGAGTACAGTGGAGGATGGCCCAGGTGCTTGGGCCCTGCACCCCATGGGAGACCAGGAAAAGCACCTGGCTCCTGGCTCCTGCCATCGGATCAGCGCGGTGCGCCAGCCGCAGCGCGCTGGCTTCGGCGGCCATTGGAGGGTGAACCAACGGCAAAGGAAGACCTTTCTCTCTGTCTCTCTCTCTCACTGTCCACTCTGCCTGTCAAAAAAAAAAAAAAAAAAAAAAAAAAAGACTTAATGTATTGGCCTAAGATTATTTATAAGATTCTATCTTATTTATTTTAATCCAGGCAGAGTCTCATGTTCCTTTTGCATCTCCAATATTACTTATTTTTGCTTTCCTTTGTCTTCATCTTGCAAGAGATTTGATATTTTTAGTCTTTTCAAAGAAAAATATTTTGTCTTTGATCATCTTTTCTCTTTATGTTCATTTGTTTTCTGTTCTTAATATGATTCCTTTTTCTATCTTTAAGTTTCTACACTGCTTTTTTTTTAAGATTATTTATTTGAAAGGCAGAGTTACAGAGAGGCAGAGAGAGAGAGAGAGAGAGAGAGAGAGAGAGTTCTTCATCCACTGCATCCGCTGGTTCACTCCCCAGATGGCTACAATGGCTGGAGCTGTGCCAATCAGAAGCCAGGAGCCAGTAGCTTCTTCTGGGACTCCCACATGGGTGCAGAGGCTCAAGGACTTGGGCCATCCTCCAATGCCTTCCCAGGCCATAGCAGAGAGCTGGATAGGAAGTAGAGCAGCTGGGACTCGAACCAGTGCCCATATGGGATGCCAACACTGCAGGTGGTGGCTTTACCAGCTAGTCCACAGCACTGGCCCCTCTACACTGTTATTCTAACCTTTAAACTGGTTGGTTAATGCATTCATTTGGAGAATTCCTTATTTGTTAATTTAGACATTTAAGATTATGACTCGATACTAATTTGTATCTCACAAGTCTCAGAGCAGAGCATGTTGTTGGTGCTCAGTTCTGTGTATTTTATTTATATGATGGAGACTAGTGCAGTGGTGCAGTAAGCCTCCATCTGCAGCCCCAGCATCCCATATGGGTGCTGGTTCAAGTCACATTTGCTCCATTCCTGATCCAGCTCCCTGCTAATGGGCATGGGAAAGCAGCAGAGGATGGTCCAAGTGCTTGGGACCCTGCACTCACTTGGGAGACCCAGAAGAAGCTCCTGGCTCCTGGCTTCAGCCTGGCCCAGTCCCAGATGTTGTAGCCATTTAAGGAGTGTACCAGCGGATGGAAGATGGATCTGTCCCCCTCTCTCTCTCTTCCTTTCTTTCTGTAATTTTAACTCTCAAATAAGTAAATAGATAAATATTTTTTTAAAAAGACACCTGGATGTACTGTTTTTCCAAAAGTATGAACATGTTAGTTGCCTTCCATTATAAACGTCTAACTTGGTTAGACTGCAATCAGAGAATATTATCTGGATGCAAAATGTGCTGGGTGCCCTGAATACTGCCCAGCTTCCATGCCCCACACCTGGCTGCTGGGAGAGCTACTGAAAGATGACCCTCCCCAGCCAGCTCTCCTTAGAGGTTAGTTAGACTGAAGAAATTCACTTGCCCAATCAAGACCATGTCTCCTTCATGGGCAGCCTGCATCCTCTGGCTAATCATTGGGATAGGGTCAAGGTCTGACCTCTTGCCCCAACTCAAGACCACTTTAAAGGACTACCCAGCTCCAGAGCCCTCCCTAGACTGGGCTACTCACCTTACTGATGGGAAAATAAATGACTTAACGAAATGCCCATTATTTGGATTTATTGCCTGCCCACTGCTCTGTATGTTCACATTTTTGGTGATTCTGGATTAATGTTGCTTTGTCCTAAGTTTTGAAATTAGAAAGTGTGTGTCTTCTGACTTCATTCCTTTTTTTTTTTTCAGAATTCTTTGTGTTGACCTATACAGATCACCACTTCTTAATATTTCAAAGCCTTAATGGGATGGTGGCACTAAACTCTGTAAACCCTTCCACAAATGCAGGATTGCTTTTGATTTCTTATTTTTTTAAGTAAGGACAATTCTATTGACTTCCCCTTGGCTTTTCCCACCACAATGGCCCTCACTATTGGTCTTGGAATGGAAATGAGAATTCTTCCAGTTGCTGAGTGTGTCTATTGTGATGGTATACCACAGACTAGAGAAGCAATCTTAGGATTGGGTTTTAGACCCACTGGGACCATGGTGAGATGGACCTAGACTAAAATTCCTTTGATCATGTGATCTCTGTAGCCCCGCCTCTGTCTGGCAGACGCAGTGGTATTTTGGGTCTCCTGTAACTGGTAAATGCAGTGCCTGGTAATATTTGAAAAACTGTTATATTTCCTTCTCCCCAGTGCTCAGTCACTCTGGAAAAAAGCCTTATGTCCTTGGTGGAAGGCTGAGAGAATGATTAACAGCATAAATCAATGCCCATGTGGAAGTTCTTTCCTCATTCATAAGTTTTTGGGTAGTAAATGGGCCCTAGTCTGTGATTGACTTTGAGATTGTGACTTTCTGTTCTGGTGATCCCATTAGACTTCTGTCTATTTGACCAAGAACTCTGGCTTATGCAGACCAGGTAAGACCTTAGTAGACTGCCAGCCACTTCTGGGGGCGTGGGTGTCAGTGACCTCTCTGATCACTGCCTTGACACTCGTTTGTTATGGACACCGGGCTCATCTTGCCTTTGGTGATGACATGTCGCACTTGGCCCCTGCCCTCCTGGGATCCAGTGATTCTCTGTTATATTCAAGGGGGTCCCCAGGAATGGGAGCAGTTCCCACTGGAATTTCATGACCTACTGAGCACTTCAAGGACACTAGGGTTCTTCCTCACAAGTCTATTTGTCATGTTCCTGTGAGAGCTGTGTTCTCTGGATCCTGACAGTGTGGGTCAGGTCACTGAGCTCTGACCTGAAGTAACAAGTCAGTGTTGAGAAATCATTGCCCAGGATTTTTTCATAGAATCTGTCTCTGATTGGAGGTTTTGGTTTTAAGACTTTGTGTCTGAATGTAAAAGGTACTTTATCCTCTCTTCTAGGGGGTTCCAGCACCAAGTAGTGGAAAAGGAAGAGACTTTTAGATTAAAATCTCTTTTATGTTGCAAAAGTGATCTGCCTGTACTCCCCTTCCTCTCTCTCTCTGTCTCTCTCTCTGTCTCTCTCTCTCTCTCTCACACACACACACACACACACACACACACAGAATCTCTCTCTCTCTCCCTCTCTCTCTCTCAGTAAGCAAACTGGTTAGGTTTCTTTGATGTATATCATAGAGATTTTATGGAGGTTTAAAACCCAAGTTTCCAATTTGAAACAAATTCTACTTTAGGCATGAAAATAAAGAGGCAAGGAAGATATTTCCTCTTACTTACACCGTCTCTGCAGTGATTTCTATCTTTTAATATAAAGGAAAATCACTATCTACAGTGGCAGCAGATGTGAAAAATGTCACACCTTCCCACCTCCACCTGTCCTTTCTTTCAATCCATTTGCTTCTTTTATTAGCCTCCAGGCTTCTTCCTGGGTATCTCTGCCCATCCCCCCACAACCAATAAATTCTTGGGATTCTCCGTTTATATATTTCCCAGACGATTCCTTGTAATCTCAGGACTTTAATTACCATGTGCACGCCAATGGATTCTGAAATTCCTGTCTAATTCAGATTTCCACATTTCAGACACATACTCAGCAGTATATCCTATCTCCATGTGTATGTTCGATGGACATCTCAGATTTAACACAGCTAGAATTGAACGATTTTCCTGTAACCTGATTGCCTTCTCCTCTTAGTGAGTGACTAGTAGCCTGTCAACTTTCCAAATCAGAAATCTGGGTGTCATTCTTTTTGGTTTCTTTTCATTCATTTTTTTGTTTAATAACTTTATTAACACATAGTTCATATGGCATATCATTCATCCACTTCAGATTCCAATGCAAGGTGGATTTTTTTGGTACATTATGTTATGCATTTTTAAAAATTGTGATAAAATAGGTAATATAAAATTGTCATTGAAACTATTTTTAAAATTTATTGGACAGGCAGAGAGATACAGAAACAGAGAGATAAAGAGAGAGAGCTCCCATCTGCTGGTTCACTCTCCAAATGCCTGTAATAGCTGGGGCTGGACTGGGCAGAATATGGGAGCCGGGAGCACACAGGAGTATGTTCCCACATGAGTGGCAGGGACCTAGTTACTTGGGACATCACCATTACCTCTGAGATCTATATTAGCAGGGAGGTGGAGCTAAGTATCAAACCTAGCCCTCCAAGGTGGGATCTGGGTGTAACCAGATTCTTAACTGCTAGGCTAACTGCCTGCCTGTAAACCAATTTTAGTGTCATTAATTATATTCATAATTGTAGCACTATCTCCAAAACTTTTAATCCACCCAAACAGAAACTCTGTGAACATTAAACAGTAACTCCCCATTCCTCCCTATCCCAGCCCTCAATAACCACCATTATAACTTCTATATCTGTGACTTTAAATATCTTATGTATTTCATAAAAATGTCATCATACAATGTTTGTCCTTTTGTGTCTGGGTTATTTAATTTAGCATAATATTTACATGGTTCGTGTGTTAGCATGTATCAGAACTTCATTCCTTTTCCTATGTTTTGTCTATCGAATTTTCTGTTGATGGACACTTGGATTGTTTTCGTCATGGGGTTATTGTAAAGCTGCTAGGAATATCTGCACACACATGTCTGTTTGAGTTACTGTGCTGAATTATTTTGGGGTATATATTGAGAAGTAGACTTGCTGGTTCATACAGTAAGTCTATTGTTAGCTTTTGGAGGAACTTTCAAGCTGTTTTCCATAGCACTTGTCACATATTATACTTCAACCAGCAATATATAACACTTGTTATTTTAATGTCCATGTCTTTGCCAAAACTTGTTATTTTCCATTTTCTTTGCCTATATCCATCCTAACAAGTTTGAAATTGTAGCTCATTGTGGTTTCAGTTTGCCTTTTCCTGGCTAATGATGTCCAGCGTGTGCTTATTATCCACTTGTACATTTTTTGAGAAATGTCTATGAAAGTCTTTTGCCCATTTTTGAATTGGGTCTTTTTTTTCTTTTTGTTGTTGAGTGGGAGGAATTCTTTATAGTCTTGCTATTAAGTGAGGTCATTTTTAAAAATGAGTTCTTTATTTTCCCATATCAAAATAATTCTTGAGTCTCATAGACTGTGGTTTTTAGAAACTACTTCAATCTTTCCTTTTTCCCTCTGTACTTATCAAAAAGCTACTGCTGGCCATCAAGGAAGGATGTACTTTTCTCCGAAGGGAGGAGAGAACTTCCACTTTGCTTATGGCCTTGTCCAAACACTGACGGAGTTTGTGGATTCAAAAGGCTTCTGTAGACTAGGCAGCTCTTGTCTTGGGTGGTCACTGATGCCATACATAAGAGTGTTAATTGTTAAATTAACAACAGGAGTCACTGTGCACTAACTTCCTATACAGGACCTCTGTCCTCAATGAATTGTATTATGAGAGTTAACTGCAAAACTTGTTCTCAAACAGTTGTGTGTGTGTGCAAATTGTTGAAATCTTTACTTACTATAGAGTTGGTCTTCTGAGTATAAAGTTAATAAGAAATTAAAAAAAAAACTCAGTGGACACAATAACATAAAAGCATTTCAAAAGCAACAAGAGATCAGGAAATTCAACATTAAGAAAAATCACTAAGTGGTATATTTAAGATCTGTGTGTTTTCCAATGTGTGTAAAGTTTATCCCAATAAAAGTTATAAACAGATATTAAACTATAATAAAGCCACTACCTCTCATTTGAATTAATATAGTGACTTCTTTTTTAAAAATTTTATTTATTTATTTGAAAGGTAAACCCCACACACACACACACATACATACATACACACATACACACATGGGGTGGGGTAGGGAGAGACAGCCAGATAATGCAATCTTCCATTTACTGGTTCACTCCTCAAATGCCCATAATATCCAGGGCTGGCCCAGGTTGAAGCTGGAAGCCAGGAAATCAATCTGGGCCTCCCACACTGGTGACAGGGACCCTAGTATTTGAGTCATCACTCGCTGCCTTTCGGAGCACACACCGCAGGAAGCTGGAGTTGACAGCAGAGCTGGGACTGGAGCCCAAGCACTCCCACAGGGGCTGCAGGTGGCCCATGTGTCGTCGTAACTGCTACTTGGAACATTTGCCCCTAATGTAGGAGTTTTTAACCAGCTTCCTTGTCTCTGTTCTGCTCCCTCCTAATCACATTCTCCCAACTCTGTGGCCTGGGCTTTCAGAGTCACACATCTGACTCTGGCACGGTCCTGTTACCCAGCTTCTCAGTGCTTCTCATCGTTTTCAGAATCGAGAGTAAATCAACAGCATCGCTTAAAAGATGCCTCCTTCTTCCTCCTCTCATTCTTGCTCAGCTCGTTCCTCTCCTGACCCCTGCTTACCCTCAACGACTGCGTGTCCCAGGACAAGACACCTTCACTTGCTTCTAGGTCTTGGATGTTTTCTTATTGCCTTGAATGCTCTTAACATTCTTTCTCTCCTTACTAGCTCATACTCTTTCCTCGGATCTTGGCGTAAATGACAATTCTTTATGAAATCCTTCCTTGATCCCTCTTAGGACTGGGCTAGGAGCCTCTCCCTCATGCTCTCACAGCTCCCAGAGCACAGCTGGGCAGAGCTCCCTGCTGACTCATCAGTCTCTACCCCAGGCCTGCTACTCTGAGGAGAGGAAGTGTGTGCCACTCCCCGCACCAGCACAGTTCCTGGGACAAAGCAGAGGCTCAATAAATGTTTGCTGGATAAATTAGCTCTCTATTCAATCTGCATTCACCTCAAATTTTGTATTCATTTATTTTCATTTTTATTTGAAAAGTAGAGTGACAGAAACAGAGAGATCAATGTTCCATCTGCTGGCTCATTCCTCAAATGCCCACACCAGCAAAGGCTGAGCCAGACTGAAGCCAGGAGACTAGAACTTCAGCCATGTCTCCAACATGGGTGGCAGGGACCCAAGAACTTGAGACATCATCTGTTGAACCTGAGTATATAGATCAGCAGGAAGGTGGATCAGACTTGGAGGAGCTGGACCCAAACCAGGCACTTCAGTATGGGATGTGAGTGTCCCAGGCTGCATCTTAACCACTGTAACCTTAGAATGTATACATTTACTGCACCATAGAATTATAACACACCGCCCCAAACCGAGACAGTGCAATGCAGGCCAGAGAAGAAAATACTGCCATACAAGAAGGTAGTGCTAAATACCCAGAGATACATCAGTGTCTCGTTCCCAAATTCAGGTATCTGATTGGCTAAAAAGTCACTACAGCTGAGCACCACAGGCAGCTTCTTATTCTTATTCGCTGTCTGTTTTGGGTAGCTGTAGCCACTCACATAAATTGGAGTTTTGTTTGAATTTTCTTGAGAGAGGGGGTGTATGATTGTTTTAGTTATGCACAAACTTGTTTTTATATACCTGGCAGAACTGATCGATTAGGTATGCAGAAAAAGGAGAAAAAATAGCAAAGTCATTATTGGTGACTTTGCATTTGTAATACATGGGGTGAAGTCTTCCTCTCAGTAGTTCTTTCTAATTCTTTTCTTTTAGGTCCATCCTGTTATATACATTCTACCTATTACATTTCCTTTACTCAAAAGGGTTTCAACGTGAGTTAAAGAAGACCAAGTCAATCCATAAATTCAGGATACTGTAGATGCATCCAATCCGTAGGAGCTGGGTATACTGAAATATGGTCTAGAGTGGGCATACACGGGAATTAATAAAATATAGAGGATGTATATGCTGTTGATCATATTAGAAACCCATCCCCATAAACAGATTGGATCTCTGGGACAAACTAACTTAGGGAAGGAGCCTTGTACTCATGGTCAAGGCCCACACTCCCGTACAGGACTGGAAATGAGTTTCTCCTTACTCTGCCATCTCAGGGCGCAGTCCTGGATCTTGCGGTTGTATGCTGTAGGCTTTCTATCCATATTGTGTACTGCTTTCATATCCTCCCCTGCTAAATGCCTTTGTTAAATAGCTCTACATAGAACTAGTTTACATAAAATTAGTTCAAGTGGAGAATTCAAAATTCTTGATGATGAGAACAGGACCAAACAAGAGTTTAGGACTGCCTAGCAAGAAGCCTTCCCTGATAGATCTAAAGAGTGTCCCTTGATCTGTTTTACAGTCTTAGGGGAGTGCAGCGATTAGGGACCCTTCTGACACAATGCTGAGGCCCAGGGACCCTCTAAGCAGATCTCCAGAGACAGTGTTGAGTCCTCAGCACTGACTCAGCACTTCCTACAGCCCTTCCTGGATGATGTACTTTATCCTGCCGACAGAGGGAGACATGACCCCACAGCACAGACCCTATACTTCCTTTCATCTGGTAGAGAGCAGTCACAGCCACACAACAACCCAGAGAAATGGCTGCTGCCAGTTCTGATTCCAGGCATGGTCAAGAGCTAAGTTGGCTTGGCGGTAAACTCAGACGCCCAGACTGGAATTATAGCAGGTGAAAAACTTACGTGACCTCGGAGCAACCCAGGTGACAGTCCACTTTCTACAACATTATCAACTTGTCCTTTTCGTGAGACTTCTGCTAGATTTCAGCAGGTGATGGGACTGTCTGTGTTAAGAAGTTGACCCAGTAACTGACTGAGGCCCCTGGACACATGAGACGGCCAAGCCTTCTATCCGAGATCCCACCATGACACTCCTTGATTTATTATGTTTTCACATCAACCTTCTTAATGTTCTATTTATGTCAATTTTATCAAATGCTTCCCTTTATCAAGAATAAATGAAGTATATGGGAACAACGGAAACTCCTGAGACTAAAATTCCATTTCTTTTGAAAAATATATTTGAGATCAGAGAGGAAGCATTGTCCAGTGGAAGTATGGTAAACCTGGACTGAAAAGACCAGGGTTTGGGATTTGAATCTGCAACTTTCACTGTACTTGGTGACCACCAACAACTCCTTATTGTCAGTTTCCTCATTGTACAATAGGAACAATAAGACATGTTGTTTCTCACACACAGGGCTATGTAAAGGCACACATAAGGTAATGAACATGGAAATGCTCTATAAATGTATTATGCAAATTTAATTATTATTGAAGTTCTTTTTTATGTTTTTAACTTAACCATTATATTTGGAGGAAAAGGTAAATATTAACCATAAAATAATTAAAACATGGATTGGTGTTGTGGAAGAGTGGGTTAAGCTGCCGCCTGAGGCACTGACATCCCATAAGAGTGCCGGTTCCAGTCCTGGCTGCTCCACTTCCAATCCAGCTCCCTGCTAATGCATCTGGGAAAGCAGTGGAGGATAGACCAAATCCTTGGGCCCCTGCCCCTATCAGTAGCTCCTTGTTCCTGGCCTCAGCCCGGTTTAGCCCCGGCCATTGTGGTCATTTGTGGAGTGAACCAGCAAATGGAAGCTCTCTCTCTCTGTCTCTCCCTCTCTCTCTGTAACTCTGCCTTTCAAATAAAATAAAATAAATCTTTTAAAAAAACAATTAAAACAATCTTCAAGTCCATGGAAGGAAAATTAAGTTCTCCAAAATTCCACCATCAATAAATCATCACTGTTAATATTTGAACATGCATTCCAACATCTCTGTGTTCCTGTCCATGAAGGAACTGTGAAATGCTCATTGAAAAAGTGAAAATAAAAGATAAACTTATTTTGATGCCAAAAACCCCAGAAATAACATATATGAGGAGGCTCCGTAAAACTCATGAAAAAGGTATACTGTTGTTTTATAGTTTTTTACACCAAAATAGATTTATCTCTTTTTTAAAAAGATTTATTTATTTACTTGAGATGCAGAGTTACAAACAGAGAGAGGGAGAGACAGAGAGAGGTCTTCCATCTGCTGGTTCACTCCACAAATGGCAGCAACAGCCAGAGCTGGGCTAATCCAAAGCCAGGAGCCAGGAGTTTCTTCCGGGTCTCCCACGCAGGTGCAGGAGCCCATGCACTTGGGCCATCTTCTATGTTTTCCCAGGCCATAGCAGAGTTGGATCGGAAGTAGGTTGCCAGCACCACAGGCAGATGCTTAACCTACTATAGCACAGTGCCAGCCCCTAGACTTATCTTTTTAAAATAAATAAATTTGTTTATATGGGAGAGAGAGAGAGAGAAAGCTCCAATTTTCTGGTTTACTTCTCAAATGCTTGCAATGGACAGGACCAAGCCAGGCCAAAAACAGGAGCCAAGAACAAAATCCTGTTCTCCCATTCAACAGCCAAGAACTTTGAGCCATCACCTGCTGCTCCCAAGGTGCACATTAAAGGGAGCTGGAATCAAAAAGGAGCTGGAACTCAAGCGCAGACCCTCTGATATAGAACATGGTGTCTCCACCACCAAATGCCTGCCCTTAAACTCATACTTTTTTAAAATATTTATTTATTTATTTGAAGGCAGAGCAATATAGAGTGGGAGAGGGGCCGGTGCTGTGGCTCACTTGGCTAATCTTCTACCTGCAGTGCCGGCATCCCATATGGATGCCAGTTCTAGTCCCAGTTGCTCTTCTTTCAGTCCAGCTCTCTGCTATGGCCTGGGAAAGCAGTACAAGATGACCCAAGTCCTTGGGCCCCTGCACCTGCATGGGAGACCAGAAGAAGCTCCTCGCTCCTGGCTTCAGATCAACGCAGCTCCAGCTGTTGCAGCCATTTGGGGAGTGAATCAGCAGACGGAACACCTTTCTCTGTCTCTCCCTCTCTCTGTAACTCTTTCAAATAAATAAAATAAATCTTTAAAAATATATACATTCTATTATTTAAATACTTTTGTCCACTTGGCATCTCAATAGGAAGACTTAAATTTGTTGTGCATCCCCACTGAATCTCACAATAGCGTCATTGGTTATACAGTTCTATGGAGAAGACGAGGAAGCTGAGTTTCAGAGACGTGAAATAACAGATTTTCCAATTTCCTTCAACATCTTCCAACTAACGCATTTCTTTCTGTTGACAGCCTTTCCTCCTTGTATTATCATCCCTTTGGCAACCTGCTTGTCCAACAGTAACAAAATCAAGAAAGTGATGTGTTTGAAAATGTAAATTCTTACACATTTCTGGAGGAAGAAACCTAGGGACTGCCCATTTTTAAGCAAGTTCTCCTAAGAGACTCTGTGAGCCATCCTGTTCGAGAACCACAGCTTTGGTTTCGGTCCCTGCATTGGGACTGCTGGACGGATTCTGGGTTGGAGACCTGAAGCCAAACTGCCCTGCAGAAATGCTGCCCATTTACATTCCCACAAACAACGTGACTCATTCCTGCTCTTTTATGTGGGTCTCTCTGTGCTCCAAGATATTACCTTGTAAATGACTGCTTAGTGTGTCATCCAGACAGCAACCTCCTTGTGGGCTGTCAGCCTGTGTGTGCACACGGGTGGGTGTTCTGAGGTTTGAATTCAAGGCTGAGCACTTTTCGTCTGCATGCTAATAATTTTGAGGTCCTCAGGAATCCACCCATATGTTCTGTTCAGTGACACTCCCTTCTGATCCCTTCTTTCACGCCCTGCTCCCTTTCTGTTTTCCAAGTCACTGTTGTCAGGAAGGCAAAAACCTATTTTTCTGAAATTATACTGAGTAATGAAGATATTAACCTTCATAATTGGTCCTTACTGAGGGAAAACAAATGATATAGTTGTATGCAGATGCTAGCTATGGTCTCCTCACCAGCCCAGTGAGATCCCAACTTCTTCCCCGGTCTTCTCAGTTCACAGAGGCCCTCTGCCTGCTTCTAAAAAAAAAAAAAAAAAAAACACACATACACACACACACACACACACACACAAAACTTCCAACTTGGTGTCTGTTGTGTCAAAACTGAAGCCCTCCTTCCTGGCTTGTAAGAATACTATTCCTCTGTTGCATCCCACGCTGTACCCCGTAGCCTGCTTGAGCTGTAAGTAAAATCTCCGTTTTCACAAAGTCAGACTGTCATCTTACTGAGATTCCAAATAAAACTTTTCCTATTTTTAAAAACATTACCTTCCTCCTACCCTGCAAACTGAACTTCTTTTTAATGTCTTTGTCCTTGAAACAAAGAACTATTTATTTTCCCTCATAAAGGAGACAAAGACTTTTGTGGGTAATTCATTAACAACTCTTAACAATTAAGCTACAGACATTGAACAAGATATACACAGACATCAACGCAAGAGATCATGGCCTCGGAAAAACTCAGCAGGAGGGTGAGTCACCTCAGACTTTAATATAAAGTTTATGTTATTCAGTTATGATGATAATTGTTTCTAATTGTCTCCGTGTTTTTAAAAGAACTTTAGGCACAGAGAACAGAGTCATATAAAATTAGACCTGAGCAGTTTATCTGTACTCAACATTACCCACAATGAATTCACTGCTAGTACGTTTGTTTCTTCAAGTGAGGGCTTGTATTCTGACACAGATTTCTGAATCAAATCATTCCTTAGACTATTTGGGATCTGAAGGTGTTCAGTCTGGGGCTGAGCTCTGTAATGCAAAAGAGGCAATTCAGGCAGAATGTTGGGCCGGGCTGGGCTCTGCTCTGGGCACTTGTTTCTCTGTGGAGCTGTTGCTACGCCATCCATAAAGACAATAACGTGACTTTTCAATAGCCACTGAAGATACCGTAGAAGAGACTAAAATTAATAAAAGTCCTGGATTATTTCGGTTTTCTTGAACAGTGCTTTGTGCAATGGAGGTTCTGGTGGAAAGCTGTGTATTCCGCTATGCATTTGGTAAATCAAATCCTGTGTCAGATTCTGTAAAGGGGAGGACCCACATGCGCAGGAGTGCCAGGGCGTCTAGGGGAATAAGGACTATTCTGTGATTTCTAGTACTGCTACATTTGTTTTTCAACATTTAGCAAACACCAGTCCGGCTTGATGCTGGCTTGGCCCCAACCTTGAGAACACAAAAATCGAATGAGCACAGAATCGCCTCAGAGACGTGGCTAAGTCGTCTTCATACCCATTACAGTTTGGCCAGAAGATCTGTCCGAATACCTCCGAAACATTAGCTGATAAAAATCACAGCCTCCTTCAGGAATGGGGGACTGTATTCTGGTTTCAGAAGAGAAAACCAAAACCTTTTGAGCTGCATCCAGTTACTGCCAAGCCAGAGAAAACGACCCGTTGTTCTGCTTATACAGATGAGTAATTTGACTAATTCCCCCCCCCCCCTTAACTTGGCAGAATCTTTTATTGACCTGATTGAAATGACCAGATGTTTTGGCAGCTTCTCTAGACACAATCTGAGAGACTCAGTAATTGACTTAAGTCAACGTATCAGGATGGGGACTGGCAATGGAACTGGGGATTCTCTGTTCTGCGATGACTTCAAATTCCATTTGAAAAGGCAGGCTGCTCGCGGGATTGAAATGCATAGATGTTGGCACCAACTCATTCATTTGTACAGCCGACGTAGATCTGAGCACCCCTGCAACTTTTGAAAGCAATGAAGGAAAAGTATCAGCGTTAAGGACCTTGGAAAACTTTCCTGTCTGCTCTTAGGGGAAGAAAATCTCAACATATAATCCTCAGATGAAAAAAAGTTTCAATGCAACTTCACTTGGCTCCCATTATCCAGAAAGATATATTTCATTTTTAAAGTTTTCGAGTGTTTTATCCAAGAATGTTTCATGCCAAAATTTTCCGTGTTACTTTTTTGTTGTTTCCTATTGTGCTTTGAGCACATTTGCTGTGCTACGGTCTCTATGGGTGACAACAATATTCCTGATAAACAGCCCACCGAGGTCAACTTTCTCTTAAAAGCCTTTGACTGTAAGAAATATTTCAAGGTGTACACTGTGTGTCAGAAAAGGAACCATCTGCATTTCTTTGCTTGCACGCATGCCTGCTAACCTGGGCTAAGACACTGCTATGGGAAACTTTGGGCTGGACGGGGTGCTTAGCTTGCTTCTCCTTTTTTACTTCCTATAAGATGGAAGATTCCTCTTGGATTTAACAAGTAAGATTCATGAAAGATTTATGCTTAGGTTTCCCTTTTTCCTTCTATACACTCTCTGCCCCTCTTCCCCCCCAAATATAGTAATATTTATAGAGTGTAGGATCAGGCGCATAAGTGCTGGCGCATGCGCCCATCTACACACACACACACACACACACACACACACAGTGGGGGAGGCGAGAGAAATTCATCCACACACACACTCTGTGCCTAGACCTAAGTAGGTGATTAGCATCTGTGTCCAGGAGTCTGTACAAACTTCCTCTTACTTAAGGACCTGGAGCGCTGAGGCCATTCCAGCTCCGCTGGCACACGGCATCTAGCGTCCTTGGTAAATATCGTTCCATATTAGCACAGTAACCATCATGCCAGCAGATTTCCTTAATCACTCAAGCTGTCCGGGAGTGTTGTTTTTCTTTCATGTGCTCAGGAGGCAGACTGGCTCCACGGGTCTTTCTGGGTCCTGGCTGATACAGGAGCCTTCTTGTCCTTGATAACAGGCGATGTTAATGACCCACCAACCGCTTGTTCCCTTTGAAATCCTGCCTTGCTGAGTTGCCAACTTGCTCTGAGTTTGGGAAGACTACAGAGAACTCACAGGAAACCTACCCGAGGTCTGCTTGAGGCCAACGAATGAATAAAAATGTTTTATGGGATGATTTGGAAGAGCTGTCACCCGGTGGGTGCGAGATGATGGCATTTTTTTGGCAGATGAAAACACATAAGAACTATAAATGACCCAGCCAGCCCCCTGTGAAGGGCTGGTTGCACTGATTGACGCCTGCAGATGTGCTAAGTCTGTGGCTGCAGGGCCAGATGTTCAGTAAAGCTTAGGGACCTAGGTGGCCAGGGCCATTTCCTTTAGCTAATGATAGTCGAGCCCATTTACTTCTGTCCCTCACGCTCCTTATGCCTCCGTTGATCCGGTGTTTTGAACATCGAGCAAAACCCAACCCTGAACACATAGGAAACTGGAGAGACAGGCTCTAGTGCCTTTAAAGTTCAGTTTTATTTTGTGATTTTATTTTTACAGCAATTGCTTGTTTTATTGAAAAAGTAACAATCGTGGGGAGACTGGCATTTCCCAAGTTAGCAGTGTGCACACAATCTCCCATGGACTCACCTAGCAAACCCCTGAGGACACAGGGCCGGACGGTTATGATCAAGGGACTGGGCTGGGAATAGAGCGGGCTAGCCGGACTCCAGTATTCTTTGCTCCCACACCAGACGCTAGGACTAGGACGCTGTTCCAATCCACATTTCAAATGCTGCCTCTCTATTGCGGTTGCACCTTTCTATTCTTTCTTTCTTTCTTTCTTTCTTTCTCCCTTTCTCTCTTTCTCTCTCTCTCTCTCTCTCTCTCTCTCTTTCTCTCTTTCTCTCTTTCTCTCTTTCTCTCTTTCTTTCTTTTCAGGAAAAGACAGCAGATGGGGGTGAGTGGCGTCCCAGCCAAAGATGCTGCAGACTTGCAGATCTACTTTCACAATATTTTGACAAAAGTAAGGAGATGTTAAACTTTGTTTTTCCGGCTCTGTCAGTTGGGATAATTGAGGCACACAGGGTATTGACAGAAATCTGACTGGGTGATGTCAGGATACTATAATTTAAAAGTGGGGAGAGAATCAGCACATTTTAATCTGTGTGCCAAGATCCTAAAAATCTGGAAACAGCCGGATGATTTACTGCATTTTCAGTCTTCACGTAAAAATGTCAGTGCCCTGTGGATACAAGCCCTGCTCCTACTGTGCCTCTCCTGTCCTACTTTCCCTACAGAAAGCTGTTTGGAGAAAGGAGAGAAGGATCTTACTCAGTCCTTCCCCAGCCCATTTGTCAAGCAGGTCATATTTGTGGCCTCTCATACGGGGTATGAGAGCAGGTTTGTAAATTAATATCATCATTAGAAATAAGCTGGCCTCCACACACACCTCCCTTAACTCGTTATCCGAAGCTGCCGAGCCGGGCTCCTCAGACAGCAGCTTTGGCAAGGCTCTGAGGCCCAGGGGAATATTAACTTACGAGGCTTTTCTTATTTTGCTTTTACACGTCTGAAACTATTTCAAAACTTTGCGGCTGAAATACAAGTTCCTAAATGCACTTTACTAGAATGTAAGAAGTGCTTTCATCCCCCTCCCCCCCACTTTGGAGAAAAGAAGTTTGGGAAATGAATGAGTGTCCTTATGAGACATGCCCTGGCTGTTTCCGAATACCTACATCAACACGTAGCTGAAGACTGTAATATGATAATGAAACTAAAAATCAAGCTGAGTCCATCTAGGGTCAGGTCCTGCTTCCAATTTAAACATCACCCTAGGGTTTTAAAGAAGTCACTTTATTAAATGTCAAGAGTTACAGATACTGGATGGGAGGGAAAGAGGAAAGGAGGGATTCTTTGGTTTCTCGCTGTCAGAGCCTCCAGCCCTAACTTTGCAAAGGAGTCCTTGTCGCAGTCTCTCTGTCTGGGCTCTGTCTCCCCGACACTGATGCAGATGGGGGGTTGGAGGGAGGAGGCTGGGGGAACTCCCCCCCCCCAAGCCTCCTGGAGGGTCTGAATTTGCATCCCCTTTCTTGCAGGCCTAAGGTGACTCCACACAGAAGAGGCTCCTCTCTATAGCGTTCCGCAGGGGGACATAGGGCACGCACTGCCAGGGTATGGTCACAGGAGGCTGGGATGCGTCTGTGGGTCTCTAGCAGCTGGAAAGGGTTTGAGTCCCTTTGGCAGATGTTTGCTGTTGCAGCCACTTCATTAATGTTGAAATCAAAACCCCTGACTTTTCCGACCAAAGTTCCACCTCATGATTGACAGTTGGGATGTGCTTCCTCCCATTGGAAGGCTCCACAGTCTGGAGGAACGGGAGTGAAAAGAGGGAGACAGGAGCAGAATGGGAATCGGCCTGGATGCCATTGCTTAAAAACCCTAGAATAATGAAAGAGAGAGAGAGAGAGAGAGAGAGAGAGAGAGAGAGGCTCATTCGAGAAGAAGCACACAAGTACACATTTGGTACAAGTTGTAAGATTTGTCGTCACCAAGTACTTTATACGAATTAAGTTTTCCAGCTTTTGCGTATCCGCTTGTTCATGGCACATGTCCTGCCCCAGATGCTATGTGGGTATTTGGAAAACTAGACGGATACTAATGTTTACGGCATTTCACATCGTGGAGGGTGCAATAAACATGCAATGGACACGCGAGAGCCAGGAGTTGCGAGGGACAGCCTTGGGATGGGGAAGCGCTTCCCAGGGGAGGGACTTTTCAGGTGGGGCTCAATTTGTTTTCCTCTAAGGAGGAAGAGCAAGGGGTGCGCAGGGCTTTCCAGTGAGAGAGAAGGAGCTGGGATTATGACAGGGCAACCTGTGACGGTGGTATGGGGATTACCGTTTACAGATGAAGGCACTGAGGCTCCATTTAAGTCATAAACAACAGAGAGCTACCGTCCGACTGCGCAACCTGGAACCCCTTGCTCTCCCCTGCGCGTGGGAGTGTGTGCCCACAAACCCTACCAGAGGTCCCTTGCCTCTGGGGGCAAAGAAGCGAAGACACAAAATCCAAGCTGAGTAGGAATGCGTTTGACGTCTTCAGCTGTTAAAACACCGCAGATTACAACACCCACTGTGAGGGAGAGCGGGAAGCGGGGAGGAGAGGGCTGGGGGACTCGGCCCGTTAGGCGAGCGCGCAGGCGAGGCGGCGGGGCTTGGGCTGCGTAACTGCAAGCCTGCTGCCTCGGCACCAGCGCGATCCGGACCCGGGCTGGGGAGACAGGGCGGGAGGAGAGGAGGAGAGAAGAAAAGGGACGCACTGTGGGGAGAAGAGAAGGAAGGGCAGAACAGAGAAGAGAGAAGCTGGAATCCCGGGAAAGAACAGGCTAAAAGCGCAGGAACACTGGGGGAAAGGGGATCTGCAGGGAATGAGTGGTCCTGGAAAGACTGGAATAGCTCGAGAGTGAGAAAGAAATTGAGGAGCAGGAGGGCAGGGCGAGGACCTGGCCCAAGGATAACCCGCACGGCGCGCTGTCGGTGAGCACCCGCTCAGGGGCTCGGCCCCTCGCCGCATCTCTGTCGCCGGGCCGGCGCTCCGGTCCGGGGCTCCGGACGCTCCAAGCCCGACCCTTAGTAGGCGCTGCACTTGGGTCACCCTCCCCAAAACAGTCTCTGGGGGACGTGGTGGAAGCTGCCCACAGCACTCCGCTTTCCCGGAGGCGAAGACGACTCCACGCCCGGAGTGGCCCTGGGAACGAATGCAGCTCTCCTGGGAGGGACCCAGGTCATTGTGTGTAGCGCGCGGGGTCCCTGCTCCTTCCGCGCTCAGAACAGCCTTTGGGCGGCTCGTCCCGGCGTCAGGGCCCCGGCTGCGCGCAGCGCCGTACCCGATAGAGGACAGGCCGCCTGGTTCCGCCGCGACAGCAAGGGCGCGCCAGGGCCCGCTGCGGCTACCCGGGGTCTCTTCTAGTGGACGCGCGCCGCTGGCGGTCGTTCTCAGCGGCCCTCGAACGAGCTGCCTCCGCGGAGAAGAATCAAGGAAAACGATCTAAAACAGAGAGGAGGGAGGGGAGCCCGGGCACGCACGCACATTTCTGCAAGGGAGTTCCTCCAAGACGCACAGCGGGCCCTGTCTAAAGCTCGGCTTGATTGGCCTGTTAATAGCTCTTAAGTGCAGCATTGTGAGTCCCTAGGCGTGTCCCTCCTCCGAGTTTAACTACCGGCTCAGGCGCCGCAGCCACTTCGCTCCCGCGACCACCTGGGGCCCCTCGGGGAGCCCGGCAAGACTCGGGGCCCCGTCCAGGTCGGGAGCGGGGAGCGGGCGTCAGCAGCCCTGGCCAAGGCCGTCTTTAGTTCGCACTGTCTGTCCCTTCCGTTCGCTTTCCTTCCACTCCTGAACACCCCAATCCCGAGACAAGTCGTGGAAATGGGCGCGCCCCGGACACTGCCCGCCGACTGCCGCGCGCTGAGCCCCCTCGGGCTCGGAGGCCTGGCGGGGGCCCCTCACCCAACAATTCCGATTGAAAACGAAAGTTCGCACGGATACGAATTGGACAGACTCAGAGAGTAGGAGCTCAGGGGAAGAAGTCAAACTGCTCGGGAAACACGGGTCTCCGTGGCTGCCCACGCCCTGTCGCGTCTCGAGGGACCTGCTCAGATTCAGGGAGTACCCGGCGCTGGGAGCCGCTCGCGTGGGGCCCACTGCACCAGGGCCCGTGGGCAGCCTGGAAACGCGCTGTGCTGGCCCTTGCCGAAGCGGAAAAATGGGCTATAACCAGAGTTTAAACACCGGGAAAGAACGCACGCTTTTATTACTAATTTGTGGCTTATGGCAGGGATAACGGCCGGGGCCACGATCATTTATGGGGTAGGATCTTGGTGGTGCCTTTCTGTTTGCTAGCTCAGCGCAAATGCGAGGTCGGCCAGGGCTGCGGGGTTCCCAACTGATGACAACGGAGCCGTGGTCCTCGGGCGTAGTCCACGCGGGAAAGGAGAAAGACACAGGGGCTCGCAGCGGCTTGGGCGCTGGGGCCCGCAGCACCAGGGGCCTTGGCCGAAAATCGACTTCTTTCCAGTAAGACCTGGGCGCACGCACTAGCCCACCGCTGTGCAAGCGTCGGGAGCCGGCGGGCAGACGTGGGCCCAAGATGGGGCGAAGGTGCGCACTGGGCACTTCCCCGGGCCGTGGTCCCCAGCGGGGGCGGTGCGCACTCTCCGCCGCGCAACACACACACACACGCGCGCGCGCGCACGCCCTGCGCACACCTGGAGCCTGTCCCGAGAGGGGGCGGGGAGGAGAGCCCAAGCTGGGTGTCTTAAAATAGAGACGCCGGCCTGGGAGTGTGAGACACCGGGAGGCGGCGGGGCACGCGGCGCGCAGGTTGGCGCGCGGGTCTCCCGGGCGGGCGGGGGCGGGGTGGGCGCCGACGCCCCTCGGCTAAAGCACCCGGCACCTGGTCCGCAGGAAGTGAGCGCTGATTGACAGCCGCCTTGTCCCCAAAAGGCTCTGCGAAGATGCTGGTCTTCGGGTGTGTGTAGTCGCGCGAGAGGCGCGCCCGGTGCCCGCTGCCCTCGGCGCTCGCAGCCCCCCGCCGCCTGCCCGGCTGCTGAGGAGCGGGGCTCAGGCCCCCTGCCCCTCGCCGGCGCGCCAGCCCCGCGGCCCCGGCCGGCCCGTGCCCTCGCAGCCGCGCTCGGGCCGGCGGGCGCTCGCCGCGGCTCACCATGCACTGCCACGCCGAGCTGAGGTTGAGTTCGCCCGGCCAGCTGAAGGCAGCCAGGCGGCGCTACAAGACTTTCATGATCGACGAGATCCTGTCCAAGGAGACCTGCGACTACTTTGAGAAACTCTCGCTCTACTCCGTGTGCCCGTCGCTGGTCGTGCGCCCCAAGCCCCTGCACTCCTGTCCGGGTAAGACGCCCGCTGGGGGAGGGGTGCGTGGGCGGTCGCCTGTGCTTTCCCACCCGAGGGCCGCAGGCAGGGGCCCGGGGGTCCTTTGCCTGCGCCCCTGCGCGGGGTCCGGACTCCCCGGCGGTGGCCGAGGCGAGGCGTCTGCAACGCGGCGGGGCAGGGCCAGGCGTCGGGTCGGTGGCGCACAGGCGGCCGTGCGCTAGGAGGGCGCCGCGGGTGCGGGGCCTGGCTGGTGCTGCCTCGCCGAGCACGCCGGCCGCTTCCGGGCTGTGCTTGTCAGTGAGAGCTCAGCCCGGGCCCCGAGGCAGCGCCCCACGAGCGGTTTCAGGAAGCGGTGGCGTGGGTTTCTCCACTTGCCTGTCACCTCGCGCCCCTGGCCCGCCGGGGCTGTCGTGAGGAGGTCGCGATCCCGAGGTTCGCGGCAAAACCCGCGAGTTCCCCGCGCTTGGCAAGGTGACAGCGCTCTGGGGGAAGTGGGTCTGCACCCGTGGCGCTTGCGGCGCGCCCCGCGGTGGGGGAGCGGACTCCGTGAGTGTGAAATGACTAAAAACTGACGGCGGAAAACACACACACACACACACACACCCACCCAGAAAACCTTCCTCAGGTCTGCTTTCCTCCCTCCACACGAGCTGAGACCGATAAGTTCATAAAAACTTGGACAAAGTTGTAGGCTTATGTAGAAAATAAATCCAAAAACGTGGGAAAAAAAAGTTTTGGGGACATTAAGCTCCAAATTTCAGAGTGCCTTGAGGAAAAAAAAATTGAATCAATTTTTAGCAGAATTTCTGTTAAAGGTAATTTGATATTTTCAAACCAAAAGAAGCGTTGAGGGTATGTTTGCTGCATCGGTGTCGTGAAAATAAATTAATTGAAATATGCGTCCTTGGGAAAAGCGGACGCTTTGAATGACTTTTTTTGGAACGTTGCAGCCAAAAGCGTGTTGTTGTTTCAGTGCTGTTGTAGCCCTAAATAGAACAATCAGCCCATAAATAATAAACGCGCACAGTGAAGTCCTTTTTTGAAGCTAGTTGTTCCTACACGCCTGTGGTTGTAAAATGAGTGCCGTGTTCACTGACCTTTTGAAGTAAGATTTGTAAGGTGGAATTAGGTCTGCTGTCCCATAACGAATCTCGTAACACTGACACTGAAATACTGATTTTAAAAAATACTGATTTAAATCAATATAGACATGAAATAAGAAACCGATGAGAGATTTTAGAAATGAGGTAGAGATCTGTGACGATATTTTTACATATGTGTGACCCTTGGATGAATAGTCTTTATGTTTCTAATTTACATATATCTGTCAGAGGGGAGGTAGGCTGAATTTTGTTTTGAGCACAAATAATCATATACTATAATATCTGCAAGGATCCGTTTCAATCACAAGTAGTCACACATCTGCAATCTACAGTGTGCTCAGACTGGGACCAAACCGAACAACTTCTCCCAAGCACTCTGGTATAGCCTAGTGCTGGCAACCTGTTCAGTGCCTTTGCCTGCATTAACTTGAAGCCAGCTTTTTCTGGCTTATGGGAGTCACCGAATTGGATCATAGAAGCAAACATGCCAGAAATAGAGTAATAAATCGCCTTAGTAAACAGTTACCCTGTCAGTGCAGGCTGAGTAAGTTCTGTGGTTTGGTGAACCTGGTGTGGGAAATAGTCAGAGGGAAATGAAATGATTCACATGTAGTTCGTGAGCGTGGAAAGTAAGCTCCATGTATTTCAAGGGCTGAGGTTTCGCTCAGCCTTGCCCTGGAGAAGTTCGTTGATGGCTTGTGGCGAGGGTGACTGTTAGCAGGGGTGTTTGTTCTTGCCCTGTTCGTCCAGTGCTTGCTTTCTTCACATTGTTGCTTTGAAAGCATGCCATGGTTTTTCTCTAGTTGAGATTTAAAATATAGAAACTGGGATTTTCCAGTGGAATTGAACCCATAAAAACTGGCTACAATAGCCCCATACTTTCAGATCATCAGCCTTCAGTGGGTTTACGATTACAGTTAAAGCCTTGACATGTATTAGATCATGGGAATCCCATTAGTGCCTTCTTGGGGGTTTCACTAATATCAGACGTTCAAAGCATTTTTTTGTTGTTGTTGTATTCAACAGTTGCCTTCAGAATCAAAAGTCTTAAATTGGATGAACATAATCTTTATTTCAGAAATTTAAGAAATGTACGATAAGTTGCCGCCATTCCTAAGGAAACTAGTTTCTTTTCTGGATGAAGTTAAATGTTTAACACTTTGGGTGGAACAAATGCATAAATAATTCAAATTATGTGGAAGACATAAATTGGAGTTGAAGTTACTGAATGTTCTCATCCTTTTCTTTTCTGATGAGGTTTCAATAATTGCAGCCGCAGTGAACTTAGGTAAAATAATGACGACTGAGAAAAAGTTTCCATCAAAATTAAAAATAGTTACCAACATGTACCGCGCATACATGAAACTGGAGTAGAAAGAGAGCTACACATCTAAAAAATCCTCTGCATAATTAGGCAGTCGATGTTGTTTAGATTGAGTAATCCAGATGTCAGTGTCTGGCGCTCCATCTCCTCAGGCAGAAGAGCAGGTGTTCAAGTAAAATGAGAAATGGAAATGTTTTTCATCGCGCAGACGAATTGGTGTTAGATGCTCCAGTCTTGATGAGCTACTCACCTCCAGAAATCTAGTGTTTCTGTTGACACTTACAGTAATTTTCTTGCAGTAATTTTAGTCCTAGAAAGCTGTCTTTGCATTTCTTTTAAATTTCCCAGTTGATTTTTTAAATCCACTTGATAGCCAGCGAGAAAGAGAATTCTTTCCTTCTAAGCCAAATGAAAGGGAAGTTTCGCGTTACACTTAAAAATCAAACTTAAAAAATCCGAGCATGAAAGAAGCCTCCATTTGTTAAAAAAAAAAAAAAAAAGAAAGAAAGAAAGAAAAAAGAAAAGAAAAAAAAAAGACCATGGTGAGTTGTGGAATACTTTTGGAAGTAATTTAGTATATGACCTATTGGTGTGGGTTTTGAATAACAATAATCCACATTGAGAGTAGAAAAATATTGCATTTAGAAATCAGTAATTACCTCTCATAAACATTAACAGGTTGACAGTGATTGAAAGGCCAAAAGCAAGGCAACCTTGATGGTATCATAAATGCTGCTGATCTTCGGGGTGCGTTTGTTTTCCTTTTCTGGGTGTGATTAATGTTTCTTGGAAAAGTTGCATGAAGCAAGCTGGCTTCCTAGGGTGGGATGTGTTGCAGAGGGCTCTTGCAAGGATGTGCTTGGCGGCCTGGCCTGAGCTTGACCCTTAGAAGCAGGCAGCATTTGTAGAGTTCAGGAGCGTTTGGAGCAACGGGGTCCCTGGCTTCGCAGATTCAAGGATATAACAACTTTCCCTTAGGATTTTCCTATGAGAGTACTAATAAGTGAACCTATGGTGCTAATTACTTCTAATTTATTATAATTGTTTACACTTAGAACCTAGCATTGCCCTACATTTGTTCATGTAGATTTGAGGGGGAGGGAGTTAGATACTTGAAAGTTTTACAACCTCGGGCTTGTGTGTGAGTTCTAAGTATTCTATTCACTCCGAAGCTCTACTTCCTCTTCCCCCTGCTTTGGCAGAATGGTTGTGTTGAATCTCCCTGACCTTCAGTGGGCCTGACCATTGAACTGTGGAGCTGGAAGTGGACCGTGGAACAATTTCCTCAAATAGGGGAGCCTCTCCTGCAAAGCACCAGGGTCCTGTGGCTGCGGCAGCGTGGTTTCCGGTCACTCTCTACGTGGCAGGCCTTGTCACAGCACTTACGATCAGGAGGACTTTTCCCACTTGGTTGCATACCTGGGATCAACCCATGCAGTCACACCCTGGGGATAGTCAACCAGCCAATTAAAAGGGGCATTTGGGGTAGGGTGTTTATCTTGGGAGGTGACATTGAGAACATTTTATCCTTTGGTGGATCTAAGAGAAGCAAGTTCTTTGGGGTGATGTCCTTGGGCGCATTTCTGTCATAGAGATTGTGTGTCATCCCAGCAAAAAATTAAATGAGGTGGCACAGACTGCATAGTGACTACATTGGGAGTTAGGGAGTTGGCTACTGTTCCCTGGTGTTGGCTGCAGTGTTTCCCCAAATCGGAGCTCTGAGTTGGAGACCAAACTCACAGAATCTTGGGAAGCCAAGAGTCGAGAACTGGAACGTTAACGGAGAAGCATAAACCAGCGTCTGGGAAAATGCTCATTATCCATGGGTGTTTGTATTGCTGCCAGAGGCAAATAGGCTTTGATAGCAATTACTCATAACTGGGCTCCTATTCCCATTTGAGGGGTAAATAAGTTGAGGGGCACATGAGATCCAGTATTTCCTGCAGGGTCAGGTTATGATGGAGTTGAACTGGTATCACGTTCCTCCTCAACTTTTATAACTCCTTTTAAACTGGAGAGGCCATTGGCTTTCTCCAGAGTCCGTTTTAAGTCGTGGATAGCTCATTAGCAATGTCTTCTCTGGCTCTGATTTTTTTCTAATAGCAAATGGGACGATGTTTAGAAGTTTCGTTCTCACAAGTTGAAATGCCTCTCCAAATGTCCAATCTTCAGTGTCATTTAATGCAGTAACTTAATCAGAAAACGTTTGCATTTGCTTGGTGATGGCACTGTCAAGTTCATTATTTTTAAACTATTACTGAAGCATGACTGTCACCTAGGATGTTCGAAAAATTCCTCCAGACTACTTGCGGAAGCATTGCCAAGCCCTGTTTACTTATTTCTAGAGTAGATGCTGGGCAGCTTGGAACTGGGATAGGGGAGCGTAAGGACAGTGTAATACTTTTGCCTACCCTGTGTAGTTTTCTCTCTGAACTCCGCCTAAAAGCTGTTATTGCCTGCGAAAGTCGTCAGATTAACCTTGTTAAATGCAGGTGAAATCAGAGTGTACGTGTATTAACTCTTCTGTGAGGCCAGTTTACTATAGAGATGCTGGTGTTCTTGCTGGTTGTATGAAGGGGCTTGAAAGAATTCATGGGAAAATGGAATTAAAGATAAGTATATTTTGGTGTGAAAAATTTTAAATTCCATGCATAGTTTTTTCATAGTACATACTTTTTCATGAACTTTTTGAAGACCCCCCCCTCCCCCGTACTGCTGAATGGAAGAGGGAATTTGTGATACAAGCCTCCATGGTATTTCTTAAATGTAACATATCCCAGGCATCCCTATGAAAAGCATTGTAAAATGGTATTTACATTGTAAAGGGAAGTTGAAAGGAAAAAAAAAGAGAGAGAAAGGTCTAGGGAAAAAGAAAGTGGGTTTCTTTGAAATTCTTTTTTAAAAATTGATTTTCATTTGATTTGAAAGGGGGAAGGGAAGATCTGTTATCTGCCCAAACGCCTGTGACAGCCAGGGCTGGGCCAGACTGAAACTCGGAGGCCAGAATTCAATCCCGGTCTTCAAGTGGGTGGCAGGGACCCATGTATTTGAGCCATCCTCTGCCGCCTCTTAGGATGTGCGTTAGCTGGAAGCTGCAGTTGGAAATGCAGCTGAGGTCTGAACCTAGGCCCTCCAGTACAGGGGCAGGTGTCCTACAACTTAACTGCGGGACTAAACGCCTTGTAGCGCTGTGTCCTTCCAAATGGCTCTCCAGACAAAACATAGGTGGCTTCTGAAATTCTTCTGTCAGTCCATGAGTGGTTAATGGCTAAAACTGATTCTAATTTGAGGCCGATGGCAGCTGTGGTGTTTACTAAGATGCTGCTTGGGACACCTGCATGCCACTTCACTCTGCCCAGGTTTGAATCCCACCTGCCCTCCTGACTATAGCTTCCTGTAGATGTGTCCCCTCGGAGGCAGCAATTGATGGCTCAACTGGTTGGGTCTCTGCCCCTGACGTGGGTTACTGGGATTGAGTTCCTGGCTTCTGGCTTTGGTCGGGTATAGCCTCAGCTCTTGCAGGTATTTGGGGAGTGAACCAGCAAATAGAAGATCTCTCTGTCTCTCTGCCTTTCAACTACAAGAAATAAAATCTACTTAGACACACACTAGGGTCCTTTAAGGGGAGAGGCCGAAAGCTTTGACTCTGATCAGCACCTTGCATTCACTGTGGAGGACTGTAAAAAGGTTAAGACAGAACATTTTTAAATTTTATTTTTATTTATTTGAGAGCCAGAGAGAGACGTAGAATGAAGGAGAGAGAGAAGAGAGAGAGAAGGCACCCATCTGCTTGTTCACTCCGCAAATGCCCATGTTGGCAAGACCTGGGCCATATCCAAGCCAGGAGTTGGGAACTCAATCTGGGGCTTCCTTGTAGTTCGTAAGGAGTCAACGACTTGAGCCATCTCCCATCCTCCCCAGGGTGTGCATTTGCAGGAAACGAGTCAGGAACCAGAGTCGGGCATGGAACCAACTCTCCGATGTGGGACATGGGTGACCTACCTGCGGGCTAAATGCCAGCTCCACCCGGAGAATTCTGAGGTGTTATTTGTACTCTACGTAGAGGCCACGCTGCAGGAGGAGCAGAGATGAAAAGCCTGGTAGGTCACGTGGTCTGAAGCTCCTGCCCATGCGTGAAGCTCGTGACCCATGAGTGTTTTGGAGCGTGGAGCCCACTTGTTCTGCCCTGAGTGAGTTAATGGGCATGAAGTTTGTGCATCCTGTGGATGAGCCCTGGGACCAGCTCTTAACTGGAATATGGTCAGAGGGCTGTGAGGATGTGGGAGGGAGGTTTAGAGTTTAGCCTCACTTTGCACCTCACTGGGGGAGATGGTGCTTTGCACTGCAGCCTTCGTGGAGTTTGTTCTTAGTGTGACTGTAGAAATATTCTCAAAGCTGGAGGAGCCGCCTTCTACTTCCCAACTTGCAGAGGCCCCCAAGTGCTCCCTGAGCCATTGTGAGCTCCGGTGCTGCAGGCTGTCGTTCTCTTGGGAGCAACACGACAAGGACAAAAAAAGAAGGGTTGAGGTTATTTGTGGGAGGAGTCTGCACGTGGAATTTGCCTCATTGGTGCCTGTCTGCTGTAGCTGCCTGATGGGGTTGGAGTGGGGGTTTCTTCCTCTGCGGCAGGCAGAACAAAATTAGAATTTGTTTTCGGCGTTTTTAATAACGGGCTTCAGATCAGGACCTTGCACAAACTTAGCGGTATTAACAAAATAAATATTCTCCAGGAAGAGAGTTTAAAAAAGAAAACACAGAAAACCTTTGCAAACACTCAGGATTTAATTTATTTTTATTGCAGTTTAATAACGGTTAGGAAAAGTGTTGTTAAAGTAAATGCTCTAAATAAAAACACAGTTAATTTTCCATTACAGTGTCTAATTACTCATCATCCACCAGGGCATTTTTATATGGCAATTTAGCTTCTTGAAAGTGGAAACTTGGCACACGTGTAAGGAAGAGCGCCCTGCACCTTAGATAGATATCAGAAGATGGTCTAATTTTATTTGGGCTGGAGTTGGATCTTACGAATGGTTGCTGTGAAAAGAGAGGAGGAGAGGAGGCCTGTGCCCGTAGTCACTGAGGAGAGCTCCGGTTTCTTTAGCGCCCGTGGAAACTGAATCCGCAGAGCTCATTCTGAGTGTTGAGGTCCATCTCCAGAGGGCTCAGGGCTCCTGCCAGTCACCAGGGGCGCTGACGTCAGGACTACTTGATAGGCCTAGTGGGCGGCTGTGTGTGCGTCCTGGCTGCACGGGCAGACGGCGCTGCGATGGGCACAGCCTTCCTTCTGGAAAAGGTCAAGATGCCGCCGGAGGGGAGCCAGGGCAAGCAGAGGCACTCATGGGCTTTCTCCTCGTCTCTCCAGCCTGTCCCTGGGAACCCAGCTTTCTGGATATCGGGGCTAGGTCGGAGTTTTCATAGCGTGGCACTGGCTGCCACTTAAAGATGTCAATGTTCTTTTTTTCCTTGGGTCATTAGTGTAAAAATTCCAGCTTATTATGAGAGTACTTCTAAAAGTTCATGGAAAATGGAAGGAAAATTTATTTTAGTGCAAATCATGTTGCAATGCATGCATAGGTTTTCATAATACTCATTTTTCCCCGTGATCTTTTGAAGACCGCTCATACGTGTGGATTTTTAAAATTTTTACAGCAAAATAAATTTGTCTTTTTGATTCCATTTCCCACAACACTTTTGAGGCACTGTCATCTTTGATAAATGGCATCATGAAAAGTGAGAGGATGATCTTATTTGAGGATCGCTTTTGACGGGCCTGGTGGAATTTCATGAAAGTCACAGCTGTGTTTTCATCCCAGGAAATACCTGGTAACAGCAGGTCGGAGAGACTGATGAGTCAGCTGGCCAGCCCCTGTTCCCGCCCACCTGCCTCTCTCCCAGGGTTCCTTTCATTCTGTGACTTAACCATGACTGAGAGTCAGAAAAATGATGGTTTCATAAACAAGGCTCCAGTCCCGTGTGGACTGATAGAAGGGTAACTTGGATGTTTACTTTACACATTATCCAGGGGCGTTGACCTATGTGTTTCCCTAATGCTAACTTATGAGGCTAGTGTACCCACATTATGCTTTCTTATCCTGGGCAAGGAGAGTTACTGAGAATCCTCTTCCTGACTCCTGCAGTATTTACCCTAAGGGAGCTACACACTTGGGAAAAATGCTAGAAAACTCTGTATGCGGAAACTTCTTATGTGTAACAATAATAGTGACCATGATTTTTTGTTTGTTTGTTTGATTGGCTGATAGGTAATAGGCATTGAACCAGGTTCTTTTTGATCATCTTCAAAACATCCCTAAGAAATAAAATATTTTTATCTTCTACTTTATGAATGGGGAACAAGGGAAGTTAAACAACTGGCTTAAAGCCGTAGACCAGAGAGAGATCTCTTTCAAAGTTGTAGGGCAAAATGCAAGTAAAAAAAAAAATGGATGAAAGCTACAATCAGGCAATTTATAGAGCTGAAAATCTAGCTGACCAATCAGCAAGAAAGGATGCTCCACCTCCCAGGCAATCAGAAAAACTCAACTTAAAAAGAGACACCACTGCAGACCCATCAGATAGGCTGAAATGAACGAATCAGCAGGCTTAGCTGATGACCGTCTCAGATGGTGCTGGTGGGAGTGGGACATGGTACAATGATTTGGGACAGCAGTTCGGGGACACCCAGTCGAGCTGCAGATGGACCTAGCCTTGCACTCAGTGGTTCCACTTCTGTGTGTGCCTTGAGAAATCGTTGTGTATGTGCGAAAGGACGCTGGTAGAAGAGTGTTTATGTATGTGAAAAAATGAAGACAATCCAACTGCCCTTTCAGAAGGACATAGGGTAAAATAATATGTGCTGTATACATGCAATGAAATCCTATGCAGTGATGAAGATAATATTGTATTTCAGGAATTAAGAGCTCAAGAAGAAAAACCAGTTGCAGATTGATCCATATAGTCTGATATGTTTTATATAACAGCTGAAAACATGCAAACTAATACCATGTGTTGGTGAGGGAGTCGGGGGAATAGGATTGAGGAGTGCTCACGTGTTTTCATTTTCCAGTTTATTATTTATTAACAGGAAATGGCCAATTTTGAATATGACTAAGCATTACCATGTGGCAAAATGTGGGCGTGTCCATGCTGACGTTCATGCCGTTGCTCTCTGTACTTTTCTGTATGCTTGAAATTTTCCCTAATATAAGCATTGAAAAGTGGTAGTATGGGAGACCACACATATCTATGAAACTCTTAAACTTGGGGAACGGGGAATGGATTTCTTAATAGCGTTCCTTATCTGGAAACAGAAGCTTTTACATGCTGAGCTTGTTGTACCTGGTCCCCCCTAGCAAACAGACACAGGTACAACTCACACCAGAACCACCCCTGTGGCTTGTGGAATTGACTGGGCTGTCGGAGGGATTCATCTCCGTTCTCCCAGGAATGTTTTGCCACGTGAGTACAGTCTCTGAGTTGGGCACTGACTCTGGAAGGAATTGTGAAGTGTCTGTTTTTTTTCTGACAGAATAGACATCAGTAAACATGCCCGAAAGAGTTGTTACCTTTATCCTTTTCCTCCTTAATGATATTTAAAATCACAGTAAACAACGTTTGCATCTTGTTTTTTTTTTATTTTCTATTTTTATTTATTTGACAGATAGAGTTATAGACAGTGAGAGAGAGAGAGAGAGAGAAAGAAAGAAAGGTCTTCTTTCTGTTGGTTCACTCCCCAAATGATTGCTACGGCCGGAGCTACGCCTATCTGAAGCCAGGAGCCAGGTGCTTCCGCTTGGTCTCCCACGCAGGTGCAGGGGCCCAAACACTTGGGCCATCCTCTACTGCCCTCCCGGGCCACAGCAGAGAGCTGGACTGGAAGAGGAGCAACTGGGACTAGAACTGGCACCCATATGGGATGCCGGCGCCGGAGGTGGAGGATTAACCAAGTGAGCCACGGCGTCGGCCCCCTACGTCTTTTTTTTTTTTTTTTTTTTTATTTTAACAAGTAGGTGATACACTACTCTTGGCTTTTTACCTCAGTAGTCCATTGAAATCGATATTGTCTATTACATTATAGACAGAAATTGTGTAGGGATGGTGGTGATTGACTATCAGAGAACCTGAAAATCTTAAAATAGGGCTTCTTAGGGACAGCCTAGCTGTGTTTTTTTTTTTTTTTTTTTTTTTTTGACAGGCAGAGTGGACAGTGAGAGAGAGAGACAGAGAGAAAGGTCTTCCTTGGCCGTTGGTTCACCCTCCAGTGGCCGCCGTGGCTGGCGCACCGCGCTGATCTGAAAGCAGGAGCCAGGTGCTTCTCCTGGTCTCCCATGGGGTGCAGGGCCCAAGCACTTGGGCCATCCTCCACTGCACTCCCGGGCCACAGCAGAGGGCTGGCCTGGAAGAGGGGCAACCGGGACAGAATCTGGCGCCCCGACCGGGACTAGAACCCTGTGTGCTGGCGCCACAAGGCGGAGATTAGCCTAGTGAGCCACGGCGCCGGCCCCGATTTCCAGCTCTTGATTTCAGTTCTCTGCCCATGTAGCCCTGGCAGGTAGCAGTGATGTCTCAAGTGGTGGGGTTCCTGCCACCCACAAGGAAGACCGGGACTCAGCTGGGCCCAATCATAGCCATTGTGAGCTTTTGGGGAGTGAGGGAGTGGATGGGAGCGCTGTCTGTCTGTTTGCCTTGCTTTCTTTTCCTCTGCTTCTACAATAGCTGAAATACTTTTTTAAAGATTTATTTACTATTTGAAAGGCAGAGTTGCAGAGAGGTAGAGGTAGAGGTAGAGAGAGAGAGAGAGAAATCCTCTATCTGTTGGTTCACTCCCCAGATAGCCATTGTAGCTGGATAGAAAGTGGAGCAGCCGGGACTCGAATCAGTGCCCATGTGGGATGCCGGAACTGCAGGCTGTGGCCTTACCTGCTTTGCCACAGTGCTGGCCCCCTGAAATATTTTTAATACAGCTCATTAGCAGGAAAGAGTGCTTATAGTGGCCTCTGAGTATTATTTATCTATGATAATATTCTGTAACTGTGATCTGATTTCGTAACTTTGCTAAGGGAATCATATCAGAGACTGTGGGAGGGGGAAATGAGCTGTTACCATGGAAACCCCACAGCAGTATCTGTTGCCAGTTGCTTGGAGGAGTCAGCCTGGATAGATCACTTTTCTCCAGAATGACAACTGTAGTGGCAGGTGCTTTATTCAACCTATCAGAACAGCCAAGGCATTACAAGATAGCCCCACGTAAGCAGTGCTGCTTTTAGGGGTTTGGGCAGAAATGTGGCGCTTTGGGAGCCCTGTCTTTTTGCATCCCTGCAGAGGGAAGGCACTCTGTAGTGTGAAGGAAGTGGTTTGTGCAGTCGAGAGTTTGCCAAGCATCTCCCCTCCCTGGACTGCTCCTCTCTGCCTAAATAAATCCATATGCAGTGAATCAAATACATCAAATCAGGCTCTCAAGGACTCTCACCCCACCTGGAGCCAGAGCCAGTGTCACTGCGCTTGCATTGGTGCCTGTGCTGCCATGGTCAGCAGGAACGAAAGCCCACAGCACGAGGACTGTGGTCAAATTCCACGTGACAGAAGGATGGTGGAATGGAGCGTCTAGCAGATGTGTTCCCAGTGTACAGACTGTACAATGTGCAGGCATTGTTGGAGAAAGCCCTTCTGCATTTCATGGTCCCTCACGATGGCTGGTGCCAATCAGTCTTTCTGTGTTGAGATCTCCTATCTTGGCAGTAAAACCCTATTCCTCAGGGCTGGTGCCATGGCTCACTTGGTTAATCCTACGCCTGCTGCGCCAGCATCCTATATGGGCGCCGGGTTCTAGTCCTGGTTGCTCCTCTTCTAGTCCAGCTCTCTGCTGTGGCCCAGGAAGGCAGTGGAGGATGGCCCAAGTGCTTGGGCCCCTGCACCCACATGGGAGACCAGGAGGAAGCACCTGGCTCCTGGCTTAGGATTGGCACAGCGCCGGCCTTAGCAGCCATTTGGGGAGTGAACCAATGGAAAAAAGAAGACCTTTCTCTCTGTCTCTCTCTCTCACTGTCTGTATCTCTACCTGACAAATAAATAAATAACCTATTCCTCATAAAATGGACTGTGTAGGCAGCAGATACCAAGAAGGACATCCCAGAGAGCTGCCATGTCACTCTACCGAAATAAATAAGAAAAATCCGCCAGGGGCGTCCTTCTGCAACCCGTGGTTGTTTGCTCACTGGCAACAAATCTGATAGGTTCACTCTTGGATCTTCTCTTTGGAACTGTTTAGGAAAAGACAAGTGAGGATTTGAGGTATTCAGGGCAAATATTAAGCAGATTTCACTGTGGGAGAGGGCAAGGCAGTGTTTTAATTACAGTTCTAATCTAAGTCCTTTCTTTTTCATGACTAAATATTTTACTGGAATAATTGGTAAATCACCCCAGAAGAGCTTTTCCTGGGAGAGGGTTGTTAGTTTTGTTATCCCTGGCTATTATAATAACTGGTTACTGTCTTAGCACGTTGGACAGCTGTGTATATTGGGAGCATTTTTTTAAGCCTATTTATTTGAAAGGCAGAGAGAAAGAGAGAGAGAGAGGGAGAAAGACAGAGATCTTCCACCCGCTGGTTCACTCCTCATATGACTGCAATGGCTAAGACTGGGCTGGGCTGACACCAGCAGCCTGGAATTCCATCTGGGTCTCCCACGTAGAGGGCAGGGCCTCAGCACTGGACCGTCTTCTGGTGCTCTCCCCAGAGCTGGATCGGAAGTGGCGCATCTGAGACACCAGCTGCCGTCTTCTGGGGTGATGCCACAGTGCCAGCCTCTGGAAGCATGTTTTAACCATTGGCATAAAGCAAGGCACAGGGAGCATCTTTTTTGGTGGGCTTCCCTTTTGTTTTCTACTGGGGTTTTGGGCCTTTGGGGGTGAAAACAATTACCTGCCTAGGCATAATGTGATTTGCTCTTTAGGGAGCTGTGCAATAAACATAATTATCCTAGAAAATATTAACCATGAGCCAGGCACTACAGTACACACTTGTATGCATAAAGACATTTTAGTTAAATGGAGGCCCTATATGAAATAGCTATTACCAATGGTTTTAGGTGATCCAAGTGAAACTCAAGGAGGTTAAAAATTGGCCACAACATCACATAAGTTAGTCACAGAATTGAGATTGGAACTCATGTCTGTCTGTTTCTATATATAAGTGCTGTACCATGTATAATTATTAGCAGATGGGTTGTCTATATCTATGTTTCTCTCTCCTGTCTGCTGTCTCTTTCTTTCTCTGTATGTATACACACACACATACACACACACTCCAATTAATGTGCCAGCTCAATAGAAATTTATTTTGAATGTGCTAACTCATTTATACTTATTTATAATCATTTCATATGTGTCTGTGAGTCATTGCTTCTGATGATTTCCTGAGTTTCTGGATGGTTCCAGAATTCCAAGAGGCAGTGTAGTTTTGGGAGTGACCAAGGTAGATGGGAGAATGTAGAATGTAGACCTGTTGCTGTTAGGCTGTGGGACCGGCGACTTGATTTCATTGTCCTTGTGTGTGTGACATTTGCTAAGACTCTTTGTCACTTTACTTCCATGACCTGTAATTCTTTGAATAAAGCTTTTTCAGGGGAGTAAAAGGTAGAATTTGCACTTATTTATTATTATGAATTAGATATTATGAATTAGCCATGATGAGCCAACAAACACCTTAAGAATTAAGACTTGCCATCTGTTTCATGTAATACTGGTGAGGGCAGATTCTGGGAATCCCTGTTTTTAAAATGCTTTCTCTGCGATGATAATGACAAATCAGGGTTGGGAACGACTGTAGAGTAGAGAGCAGTGCTGAGATTGGTGTAATTTTCAACCCGTGACAAACACAGGAAAGCATTCCCATGGAACGAGCCTTGTGTATGAGTTTTGAGTCAGTCAGTCTTGGGTTTGTCTGCATGTTGTTGTCTGTGTGATCTAGGCAAGTCACTTAACCTTCCCAACATTCAATTTCCTCATCTGTAGAAGGAAGATAATAATAACGACATAATAGTAGTTAGTTGTGTAGGTTCAACAAGATAATATATATAAAGCTCTTAGCGTAGTTGCTGGCAACCAACTGTACAGTAGTTGGTATCATCTATATTAGGAATAACTATAATAATAAGCTTGCCGTGGTGAACTGAAGCACACTCATTTAGGGAAAGATTACTACTCTTGGTGAGTTAAGCACACGAAGTTGAAAAATCTTTAAAAATTTGTTTTACTCTGGGGCATTCTTCTGAGTTATGCCATTGCAGGAGACCCCTGGCTGCCTGGGTGGTCTGTGAGTTGTTTGAGTTCAGAGTCGTCAATAGGTGGGATTTTTCATTCCTTCCACTTCTGTTATATAACATGAATTCAGAATCTTGTCAATTCATAAAATGAGTGGCACAAACAAGTCAACATCGCAGCCTCACAAAAAGTGCCTTGTAACTTCATTTTTTACAAGAGTTGCTCGGGATGAATTGCCCCTAGGAAATGTTCCATCCTGCAGCTGTACAGAGCCTCAGAACCATGGTAGAGAAATGGCAGAAGTTTGATTTCTTTGGAAAACAGAGACAGGAAGAGTCTTGTCCTTGAGAAGAGAATCAGAGTGTTCATTTTCTCTGATTTCACGGCGCTGAAAGAGAAAAGAACTCTGTTGAGACTTCATTTTCTAATCAGGTGGTGTGAAACTCGCTGCCAGTTTGCAGGCTCAGGTTGGCTGGGACTGGGGTTCAGAGTTAGTGCCCAGTGAAACCCCTGTTCACAGCTTTGACATTGCTACTGGGGTCAGCGCAGGAGCCCATTCTGAGTGGCCACGGTGGATGCCTGGTGTGGGGAGGGCTGTGTGAGTAAGAAAGAATTCTCGAGGGATTTTTCCGGAGTTGTGGTTTTCACTTGGTCACTTGTGAAGTTCAGTGTCTCTGGATGAAACACTTTAACCAGTGAATGCCCTCCAGAGGGTGAGAAGAATTCTCCTATGAGACGTCGTCCCCTTCTAAGGTGAAAAAGAAGCCGCAGTGAAGAGGGTGGGGCCTCTGGCCAACCATTTATAATGAGGACTCCTGCAAGCAATGTCGGATGACCTCATCCAGGTTGAGTGGTGGGTGGGGGCCAGGTGGAAGGAAGCAAGTGGGATCAGACACGGCAATGTGTCATCATTGTGTTTGTGAAGAGTGGGGAGACTGACTTGGTCCCCTAAGATCCTCAGCGGGATAGAGTGTGAATTTTCTGAATCAGTGTAACAGGCCTCAGTGGGCGACCCGGGTGTTTGGCTGCTTGTTCCAAATATGCTTTGACACAGACAGATTCAGGAAAGCAGAGTGCATGTGTTTGTGTCCCTGTAGGAGGGGGCGTAGGCAGTGATGGGGTGGCAAGTGGAAAAGGGATGTTAGCACATGAGGAACAGAGTCGGGGTAAGGAATCAAGTGAGTCTACTGAGGCACAGACCCTGGGTGCTTGCTCAGCATTGGTTGTCTTCCAGGAGGAGAGCCAAGTGAGGAATGAGAATGGAATATTTCGTTTGGAAATGGCCCTGTGAGTACGTGCTAATTTCAGAGGCGTTCCTCCTAACTGACAGGTGTGAGTGGCTGCTGATTGGGCAATGCCTTGCCCAGCCACACAGGTAAACCAATTATCGTATATTTAACGATGTATTAAAGGATTTCATCATCCTGGGTCACCGGAGATCATTATGATTGTATGCTAATACAGCAGTGGGGCTCATGCAGCACCACTCAGCAAACTGTGTGTCCCAGAGTTAGCAGGGAAGCAGGGTTCAAGTGCTTCTGTTTCTGCTCTTGGTAAAATAAGGCTTCCCTCCCCAGTGTACCGGAGAGGAGCAACTGATTAAGAACTGTTGATTTACTGCTTTGAAAATATACAGCCATGATGAGTTTGCAGAGACTGACCGAGAGGGAGCTGTACAGTCCCCAGGCAGTTACCCGGCTGCTGTGATTTTGAACTGAGCTAAACCAGGTTTCACCTAAACCTTTGCTGCCCCCTATTTGTCTACTGCCACACACTCCAAACGCTGTTTACGTCTGTAAATGTTTTAAAAGAAATGAAAAGAAGGAGCGCTATTTTGCGACCTGTGAACATTCTGTGACATTCAGGTATTGTCGTCCGCACATGAAAAGATGAATTGGAACACAGCCACGTGCACTGTTTCTCTGCCGGCCATGGCAGCTGTCCTGTAACAGCAGCGGAGGTGAGGCAATGGCACGGAGACAGCAGGGCCCACAAAGCCCTTTACAGGGAAAGTTGTCCAGCCCTTGAACCGGACTCTTGCAAGCAGGATGCCTCAGCTATGAAGTAGGGTTCTTACTGATCCACAACATATGATGTCATTTCGGGCCACAAAAATACCTCCTTTGATCCGTCCCAGGCCGGGGTTCTGTTCTGTCACCCTGCACTGTGGGAATGGCTGGGAGGTGGAGTTGAGTCGGGGAACCTTGTAGGGGGAACCTTTCACACTGAGATCAGGCCCTCTGAGCTTCCAGGCCTTTCCAGAAAGAACCCCAGGTTCTCCTGCATGGACAGAGCGGTCAGCATTACAGGGAAGCAGCTGTAACTCAATCAAGCGGTATTGACTCTTTCTCTTTGCCGTCCCAGCCCTCACTGGTTTTCCCCAGGGGGACCCGAGGAGGACCCCCGCAGGGAGGAGAGGCTGGCAGCATCCACAGTTAGACTTTTCAGTTTGGAGTTTGGGTGACAGTTGATATGCTTCTGACTTGACTTTAACTTGTTGCCCAGCCCTAGAAGTAATAGCCCTACCCAGAAGGGTTTGCACAGCCGCACAAGCAAGGCTCGTCACTCTGCTTGGGAAACGTGTACCTCTTTGAGCCTTCGGGGCTTTCAGCTACTTGGGGCTGGGAGCTACCCGGACATTGAGGAAGGGTGAAGCGTGAGTCTCGGGTGGCTGTGGCTCACTGGTTTCCGTCCAGGCACTTGGACTAGGGTGAGGGCAGCCTCTGAGCTCATGAAGCCCACTGGGAAGTCGGGGGTGTGAAGTTATTAACTGATTTGGCTGCATGTTCCTGTGCATGGTGGGGTTCACCCAGCCAGCAGGCTGAGGACCCTGTAGATTTAGCCCTTACCAACCAGATGGAGTTGGAAAGGGGTATGTACAGTGGAAGGTTGATTAATTTCAGAGGAATAAATTATTCGTCTTGGAAGGTAAAATCCTACCTCCAGGAGAAGTCTGTGTGGTACAGCTACCCCTGATTTTCTTACTCCAGATCGAAGGTGAAGTTCTCAAAAACAGCAATAAGCACATAGGACAGCTCGCACTTGTGTAACAATACTGAGTGCCCGATGTTGTTCTGCATGCCTTACTTTAATTCACTTGACTCCTACCATGACAATGGAGGGGAGACTATTATTTTTCTCATCTGATGGAGAGGAAACAGACACAGGGAGGAAGAGGGAGAGCCTTCGTCTTGGAGGGGGAGTACAGAAGAGGAAAGGAGAGGGCATTCAGGGCAGAAGAGAGAGAATTCCACTAAGGACTAATCTCTGTTTTCTGCCATGCTGTGATAGAACAGAAAACCCTACTCAAAAACTATGATCACTTTGGCAGAGTGCTTAAGGTGCCACTGGGGATGCCTGTAGCCCATGTGGTAGTGCCTAGGCTCCAGTCCCAACTCCTGGTTCCAGTTGCCTGCTAATGCAGTCCCCTGGGAGGTAACAGGTAATGGCTCATGTAGTTGGATCCCTAGATCCCTGTAGAACACTCTGCTTGTGTTCCTGTTCCTGGCTTTGAACTGGCCCAGCCCCAGGTACAGTGGGCACTTGGGTTGTGAACCAGCAGATAGGAGCTCTCTGTCTCTGTGCTCTTCAAGTGAAAGATGTATTTAGAGGAGCAGATAAGGGATCCAACCTGGTCACACTTTTGGGAACTCTGTTGCCTAATTTGGAGCATGGACCTCCTGCAAAATTTCCCATTTTAAGAAATATGGTTCTGGGGGCTGGCTTGTGGTATAGTAGGATAAACCTCAGCCTGCAGTGCCAGCATCCCATATGGGTGCTGGTTTGTATTCTGGCTGCTCCTCATGGAATCCAGCTCTCTGCCATGGCCTGGGAAAGCAGTAGGAGATGGCCCACATGCTTGGGTGGCTGCACCTGCATGGGAGACTCGGAGGAGGCTCCTGGCTCCTGGCTTTGGATCAGCTCAGCTCTGGCCGTTGAGACCCACTGGGGAGTACACCAGTGAATAGAAGACCTTTCTCTCTGTCTCTCCCTCTCTGTCTGTGACTCTACCTCTCACATAAATAAGTAAAACCTTAAAAAAAAAATACGAAGAAGTAGTATGGTTCTGGGTACTGGGTAGATCCTCAGCAAAATATTTTGACAGAATTTCTGATTTCCTTTCATTATATATTTGATTTACCTTATCTAGTTCTTTATTTCTAGGCTGTAAAACTGTCTCCAGAGTGATTAGGACATTTTCCCCTCTTTGGTGCCATAAAATTCTTACACAACTGAAATCCTAGGGAGTGTGTAAGTGTCCAGATTCGCAAAGTAAGTTAATTCAGGTCAATATTTTATCCATATGCTTCCCTGCATTAGGTCCTGTTTCAGAGTGGACACAAGTTTGACAAATGTAATGATAATTCTTAATATTTAAAAAATTAAATGTTGAGTAGGTAAAAATACTTATAAAATGTAGACAGGATTCAACAATAGAAGTCACTGTGCACTTATTCCTCATGTAGGATCTCTGTCCTTAGTGTGTTGTCCAATGTGACTTAATGCTATAACTAGTACTCAAACAGTATTTTACACTCTGTGTTCTGTGTGGGTGCAAACTGATGAAATCTTTACTTAATATATACTAAATCGATCTTCTGTATATAAAGATAATTGAAAATGAATCTTGATGTGAATGGAATGGGAGAGGGAGCGGGAGATGGGAGGGTTGCAGGTGGGAGGGAAGTTATGGGGGGGGAGCCACTGTCATCCAAAAGTTGTACTTCGGAAATTTATATTTATTAAATAAAAGTTAAAAAAAGAAAAAAATGTAGACAGGATTTATAGAACAACACGGTGTACGCTTCTGTGTACCCCAGCACCCAGCTGAAGAAAAATCTCATGTCTTCCAAAAGTTGCCTGTGCACCGCTGCCGGCGCTGCCTCCGTGAGCCCCCAGCACCTCAGCTCTGTTCTGCTCTGCCTTCCTCTGCCGTGTGTCATGTTTGTATCCCTACACATATTCCGTTTAGCTTTGCTGCTTGTTGAAATTTATGTCAGTGTAATCATACGGCGTGTGGTTTTGTGACTTGCTTTCTCACAGAGGATTGCGTTTCTGAGATCCGTGTTGGCTGGCTGTTTCGTGTGGCTGCAGCCCCTCATTGCTGCTGCTGCCTGGGGGCCACGGGGAGGGTCTCCCCCACACCTCTGTTTACCCAGTTGATCAGTGGACGCTTGCACTGTTTCCAGTTCCTCTCATTAAAGATATTGCTGCGTTGCACATTCTTGTTAAATTCCTTTTTATAAACCCGTATTCAGGTAGACTAATATAAATGCAATAGTTTTCTCTTGAGAAGGGCAATCACATAGATTAATGAAAATTATAATAGCTATTCCTGGCACAAAATATTGTAGTTTTTATTTTGGAAAACACATTACCTCTTTGAGTTTATTTATAAGTGCTTTTTGGGTTAATTATTTTTTTCCAGAAGTGAACAATAATTTGTTTATTTTGTGTTGTAAAATGAATTGAGCCATTTATTGTAAACATCTCAGGAAAAATAAGTTTTCCTAATTTAACAGTAAAGGATTTTAAATATTAAGTAATTAGAATGTGAAGTACTTTTTCTGTAACTGAAAGATTGAATAACTTTAGAGCAATGAACAAAAAACCCTGGATTATTAAGGTAAGATGGTTTATTTGTAGACTAGAAATGTTTATTTTTAACATTTAAAGAAAGATAGCTTAAAAAGATAGACCTGAAAACCCATCTGAAATAAACTGCAGAGTTACGCAAACACAAAGACTGAGGGTAAGCCATCTGCAGCCCACTGTCCTGGGAAGAAAACCGAAGCCCAGAGGAGTTCAGTCGTTTGGCCAAAATTCTCTAGAACAGCTACACAAATCTGTGGTTACATTTCTGAATTGGAAAGCCGCAAGCTTCTTTTCATAGTCATCTTTCTGCTTCAGTGCGCCTTCTTTAAATTATTCACTATCATTTTAAAATCAGTAATAGAATCTATGACAGCTTGAGGTTTGATTTTTAAAATTACGTCTCCGCACCTTGTGGACGCAGTGCGCCTGGGGCAGTTTTGACTGGGTTCCTGTAGCCTGGTTTCTGGCAGTCACAATATGGCCATTGTCTTACAACTTGCTTGTGGCCGGTGCTATTGGAAGACAAGCACTAAGCTTGAAGGATCCTGTTGTGTCAACAGCGAATGGCACCAGCCTCGTCCCACAGCTTGTCCACAAGCTGTCCCCAGCGCCTTCCCTCTTAAGGAAGCGGCAGCTTTGCAGGAGCGATCTTAATGAGGTCATTTGGATTAGATTGGGTTAGTGGCCAGCAAGGTCCTGATTTAGGGCTGGGTGTGAGGCTTTTCATGTTCTTGGAATCTCCCCGACCCTCCCCGTCACAACCCCATAGGGCCACATCCAACCCTGTCCTCTGTGTCCAGCCTGAAATAGCCATGGTTCAGCATGGAAGAAATTCACCTCCCTAATCCCTCCTGAGCTGGTGAGCTGTGCATTTGCCAGGGGGGTGGGGGTGGGTTTTGACTTTCTCCCCCTTAAGGAGAACTTTTGAGTGCTGAAATTTTGTATGGGAGGACGCAGCGGGAATATGGCCAGCCTTGGAGTTCCCGCTCGGCTGCTTGGTGGGTGACGGTGGGCAAGCCGCTGAGCTTTTCCTTCCTCAGCCGCGGAGCAGGTGCCATCCTGCCCATGCTCCCGGGTCTGCTGTGGAGGCGAAATGAGCTAAATCTCCAGAATCCTCTCTGGAAAGAGGACTTCACCTCTGCAATGAGTTTTAAGGGCCTACATGTGTCTTTAAGTGCCAGTATCGGAAAGCCAGCAACCGCCATCTGTAACAAACCAAAGGTAGTCGTGACCGCTGTGTGTCAGCCATGCTTGCCGGCTCTCTCTTACGCTCCAGGAGCGCCAGCCTGTTTAATACACGGCGTTGATGTCCATTTGTTTATTTGATTGTCTTTCCTGGGGGGGCTTTGAGGTTCCTCCAGGCAGAGTTTGTACCTTCTTCATCGCTGTGCCCCCAGCCCCAAGCATACGTATTGTGGCACTTAGAAGTTGTTCAGACCAGTGTGGTTTGGGACCTTACTGAACCTGACACTCATCTCTGCTGGTGTTTATTTATAGTGTTTTTCTTGCTATAAGCAATATGTTTCTCTCCTGCTTAACCTGCAGAAGCTTTCTCCTGCCCAGGGATCCCCCTGACCCTACACCTTTTATCTGCACCCCACCTCCACCTTGTTTGACCTAAGTATTTATAATACGCAGCTGATCATGCTTAGCTGATACTAGTATCTGGAAGGATCTGCTACAGCTTGGGAATTCTTAAATTTAAGGTCTTATTTATAGATAGTAAAGGCTGCACTCTTTCTTATTTTTTTAATTCTCTAAATTCATATTGACTGTCCTGCATTGTGAGGGATAATGATTCATTTCAAGTTAATCTACAAGACTAAAGTGTAACCTATTTGGGTGGGGGGGTAGGGGTTAGATGGCAGCTGTTGAGCAGTGCATAGCAACTCTTCACAACAGCTTAAACATGAAAAAGGAGTTGGAGTAATAGAATATGCTGGAATTTGATGAGGACACGGACAGCCACAGGACATGGGATTTGAGCTTGCAGTTGTAGACAATGACTGTGTCTCCTGAGACCAGAACCCTTGAACCTTTACCCCCAGGATGGCCCAGAGCGGCTGCTGGAATTCCCAGCAATGTCCGTCCAGCTCTTGAAGCTTTACACCCTGTGGTCACACATCGTCCTTCCCTTTCTCCTTCAGTTAAGCCTCCATAAACGAGGGCAGAGTCGTTCCTGCCACCTTAGCGTCCCATAAAGTTGAGAAGAATAACTGCAAAGTCCTCTTAAACTTTTAGATAGAAAGTGCTAAGAAATGGAAAGGCTTAGGTCACCAAAATACACACAACTGATATTAGACGTGATTTTAAGAAACAACCAGGGACATGCTGACAGATACTGGCCAATTCTCTGAAAATGTTTATATAGCTTTAGTGGAGAGTGCCAACCCCTTTGGAAATAAAAGAATTAAAGCATTCTCTTGCCTCTTTTTGTACACAGAAGTTTATATCCATGACTTTTTTGGTTAATTTTATACAAAATCAAACTCTTAACAAGTTTATTTGAAAACTTACATTACCTGCATTAAAAATCTTAGTGAATTCAATTTAACCCTTTAATGATACATGGCCCACACTGAACTTTCTGATTAAAACAAAGAAATGCTAGCAACGCTTACTTATTTCAACTAGAATTCATTGCAAAATATTATAGAGCATTTATGCCCCTGGCACTTGCAAGGAGTGGAGATGTGATGGTGACCTGAGCTTCAAAATTGTAGCCCTTGATCTCACGGAAGATCCAGGCAGGTGTATATGCAGTTACCTGTACAGCATCATATGATAGATTTCTCGGTGGGGGAAGAGTGTGCTGAGGGACATCTACCCAGATTGGGACTAGGGGGCACAGTTAGGGGTGGCAGAGGGAAGACAGCCTCACAGCTGAGACCTATGGGAGGAATAGGAAGGCTGCGAAGAATGTCCTTGCAGAGGCATAACGTTTCTAAAATGTGTTCCTTTTCCTAAATGCTACAGTACACGCAAAGGGAACATTGACAGTTGAGGAGCTCATGAACTATAGGGTAATGAGTTTGACCCCTAGTCTTTCAATAGTATTACAGATGTCCTTGCATAAGGTGCAGTAATTATCAATGATAACATTATTGCAAATACATCTTTACAAGTTGTTTTCAAAATAAACATTCATAACTCAACCTAATACTTGTGATAGAGGCACAATGAAGATCATTATGATGACATGTGTTTCTATACTCCTTTAATAAAATATTTATTTAATTAGTTATTTGAAAAGCAGAGTGACACACACACAGAGAGACAGAGAGAGACAGAGACAGAGAGACAGAGAGGGGTCTTCCATCTGCAGGTTCACTCCCAAATGGACACAACATCCAGGACTGGGCCAGGCCGTGGCCAGGACCCAGAAACTCTATCCAGGTCCCCTTGTGGGTGACAGGAACTCGAAATTTTTAAGCTGTGATATGCTGCTTCCCAGGTGAATTAGCAGGGAGATAACTCAGAAGCAAAGTAGCTGAGACTGAAACCCACATTCCAATATGGATGTCAGACTCCCAAGAGGCATCTCAACCCATTGCACCACAGTGGTCACCTCACTTCTATAGTTTGTGAATCCTGACTTACAGTTGCTTCATAAATTAGCGCTGCCTCATCTCAGCCCCCATTTTGTCATTGCTTCTTGCAGGGTTAAGATTTTATCCAAGTCTCTTAATGAAATATTGTGTTTTTACCAGGAATAGAGCTTATTTCTGATTTTTGTAATGTGTCTGTAGAGTGACATGGGTAAGCTTCTCTTCCTTTCAATTTTTTCTCTTTTTGAATAAAGAGATCATACTCATTAGAGGAGTTCTTGGAGATTCTTAAATATCAAATATGAAATCTAGGAAAATGCAAAATATATGTAGATATTTGCCTGTTGTAAGCAGATCCTTAATAAAAGAACATTGAAGTAAATTTAATGGAGAATTTAATATTCACATTCATGGTAGAGCATTTGAATAGTTGTAGCAAAGTGAACTAGCAATATCTCATTGCTGTTTGCATTGGAATTTTAGAACTTGTTTGAATATTTTTGATTCTTATTCAGTCATCATGTGATTGACTAATTTTTTTTTTTATTTTTTTGAAAGATGGAGTTACACAGAAAGGTTAGAGACAGAGAGAGAGGTCATGCATTCGATGGTTCACTCCCGCAAGGGGCAGAGCTGCGCCGATCCGAAGCCAGGAGCCAGGAGCTTCTTCTAGGTCTCCCACGTGGGTGCAGGGATCCAAGGACTTGAGCCATCTTCTACTGCTTTCCCAGGCCATAGCAAAGAGCTGGATTGGAAGTGGAGCAGCTGGGACTAGAACCGGCACCCATATGGGATGCTGGCACTTCAGGCCAGGGCATTAACCTGCTGCACCACAGCGCCAGGCCCTTGATTGACTAATTTTCTCAAAATTCTGCATACCAGCTTAGAAAATGTGCTAGTTTACTTGTACAGAACACCATTTGGTACCTTTGGTAAAAGCTGAGTTTGATTTCAGTTCTGGTTGTTGGCTTATGGAACCTTAAGAGAAACAGCTAGCAGAGATGGGGTAGTGACAAGAGACACTTATGTTGCTGTGAGTTTGCTTGCCTCAGAAGGTTGGGATGGCCGTGTTTCGCCTCTTGGTAACACAGTGGCTCTGAGAAAATCATGCCAGTCTGCTTTATCTCTGTAAGCTACCGTTTTGTTGTTGTACTTCAATTCTAGAGCTATTTTCAGAAAGAGAAAAAGCGCAACACCTCCCCTCAGTAGCTGTTCAAGGAATAGCCTGGCCTATGAGCTATGGGGTGGTCCCATGGACCAGCACAGGTCTGCCCAGATGAGCCCATCTGTTCTGCGTTAATGGCAGGCAGTGCCTCAGCCCTGTGGGCTCTCCAGGAATGTAGTTAGTTTACTATTTTGGTTACAATTATCTTGAGACGACTTTCAGATTGACCAGAATGGCAAAGTAGGGTTGACAAATGGTCAGGAGAGGCAACAGAGAACTTTAAATTTATTTATTGATTTTAAATTTTTATGTTTTGCCTGGAAAGCAGAGAGAGAGAGAGAGAGAGAGAGAGACAGCGAGCAAGCTCCTATCTGCAGGTTTCTTTTCCAGATGTTTGCAATGGGGAGGGCTGACTTGACTCTGAAGCCAGGAGCTAGGAACACAGTCGAGCTCCCCACATAGATGGACCCAGTTACCTGCGCCATTTCTGATGCATCCAAGGGTCTGCCTTAACAGTATGTTGGAGTCAGTACCTGGAGGTGGGTATCAAACCCAGGTACTCTGATACTAGGTGTGGTTCCCTTAACCTGCATCTTAACTGCCAAGCCAAAAGCCTGCCCCTAAGTTTGACTTTAAATCAGCCGCTACTTCTCTTGACTCTAGAGAGACTTTTTTGATTAGAACATAGACCTTTGTAGCCAAAGGGTATTGATGACAGCTCCTGTATGTAGGCAGCATCTCCATTTGGCAGAGAAGTAGAGGCTTATGTCAGTCCTGGAAACCTTCGTTGAGTGCCTGTTCTTTGCCGGGTTGGGGAAGCAGCTGTAAAGAGGAATTATTCCCTCCAAGAGTTGACTGAATAGTGAAAGGATGCAGGGCTGTGGCATAGTGGGTAAAGCTGCAGCCCGGAGTGTCAGCATCCTGTATGGGTGCCGGTTCAGATCCCGGCTGCTCCACTTCCCATCCAGCTTCCTTGCTTATGCGCCTGGGAAAGCAGCAGAGGGTGGCCAAAGTACTGGGGAGACCCACAAGAAGCTCCTGCTCCTGGCTTGGATCGGTCCAGCACTGGTCATTGTGGCCATCTGGGGAGTGAACGAACAGATATCTCTCTCTGCATTTGCCTCTGCATCTACCTTTCTGTAACTCTTTCAAATGCGTAGATAAATCTTTTAAAGGAGGCAAACACATGAGACATCAGTTTAAGTACTCCGGAGAGTGCTAGGAAAGAGGCAGTGGGCATGGAGGTTCCACGAGAGGACAGAAAAGCAATGTAGCCCAGCCTGTGGGCCGGGAGTAGGAAGAAGCTGGGGAAGGTTTCCTGGCTGAGAAAACCTGAGCTGAATCTCAAAGGATGAGTAAGAATTAGCAGGGGAATGAGATTCCTGGGGTGGGGTGGGGTTGTTCTGAGAAGAGAGAAACACAAATAACATGGTTTGAACAGAGAGTGTGTGTCTGGGAATCGTGGGCCATATCCACAGACTGTGAAGCATAAAGACAAACGCATGGGCTTAGACCACAGGCCTTTTCCTGTGTGCTCTAAAGAATCAGCAGTAAATTAAACAAGGGAATCACATAATTGGATGTGGGTTAGGGGAGAATCACCTTGGAGCATGATTTTGGGACTAGAAAGAAAGCAGGAGAGTCCATTAGGAGGCAGGCGATGATGACTAGGGCAGTGGTAGGAGTGGGCTAAGGTTGGAGCCTTGGGAGAATCCCCAACATTTAAAAGGCAGGAGTGAATTAGGAGCTTCGGCAAACCCTAGGGAGAGATAAAGGGAAGATCAGAAGAGATTCTACAAGAGAATTTCAGAAGGAGTGGGTGACCAGTTATGTGAAGTGCAGTGTGGTCCTGGGACCAGCAGCACCTGCAGTGTCCAGGGCTGGTCAGGAGTGCAGATCCATGCTCCACACTCAGGGACAAGGTCTGGATGTGGGTTTGGTTGTTGATGACCTTGACATCTCATTTTCATTGAAATGGTTGGGACAGAATCAACATTGCAGTAAATTTAGGAGTTAGAGATGAGAACGTTGGAATTATATAGTCCTGCAAGAAGCTTGGCTAAGATCACAAAGACATAAATAGAGACAGGTATAAGTCAAGAAAACATATTTTTAATATGACAGAGACTTGAGCACATAATTTTTGGCTTAAAGGAAAATAGATTGAGGCTTATTAGGCTGTTGAGTCATGGGTGATGGTGGTTGCAGGAGAAGACCAGAGTGATTGAGAAAAAACAACCCAGTGGCTTCATTTCTTTAAATCATTAAAACAAATTCAAAATGTAATAATTGGATCATGCAGGTTTTACTGGTGATCAATTTACAGGAAAGGCATAAAAATAAGAAAGAATAACTAAGCATAGCCTGCAGTTTATACACAGTGCAAGCTTGCTTCATTTGACCACAGTTGTCCAAGGCACCTTGTAAGTAAAGGCTTGTGATGCGTGGAATGAGCATTTAAAGAAAAACAATGAGCTGGTGTTTGGCACAATGGGTTAAGCTGCCACGTACAGTGCCATCATTCCATATCAAAGTGCCGGTTTGAGTCCTAGCTGCTCCACTTCTGATCCAGCTCCCTGCTAATGGGCCTGAGAAAGCAGAGGAAGATGGTCCAAGTGCTTGGGTTCCAGCCACCCATGTGGGAGACATGGATGGAGTTCCAGGTTCCTGGTTTTGGCCTGACCCAGCCCTAGTTATTGTGGCCATTTCAGGGAGAGCCTCTCCCTCTCTGTGTAACTATGCCTTTCAAATAAATAAAATAAATCTTAAAAGAAAAAGAAACATGCTCCAATTTCTTGCTCATAATTGAAAAGGGCATTTTTGGGCCAGCACCGAGGCTCAACAGGCTAATCCTCCACCTAGTGGCGCCGGCACACCAGGTTCTAGTCCTGGTCGGGGCGCCGGATTCTGTCCCAGTTGCCCCTCTTCCAGGCCAGCTCTCTGCTGTGGCCCTGGAGTGCAGTGGAGGATGGCCCAAGTGCTTGGGCCCTGCACCCCATGGGAGACCAGGAGAAGCACCTGGCTCCTGCCATTGGATCAGTGCGGTGCGCTGGCCATGGCGGCCATTGGAGGGTGAACCAACGGCCAAGGAAGACCTTTCTCTCTGTCTCTCTCTCTCTCACTGTCCACTCTGCCTGTCCAAAAAAAAAAAAAAGGGCATTTTTTAAAAAATAAAAACATGCAGAAGACAGAAATATCTTTATGAAGAAGAGTTTGAACAAATTCGAATCCTAGCTCAGGTTGACATGAAACGACTGCTGCTCCAGAATTGTGAAGCCTGGCTTTCCAGATTGGCACTGTGTCTCCACATCTCTTTGAAATGCACCATTGTGTATTCATAAGAGCCTACAGCTTTGAAGGCACAGGCCTGACTTGAATTTTCCCTCACCTCTTAGTGTGTTGAAGTGAGCAAATTCCTGGGGCATTCTGAGTGCTTGTTTCCTCATCTCTAAAACATGCATTTGAATACCATCTACATAGGACTGTTACGGTGATTAAATGAGAAAGTGTGGGGTGGATGTTTGGCACAGTGGGTGAAGCTGCCACTTGAGATGACCACATCCTATTTCAAAGTGCTTGTGTTGCAGTTCCAACCCAGCTGCTTATTAATGTGCATCCTGGGAGGCAGCAGTGATGGCTCAAGTACTTGGGTCCTGCCACTCGTATGGGAGACCTAGGTTGAGTCCTTGGCACCCAGCTTCAGCCTGGCCCAGCCTTGAGTTTTGCAAGCATTTGGGGTAGTGATCCAGTGGATGGAAGAGCTCTTCTCTCTCTTTCAAATAAATAAAAATAAAAGCAATGAGGAAGTGTGTATGCAAACATATACACCATACTAGGGAAGATATTACTCAACTTACAAGGGGTTCTGTTCTGATAAACTTGGCTGTACGTTGAAGATATCTTACCTTGAAAATGTATTTGCTCCACCTAATCAACTGAACATCACAGCTTAGCCGTGCAGCACACTGTAGAGTATGGGTGGTTTATCCTCATCACGGGGCTGCTGGGGATATGTTCTTCCCTGCTGCTGCCCAGTGTCATGGGAGAGGATTAAACTACAAATGGCTAGTCCCAGTAAAGATACAACTTCAAGCCCCAAGCACGGTTTCTACTGAATGCTTATTGCTTTTGCACAGTCGTGAAGTCAAAAAATTGTTGAGTTGAACCAGCACAGGTTGGGAATGTCTATATAGATGTGCCAGACACCCAACAGGTGTTGGAGTGAATGAATGTGAATATGTAAATATCAGTGCCCAGTGAGGCAGGCCATTTCATGGTGAAATGTTGTGATTTCTCCTCTGTAATAAAACACTAATAATTCTGCCAGTTCATTGATAGGACTTTATAAAGAGGAACATGAGCTATTTATGGAAACAGTTATGAAAATTAATGTTCACTATGTGAACAATGAAGCAACTTCAGTGGTCAGAGCGTTAACTGGTTAACTCTTTTTAACTACAGATCAATCAAACAAACTACATTTTAACCAACTACAGATCAATCAATCAATCAAAAGGTGCTAATCAATAAGGAGAATTGTAGGCATGGAAAAAAGCCAACACCAACGACAGAAACCACCTGGGTCGATCCTTGTCCTCAAGAATCTTAAACTCTTGGCCGGCGCCGTGGCTCAATAGGCGAATCCTCCGCCTTGCGGCGCCGGCACACCGGGTTCTAGTCCCAGTCGGGGCACCGGATTCTGTCCCAGTTGCCCCTCTTCCAGGCCAGCTCTCTGCTGTGGCCAGGGAGTGCAGTGGAGGATGGCCCAAGTGCTTGGGCCCTGCACCCCATGGGAGACCAGGAGAAGCACCCGGCTCCTGCCTTCGGATTAGCGCAATGTGCCGGCCGCGGCGGCCATTGGAGGGTGAACCAATGGTAAAAGGAAGACCTTTCTCTCTGTCTCTCTCTCTCTCACTGTCCACTCTGCCTGTCAAAAAAAAAAAAAAAAAATCCTAAAGTCTCATCAGAACATAAGACCTTCCGGGAAGAAAGTGATGAGGCCTGATGAGGAGCCAACGGGTGGTGCAGGGGAGGGTGTGCTTGGGGAAATGCAGGGCTATCAGGGCTCCTTTGTGGAAATGGCCTCACCTGCAGCTCTGCTGGGCTTCCAGCTCAGATTTTTTTTCACCCTCTCTAAGTTTCTTAGAGTTAGCTATTTGGAATGGAATCATTGTTAGTCATTTACAGAGACATTCTTTCTTTCTCCAACTTCTTGCCTACACAATAGGTGGTGGAAGAAACAGAAGTGAACCTAGCGAGGCAGTGTGGCAGACTTAATTTCTGTAATAGACACTGGGTGATTCTCTGCACTGTATCATATTGAAAGGCTTGTGTGAAATCTGAATCTGTCTCAAGATGTTATTCCCAGCTCGTCCGTGGGGCTGCCCCCTGGCTTCTCAGCCTTGCAGAGAGGCAGTCTGCTCTCTTGGATCACCATTCTGAGCAGGCCCTCCATACATCCTTGGCCCCTGTCCTCACAGACCCCCTGGGATTGTTTCCCCAACCAATGGTGATAGTGCTGGCATCCCTGCTGTCCCACATGACTGTCCCTTTTGGGTTAGCTTGCAACTGGCTGTCTTTCCTTGCTCTTCGTCTCTCGTGGGATTGTCCATTGTGAGAGCACTCGACCTTCATCCTGTTTCTTGCTGAAATAGTCCTGGATAGTTTCTACTGCCTTGGACTTTGGATCCAATGCAATGTGTCCTTTTCTGCAGACAGAGAAAGGTCAGGTCAGTAGGTGTTAAGGACAGCGCCAGAACAAGAGTTACACTACTTCACGATTCAATTAAAGATCCCATGAGCGATGATCTAGTATCCATTTCACCCTGAAATCTCCCAAAAGAAGCACTGCTGAGACCCACACGCACACATGCTGCCACACAGCCACATTTGTTGGTTCTGATTGTGATTGCAACATCCCGAAGCCAACCCCAGGCAGCTTGCAGCAACGAAGGCTGTGGGTGATGAGGTGAACAATGCACCATTCACAGGTAATAAGGGTGTGCCTGTCTCCTGTGCCAACCAAAATGGTGCTGGGAGTAAATGTCACTCTGGAGTCTTGCTTCAGGTGATTAGAACCAATTAAGAGGGTGACACGTAGTACAGATGGGGAAAGAAAACACAGAGGGTGTCGATTGTTTCTCCTTGGCCCAAGAGAGAAAGCAAGTATTTGTCATCCGCCAGCTTCCCAAGTCCACTTACAAATTGCTGGATAACCTTTAGTTTGTCAGTTGACCTTTCTGAGTTTTTTTTTTTAATCCCCTGCTGGGTTCGTAAAACATAACTGATGCTACCTGCTCTGTGAGAGTCCAGTGGGCTTCATAGCCCCATGGGAAGTGCTTTGCTCTTTGCAGAGCCTCGCTGTTATTGCATGGTGCATTCCCAGGAAAACACACAGCCTGTCCATTTGGTGTGAGCAGTGAAAAGGGGATTCCAACAGGTGCCAGGCAGGCTTTCTGGTGGAGGAGCCATTCCTAGGGCCTCAGGCTCGTTTTGATCTTAGCTCAGATTGAGGGCTTGAGTGGAATACTCTCTCAGGCTGGTTAGGAGACGCTTTGATCTCGCTGTGCCTAATAGGCAGGACTCTCTTCTCTGTTTCCTCTAAGGACAAAAATAAACAGAGAGGCTGAGTTTGTGAACAGCTGCATAAACAATGCAATTTGGAAGCATGCAAAAAATATGTAGGGTCTATCCACATTCATATGTGTATCCTCTTGATCTGTCTTTTTGCATTCTCTGTCCAGCCCTTGATCTGAGAGAGATTTCCATCGGATGCAGTGAAATCCAGGCCCTTTGAATGCTCAGAGAAGTTTAAGGCCCCAGAGCACTTGGACAGAAGCATCTCTTTGCTCTGCACGTGGATCAGTTCTGAGACATTCCAGCTACAGATGCGCCGTGATTATAATGATTTGGACCTAGGATTTCTAGATTTTATGATGGTGCAAAAGCATATCCATGCGGACACTCTGGTTTTCACTTTAGTACATGAGATATTCAACACTTTAACATAATTTAGGCTTTGTATTCGATGATTTTGCCCAACTGTAGGCTAATGTAAGTGATCTGAGCACATTTAAGGTAGGTTAGGCTGAGCTTTGATGTTCCATAGGTTGGTGTTTGAATGCAGTTTTGACTTAGGATGGGGTTGTCGGGTCCTGACCCCATCCTAAGTCAAGGAACATCTGTACAGAGTCATGAAGAAGCCTCCTGAATGTGGCAAGAAGGGGCTGTTCCCACACTGGGGTCTGCTAAATGGAGTTGATTTTCTAGTAGAGGTGTTAGATTTACATTTGGATGATGGAGTTTGCATGTCTGAAAGCAAACTCACTTTCTTTGCTCTGCCCCTCCTCCCACAGAGCCCTTTCTTTTGACATCCATCGTTTACTTCACGGGGTTGCCATTGCCCTTCTCATACGGACCGAGAGCCCCACCATGTCCTTGGTCTGTCTCCTTTCCTCCCTCCTTCTCTGATCAGTCTCCAGACAGTGTGGAGATGTCTCTTCACTGACTCACTGATTTCAGGCTATTGCTATTGGAAGTAGTATCACAGCTTCCTAATAGATAACATAGCTTGGTTCTGGGAGATGATCGGTGAAATTTAATTGCTTGGGGAAGATGGCTGACAAAATGGAAGGCTCAGACGTAGCCTTGAGGCTCTCAGGAGAATGCTGAAGAAGCAGTAACTTTTCAAAGGCCTCAGAGGTGAGAAGCTTAGAAAGTTGGTTCTGCATTCTACTGCTGGTACCCACTTACCTTTCCTGTCTGTCCCCTAACTTGCTTTCCCTCCTTTGCAATCACAGTCCTCTCTATTATCCAGAGTCCAGCTCATCGGTCATCATCTTCCCTGGACACTCCAGGAGGAAGTTTTCATTCCTGCTACTGAATTTCTAGAACCTTTATACAAGGGAACTTCAAAGTATTCATGGAAAATGGCTTAAAAGATAAGCTTATTTTGGTGCAAAAATTTTTCTTTTTTTTTTTTATGTGAGAGAGAGGGATGGAGAGAGAGAGAGAGAAAGAGAGAGAAACAAAGGTCCTACCTGCTGATTCACTTCTCACATGTCTCTAACAGCCCAGGCCAAGCATAAAGCTAGGAGCCAGGAACTCAATCCAGGCATCCCACATGGGTGCCACCAGTCCAATTCCTTGAGCCATCACAGCTGCCTACCAAAGTCTCTGTTAGCAGGAAACTGAAGTCAAGAACTGGAGCTGGGCATCAAACAGGCAGTCCAGTATGGAATGTGGTCATCTTAATCATTCTGCCTCATGGTGCAGAACATTTTTGAAATCTATGGGTATGCCAGGGGTCTTCAGAAAGTTCATGGAAAGTGTGCTGTGGAAAAACTTCACATGAATTCAAAATATTTTGCACCAAAATAAACATCTTTTAACTGCATCTCCACAAACACTTTGATGCCCCTGTGTGTTCTGTATTCCATGTCTTAGCAATTGGCTTGCTTATTATGTAACTATGTATGTTACTCATTGTCTTACGAGAGTATGAATATCAGAGAAGGGGATGTTTTTTAAAATTTGTACCCACAGGCCAGTGCCGTGGCTCAATAGGCTAATCCTCTGCCTGCGGCGCCAGCACAGCAGGTTCTAGTTCCGGTTGGGGCGCCAGATTCTGTCCCAGTTGCCCCTCTTCCAGGCCAGCTCTCTGCCAAGGCCTGGGAAGGCAGTGGAGGATGGCCCAAGTCCTTGGGCCCTGCACCCCTTGGGAGACCAGGATAGGCACCTGGCTCCTGTCTTCAGATTGGTGTGGTACGCCGGCCGCAGCATGCCAGCCATGGTGGCCATTGGAGGGTGAACCAACGGTAAAAGGAGGACCTTTCTCTCTGTCTCTCTCTCTCACTGCCCACTCTGCCAGTCAAAAAAAAATTTGTACCCACAGAGCACAGCACAGTGCCTTGCTAACTCTAAATACTTAAAAAGTAAATGAATGGTACTAAACCATGATAACAACACATTTAGCCAATATCCCTTGTACCCATTTTTTTAATTTATTTTTTACTTTATATGTCTTTTTTCCCCTCAAAGAAACCTCTTATGTAAGGCATACAAACTTCATGCATTTCATAAATGCAACTTTAGGAACATGGTGAGTCTTACCACTGTACTCACCCTCCCATCCACACTCCCACCCCTCTTTATCCTCCCTCTCCTATTCTCAGTCTTAATTTTTACTAAGATCTATTTTGAATTAACTTTATACACAGAAGATAACTCTATATGAAGTAAAGAATTCAACAAATTGTATTAATAATAAAAAAAAAGCCCTTTTCCTCAACAGTCGAGGCAAAGGCTGTTCAAAGTCACTGCATCTAGAAGTTGATTTCACTTCTTTTTCTTAAGCATTCTTTTTTTTTTTTGAGAAACTTAATTAACTTTAAAGAAGTCTAAGTGCTTGCATCTTTTGCAAGCGCTTAGACATAGCTATAACTTATGAGACATAAGAATATGTCCTGTTTAATACACTAAAATGAAGTAAATCTTTGAGAACAAGTTTTCCTATTTAATCTCATAATACAACTCTTTGAGAACAGAGGTTCTGCATGGGAAGTTAGTGACTCCTGTTGTTAATTCAACAATTAACACTCTTATGTATGATGTCAGTGATCACCCAAGGCTCTTGACATGAGCTGCCTAGGCTATGGAAGCCTTTTGAATCCACAAACTCCTTCAGTATTTAGACAAAGCCATAAGCAAAGTGGAGGTTCTCTCCTCCCTTCAGAGAAAAGTACTTCCTTCTTTGATAACCACTTCTTTCCACTAGGGTCTCACTCACAGAGATCCTTCATGTAGAACATTTTGTGTCACAGTGTCTTGGATTTCCATGCCTGAAATACTTTCAGGGGCTTTTCAGCCAGACCAGGATGACTTAAGGGCTGATTCTGAGGTCAGAGTGCTACTTAAAGTGATTGTCATTCTGAATCTGCTGTATGGACAGCTTCCCATGTTGGAATAGTCACTCCTTTTTAATTCTATCTATTATTATTACTAAACACTTAATCTTATTTACATGTCACTTTTAACACTTAATCCTATCCATATGATCACTTTAACACTTAAAATGCTATTTACCACCAATGCAGCTTAAGGGGATTTGGGATCCCATGACAAGTTTTAAACTGTACCCTTAGAAGTAAGTCCATAGAAATGTATGCAAAACTATACAGATTTACAGTTACAAACTTCATACATTTCATAATTACAACTTTATGTGTACCCATTATTTTAAGCAAGTAGATAAGCAGCTCTTCAATAATAAAAACCATAGAAATCTCATTTAATTCTCACAGCAATCCTGTGACATAGTTATTACTTTTGTCTTCATTTTGTTGTTTAGAAAGGAAGGACTCAACAAGATAGATTCCTCCAGGGCTACCAAGTTTGTTAGTGGCACAGTCCAAACTGCAGCTCAAATTGGTCTGACTCCAAAAGGTTCAGCTTCCTGTGCTGTTGTGTCCCCAAGGTGACCCATGTGGAGGTACAAGGTGCAGGAAGCTTCCAAGTCAGTGGGGGGACAAGCCACTCTAGAAGAGGCAGCTGCTGTATAAGTTTTGGAGACAGAGTACACCACAAGGCACCTCACAAGTGTCAGTGACCTGTCTCTGAAGAAGGGGCTGTAGACAGGGTGGGAGCACAGATTCTCCTGGTGCTGGACTAACCAACCTTGACGGTCATGGAATCCACAACTGTCCATTCTTGCTGTCCTGGTTCAGGTGAGCTTGTATTTCATGACAAATTATGACATTGTCCCTCAGATGGTGATGGAGAAAGAGAGAGTAGTAAAGAAGTAGTGCTTATAATAATTTTTAAAACTGAAGTTAAACAGCACAACTGAGTGTCCTTGTTGTCAAATCCCCACACTGTGGTGAAACCAGGAAGCGGTGAGTGGGCATCTAATGAGAGAAGCTGACCGTGGCCTACAGAAAGGATATTCTTAGATTTGCTGGGCACACACACACCTCTGTTCTTCCCTGAGTTCCTGGGTAGGCTGCCTGAGGCTCCAGAGCCCGACCCCGCCTGTTCCTCCAAACCTCTACTGTGCTTCATCTCTATCCGCTTCTGTTTCTGGACATGCTAAGTTCTTTCCTGTTTCCCTTGTGTATGCTCTTCCACTAGCAAGGTTCTTCTCAACCTTGATTTCTTCTACGTTGTCTCTTCAGATGTTCCATCAATCTCGGCCTCCTCACCCCCAAACCTCACCCAGATGTTCTCCCACAAGCATTCCTGTTTGTTTCTTTCACAACACTCAGCCCGAGGTGTGATTCCAAAATGTTACTGTGCTTGTTGATCAGACTGTTTGCTTCTCCTGTCTCTGTAGATGGTGAGCTCTCTGAGAGCTCCCAGGAACCACGTGTGCTTTGTTGACTGCAGGTGCTCTCTACGTGTCCCTGAGTGTTCCTTACATGAGGTTTCCATGTGAACACCCGCTGAATACGGCAGGACGTGCATCTGCAAGGTGGACAGTGACGCTTGTTGCACACAGACTATCAAAGTGGAGTCAGATTCACCATCTGTAATCGGGAGTGACTTAGGGCTCAGGAGACACTGGTGTGGTAATACAGGAGCTCTCAGAGAAATCAGGGAAGTTTTGAATGAATGTTCTTTTCCTTTAGTAATTTATTTTCTTAAAAAGTAGAAGGATGATGAAATAGCTTCCTACCTCCGAAATGACAGCATACCAGGAGTTCAACGTTTCCCACGGGAGGGATTCGTGTTTTCTATCCTGTCCACCTGTCTTGTGTGTAAAGATCTGAGAGATGCTCTGTGCATCCCACCTCCCACTCTAGGCATTCTACTAAAATAATAAGAATTGAGCCATTACTCCTGGTGACTTCTGCAATTTACCAGTGACTTCATGTTAAGAATTCAAGCATAATTATTAAAAATGGTTCTAAAGTCTCTGCCTCCTGCAACACATCCTCCAGGGCTGGTGGTCCAGCTGACAAACTATAAACTTGCTTTTATTGGTGGAGACAGGAACATTTTAGTTACTGCTGTGACAAGTGACTGGCTTTAATGGGGTAGCTGTCCATTCACCATTTTGGGAACTTTTCCAAAAGTGCATGTGGACTGTTTTTCCTTCTCCCTTTGGAAACTTTTTTTTTTTTAAAGATTTATTTTATTTATTTGAAAGGCTGAGTTAGAGGGAGAGAGAGATTGATTTTCCATTGGCTGGTTCATATCCCAGGTGGCTGCAAGCCAGGAACCAGGAGCCAGGAACTTCTTCCGGGTCTCCCGCGTGGGTGCAGCGGCCCAAGCACTTGGGCCATTTTCCACTGCTTTCCCAGGTACATTAGCAGGGAGCGGCATTGGAAGTAGAACAGCTGGGGCTCGAATTGGCGCCCATATGGGATGCCGGTGTTGAAGGCAGCTGCTTTACTTGCTAACACCACATCGCCTGCCCCGCTTTAGAAACTTTTAGGACCTTATTTCGACCCTCAGTTTCCTGAAATTTTGGAATGATCATTTGCTTTGATGCGTCTCTCCTCATTCACTGTGAACAGCAGCTGGTAGATCCATTTAATTCATCTTCAGTTTAGAAATATTTTACTCTTTTTTTAAAAAATAAATTTCTCCATCCCCTTTCATTCTTTCTCCTTGTGGATCTTTTGTTAATTAGATGTTGCAAGTCTGTGTTAGTCCATGTGTTGTCTATCCATCTCTTCACGATACTATTTTGTATCTGGACTCCACTGTATACCATCTTAGAACCTCAGACCTACAATCTAACTTACCTGGACATTAATAGCCATGTCTGTAGCATGGGGATCCTGATGGCACCTTGTTCCAGGGATCTGATGCAACTGTAATGTGATACATATATATACATATGTGCATACATAAAATAAAAATGAAATATAAAGTGTTTACAACAGCACCCAGCACTGTTGTTAAAATTACTGTTTTCTGCATGTTTGTGTTTTTGCTCTACTGTTACTAATAATATATATCCTTGTACTTTCTTCTATTTTTTATGTTTTCCTCAATGTTATCTTCCAAGTATTATCTTCTATTTTGAAAATACAGCTGTCATGTTTTTATTTTACAAAAGTTCTTTTTTGTTTTCTCATTGTTGTTTTTTAAAAAAACGGCCTCTTCTCCCATCTCTTTGAGGATGTGAATGATAATTTCCATTATAACTTTTTCTTCTCCCTGAACTGCCTCTTATTACACCAGTTGCCTTTATTCCCCCGCTGTTGGTCTGATTCCTCTTTCACGTGCAAGGCTTAGTGACTTGGGCTGTCTCCTCCTGTACAAGAATGAGATACGCAGTGGGAGGTGTGTGTAGGAATGGATGGCAGGCAGGGAATAGGCTGCTTAGTTGAGGACCTATACATATCTGAGCCAGGAGCTTTTCGCTGCAGCCACTGGGAGAAGGATCCCCACCCCCGCCTCAGGTTCCTGTTGGCAGAGGAGCACAGCTGAGCGTCTGCTTCTAGATGGGGAGAGCTGCGTTTCAGCAGGATGGGCCTCAGGGTTCTGCGCTTGGACATCCGCTGCCCTCCTCTGCCGACTGCTGTGGCCACTCTGTCTAGTCCAGGGTCTCTGCAGATCTTGGACTGTGCATAACCAACCCAGTATTTGCTGTGTGGCCACATTGCAGACAAACCTAAATTACAGCAAGGTTCTTTGCAAGTCCTCTCTTGGGCAGGCTTGGATGAGGTGTGTAAGCACAGGTTTCATAGTCTGTGCTCTGGTGACCCTGCGTGTTGAGCGGCACATCAACAGAATAGCAGAGCATGGACGCAGTGGAGAGTGACCCAGGTGTGGAAGCTATGGTTGTCGAGCCGCTCCTTTTGTTTTGGGGGGCTTGCTTATATGGCAGGTCTGAGCGGGTGGCAGGCTGGTGTGCTGAGTGGACTAGGAAAAGACAAGCAAGAACTGGGATGGCCGGCGCCGCGGCTCACTAGGCTAATCCTCCGCCTTGCCGCGCTGGCACACTGGGTTCTAGTCCCGGTCGGGGCGCCGGATTCTGTCCCGGTTGCCCCCCTTCCAGGCCAGCTCTCTGCTGTGGCCAGGGAGTGCAGTGGAGGATGGCCCAAGTGCTTGGGCCCTGCACCCCATGGGAGACCAGGAGAAGTACCTGGCTCCTGCCATCGGATCAGCGTGGTGCACCGGCCGCAGCGCGCCTGCCGCAGCAGCCATTGGAGGGTGAACCAATGGCCAAGGAAGACCTTTCTCTCTGTCTCTATCTCTCTCACTGTCCACTCTGCCTGTCAAAAAAATAAAAAAATAAAAAAAATAAAAAAGAACTGGGATGAAGCCACTGTGCAGGAAGTTTAGAGGAAGTGGGTTTATTAACTCAGAGAAGGCAGGCAGGCCGGGAGGCTCCATGTCTGCACCACTCAGTCTCTCAGCAAAGATTTGTAGACTTGCAGTACTTTGTGCATGGTGGTGAGTCACTTCTCAACCCCAGCTATACATTAGAATCTCCAGGGCTCACCACAGACCAATTAACTAAGAACCTGTGGAGGTGGGGCCTGGGAACGAATATTTTCCGTAAGCTCCCAAGGTCCTTTTGATTTGCAGGTGGGATTGAGACTCACAAGGATGGGACTTTTATGGAAGAGGATCAAGTGTCAAATAGGACTCCTAAGGGAAGGTGCCCAATTGTAGCTTAAAATGTGGCACTGAAAATGTGAGTGATGATACAAAGTGTTTATAAATGCCAGGTAAGTTGCTTGTAAAACACAAGTAGATGGGCCGGTGCCCTGGCTCACTTGGTTAATCCTCCACCTGCGGCTCCGGCATCCCATATGGGTGCCGGGTTCTAGTCCCAGTTGCTCCTCTTCCAGTCCAGCTCTCTGCTGTGGCCCAGGAAGGCAGTGGAGGATGGCCCAAGTGCTTGGGCCCTGCACCCGCGTAGGAGACCAGGAAGAAGCTCCAAAGCTCCTGGCTTTGGATCAGTGCAGTGTGCCAGCCATAGTGGCCATTTGAGGGGTGAACCAACGGAAGGAAGACCTTTCTCTCTGTCTCTCTCTCTCACTGTCTAACTCTGCCTGTCCAAAACACACACACACACACACACACACACAAGTAGATGAGCTCAGAGTAAGGAGCTCCTTTTGTATGTGGGACTTTTAGGGACTTAACTGGTACCAGTTTTGTGATTGTCCCTGACTTCCATTCTAGAGGGGATACAGAGGGAATAATAAATGCTTCATGTGCAGGAGAAAATTCTATTCTAGGTAGAGGAAAATAAATTGGAAAGTTAAGTGCAACAGGAGTCTGAAGAGGTGTATTAGAAAAAAGTTTCTAGCTGAAGGTGGAATTTGAGATTTGCTTTAAAGAACTCCAAAGAATTTTAACTTAATAATTTAAAAAGTAAGTCATGAGTACATGTTACTTCCCAGGCACTCTGCTAAGCATTTACACGGATTATCTAATTGAATTTTCACAGTAGCCTTGTGAGTGATGCATTATTATCTCTGTTTTGCAGGTGGAAAAACAAAGGCTTGCTTGGGGGTTAAAGAAATGTGCCAAAGGTCACGCAAGTTATTAAGTGGTGGAGTAATTCTAGCAGGGCTGTGTGGCTGTTGAGCTGGGCTTACAACCACCATCCACAGGGCCGTGGTGAGCAGAGGAGAGGGGCCAGAGCCCACTGAGTAAGTGGCAGGTCAGGGTCAGGTTGAGTATTTGATGAGAAAGGTGAGTTGGGGCCAGTTCAGTTGGTCAGAGGTTTTGACTGCCTGTTGCATGGAATTTAACTGTATTTAACTGTATGGTCTGGGCACTGTGGTCTCAAGAGGTTTTTAAGGCAGGGAGTGTAGTGATGAGAACTAATGTTCAGGAAGACTGGAAAGACTGGAAACACGGAATCCAGTGCAAAAGATGTGTCCGTAGTAAGGTGTGAATGAGTGAGGGGGAGATGGTAGACAGGAGAGGTTGGGGCAGTCAGGCAGGGCACGTGGGCACAGACAGGACCTGGGGTTGTTCAGATCTGACATCAGCATGAACTAGGTTTTGGAGTTAAGAATGTCTGTTCTTCAGAGGCTGAAGGAAAGGGCAAATGATTTTTTTTCTTCTGAAATTAAGTTATTTCCATATTAGTTCTAGGGTTGTAAGCATTGTGTGACCTTTGATTCATTTCAGTTTGGGATATGATTTATGTAGGCCTTGTGACTAAGCTGTTTCTTGTGGCTTATCTAAGCGCCTCTGAGATAAAGGAATTACATAAATACAATCTCTGATTCTAATGTCAGACTCTGGTAATGTATCTCAGTCTGCCAAGAAATCCCATCTGTCGTTTCCCTGCTTCCTTTTCTTTAGAATTAATTATAACCGCCTATAACCTCCAGGTTGGGTACAGATTGTAACAATTCAAGAACTTTATTTGAAATGAGACCTCTGTGGCACTGTGCTTCTATGCCTGACCCACGTCTTCAAATTCTAGGGCAGCATGAGAGGCAGGTGACAGCAAGGGGAGAAGGCGGGAGTGCATCAGTCTCTGTAGAGCTGTGTGGTGACTGTAGTCATGCGTTGGCTTATCAACGCCTCTGTGCTAGGATTACTATCGTCAAAGGTATGTGGAGATACTACCTGAACCAGGTGTGAGAAATTCAAATACCTCCTTAGTAATGATTTTCATAAGGGCTAAAGAGTTTAGGCCAAAAATAATTAAAGTGAACAATAGCCCTGTCAGCAAAGCTCCCAAATAATGAGAAGGCAATTAATGAGTGAATGGGCTCATTGTTCTTTTTGATTGCAGGCATTCGTCATCTCCCTCTACGTCATGATAAGCGATGCCATGTTGCATGTCTATGTTTTTATATAATACTGTTAGTTTAAGTTTTTAACTTTCATTTTATTCATATTATTTAATCTTTTATTTTGTTTGAAAAATTATGTGACCCACCCCCCCTATGACAAACTTAATGAGCAAGAGGTTTTAGATCTTTGGAGTGTCCTCTGTTCACTCCCTGCGATAGGCCCTTAATCAATGTTCCGATGGTGTCATTGATGGTGATGATAAAACTTGAGTGCTCACATTGCCCAGCAAGGCTGCCTCTTTGAGGTCTGGCATGACTCCATCGTGTGGGGTTCATCTGGCTGGTTGTTCTTCTTGTGGCCTCCCCCCTTGTAGCCCCAGAAGCTTTGAAAAAGGCTCTGCTCTGGTTTTCTTGGCACAGCCTCCAGGGTATCATAGGCCAGGCTCCTAGCGAGCTGTTCTAAGCAGCATGCAAGCGTCCTCTCTCCCCTTGGCAGGGATTGGGGATAGGTGGTAATGGTGTTCTGCTGAGGCCATTGGTTGTGATCTAGTAAGTGCATCTCCCATCACCCTCAATGTTTCCATCTGCTCCCCAGGGAAGACCAAATACTTCTTTTTTTTATTTTTTTAAATTTAAAAAATTTTTTTTGACAGGCAGAGTGGACAGTGAGAGAGAGAAATAGAGAGAAAGGTCTTCCTTTGCCGTTGGTTCACTCTACAATGGCCGCCGCTGCTGGTGCACCGCGCTGATCCGATGGCAGGAGCCAGGTGCTTCTCCTGGTCTCCCATGGGGTGCAGGGCACAAGCACTTGGGCCATCCTCCACTGCACTCCCTGGCCACAGCAGAGAGCTGGCCTGGAAGAGGGGCAACCGGGACAGAATCCGGCGCCCTGACCAGGACTAGAACCCGGTGTGCTGGCGAGGCAAGGCGGAGGATTAGCCTAGTGAGCCACGGCGCCGGCCCAAATACTTCTAAACCATTTTCCAGATCCCAGAGCACTGGAGCATGGATCTCTTTTGCTCCTTCTTAGCACTAATTTGTTCAGAGATGTAAGTTGAGGAATGAATGTGTCCTTATAGCATAAGATGTATTTAGACAAAACATTTATTGAGGCTTGATTTAATTTCTGATGTCCTATAGCACAGGGAGGTAACTCTGGTTGAAAATATTTAATTGTGTATTTCAAAACATGTAGTAGGGAGGACTTTGAATGTTCCCAATACAAAGAAATGCTAGATGACTGAGGTGATGGTTATAGGATTTACTATGATTTAATTGCTACACTTTGTTATGAATGCATCAAGCTATCGTATTATACCCCTTAAGTTTGTACAATGGCTTGTGAATTAAAAGTGAAAAAAAATTAAGATTTGGTTTAATGAACTCCTCTCCCCTCTCCTCCTCCTCCTCGAGTAGACAAGATGCCCTTCTAAGTCTTACCTAAAAAGCCATAGATAAACCTAGATTTTTAAAAGTTTATTGGCGGCTTAATCTCCCTGTACAGAAAAATCCTGTTTCCTGCAATTTCTTATTGGATCTGACATGACATGGGACATTGTTTCCCATCTTAGGCTCCTCTGATTTCATGTCCAATTTCAGAGAAGGCGATTTCTTCAGAAATCCCCTAGCCCATGATGTATCTTTGTTTGTTATAGGAAGGATGGGTTGTGGTGAGATGACTCTTCACTGCATGGACACTTGAAATGCAAGGCCTCCTCATTGGATCTACAGGTGGATTCAGGGCCCGGGCTGGTGTGCTTAATTAGTCTGAATGTACTTTTTTTTTTTTTTTTTTTTTTTTTTTGACAGGCAGAGTGGACAGTGAGAGAGAGAGACAGAGAGAAAGGTCTTCCTTTGCCGTTGGTTCACCCTCCAATGGCCGCTGCGGCCGGCGCGCTGCGGCCGGCGCACCGCGCTGATCCGATGGCAGGAGCCAGGAGCCAGGAGCCAGGTGCTTTTCCTGGTCTCCCATGGGGTGCAGGGCCCAAGCACCTGGGCCATCCTCCACTGCACTCCCTGGCCACAGCAGAGGGCTGGCCTGGAAGAGGGGCAACCGGGACAGAATCCGGCGCCCCGACCGGGACTAGAACCCAGTGTGCCGGCGCCGCTAGGCGGAGGATTAGCCTAGTGAGCCGCGGCGCCGGCCCCTGAATGTACTTTTGATTCTTCGACCTGGGACGCTTGGCTTCCGCCATTTCACCTTGCAGTGATTGGAAACCGTGCCAGCATCTGGGTCCTGGATTGTTTACCCTGCCGTGACAGATCGGTGACGCTTAGTGGTTGTTGTGGAGAGGTAGGGTGTGGTGAAGGGCGGAGGTGGGGACAGTGGCTAAGAAAGACTAGCAAATGGGATGTAGGAGGAATGGTGCTTGGACATGGAGAAATTTGGCAGGACAGCATCTACCTACAGAAACTTTCTCAGAAACTACTCAGGGGGAAGTGAGCTGGCTTAGTGTTTCCAACTGGTTGTTGTTAGCCACGATGCCCAGAGAATTTTGAAATTTAAGGATTTCTCCTTGCTAGTTCAGAATATTAAGTAATTGTGGAATCCATTAAAATTACTTGGAGTTGATGTGTTTGGGCTGATCATTTCCTTGAATTCTGAGCAGCCAGAAGTCCTCACCAGTGAGTGAGTGGGCTTACAAATTGTCAACCCTAGTTTATATTTAATCACTGCCTTAGAAAAGTGACTAGAACATGACTCCAATAACTTCATTGTAGGTCTAAAAGGTAGAAGAAACCAACTGGTTGCTGCTCCTCTTTGGTGTGGATGGTTCCCATTGAGATTTAAGGTTTTTGGAGTATCCTCACATTTCTATTTGAAATATTTTTTAATTAAACTTTTTTTATTTGAGAGGCAAGGAAACACAGAGAGAACTCTCATGTGTTAGTTTACTCTCCACATATGCACAATTGCCTGGGCTAAGCTGGGCCAAATCCAAGAACCTGGGAGCTTAATCTAGGTCGCCCAAGTGGGTGGCAGGGGCCAAATTACTTCAGCCATCACCAGTGTCTCCAAGGGTCTGCATTAACAGGAAACTGGAGTCAGTAGTTAGAGATGAGTGCTGTTACATGGAATGCAGTGTCTTAACCAGTGTCTTTGCCCAAACAAACAGCATTACAGCACTCCTGTCCCCTGGGAGTCCTTTACTGAGTAGCAGGGCGATAACACAGATGCGGGGAGATGGGAGGGAGTCACAGCTCCACCCCATTCCCCATGACACAGAGGACACATTCCCTGCGTACTGCCAGCTCCTGCTTTCAGATTTGTGCTGAGAGAGGGATAGGGGATCTGCCTGGACGACAGCCTACAGGCTTGGGTTCTCCAGCCCGATTAAATAAACATGTTCCTGCAGGACAAACTGCATGTCTAAATTCTTCTCTTTTGGGTTCTAAAAGTTGCTTTTGTTAAAAATTCTCTTTTCTAACCTGCATGTGAATAGCAGTGATATTCCTGGTGTGGGAGTTGGGTTCTCTAATGTTGACAGCACCAAGGCAGCCGCTTGAGGAAGCATTGTGTTCATCCAGAGGTCTCCCGTCAGGCAATACTAATAATCTACATTGCATTGCCCTCTGCAGTTCATGATGGTGTCTATAAAGAATGTTAACTGGGGGCCGGCGCCGCGGCTCACTAGGCTAATCCTCCGCCTAGCAGCGCCAGCACACCGGGTTCTAGTCCCGGTCAGGGCGCCGGATTCTGTCCCGGTTGCCCCTCTTCCAGGCCAGCTCTCTGCTGTGGCCAGGGAGTGCAGTGGAGGATGGCCCAAGTGCTTGTGCCCTGCACCCCATGGGAGACCAGGAGAAGCACCTGGCTCCTGCCATCGGATCAGCGTGGTGCGCCGGCCACAGCGTGCTGGCCGCGGCGGCCATTGGAGGGTGAACCAACTGCAAAGGAAGACCTTTCTCTCTCTCACTGTCCACTCTGCCTGTCAAAAAAAAAAAAAAAAAAAAGAAGAAGAATGTTAACTGGGGCCGGTGCTGTGACATAGTGGGTTAGTGCCCTGGCCTGAAGCACCAGCATCTCATATGGGCGCTGGTTCGAGACCCGGTTGCTCCACTTTCAATCCAGCTCTCTGCTATGGCTTGGGAAAACAGTAGAAGATGGCCCAAGTCCTTAGGCCCCTGCACCCGCGTGGGAGACCTGGCGTGGGAGACCTGGAAGAAGCTCCTGGCTCCTGGCTTTGGACTGGCACAGCTCCAGCCATTGCAGTCATTTGGGGAGTGAACCAGCGGATGGAAGACCTCTCTCTCTCTCTCTCTCTGCCTCTCTTTTCTCTGTGTAACTCTTTCAAATAAAATAAATAAATCTTTTTTAAAAAAGAACGTTAACTACTACGTTGAAATACTCATAGTTTTCCATTTCCTAACACAATTTCAAAATCTTGTTCTGACATCCCTCTTTTTAGGTAGGCAGAAAAGATCCCAAATATTCACCCATTTTAAAACCCTGTGCTTTGAAATAATTCTGATAAAATTCTATTCTGCAGTTCATTGGCCTTATGTTTTGTTGTGATGAGAGACTGGCAAATATTGAGCCTATCATCCTGAGCTCAGAGTCTAATGAGAGGGGTGTGGATTTGTTTTTTATTTACTTTTTTGCAATGTTTGGTAGCTTAGGGGTAGCTGGGGGAAGCAAATTTGAGGAATTAAGGGAAACCAAAGCAATGTTGATATGTGTCTCCAGGGGTAATGGTTTAAAGTTCTATAAAATTGCCTCTCCTGCATCTCACATGGCCAATGAGGAAATGGCTTATGGAAAATGAGAAAATACCTGAGCAGTTGGCTGCAAATCTGAGTTCTTTGCGTATGTGTGTGGCTTGGCTGCATTCTTGGGACTTGGTAATGGAGTCATTATTTCTGTGTTTGATGGATTTCAGAATGCATGTTATTTCAACCCAAGCTGTTTCCCAGGAAACACAACCATTTGCCCTCTTTTTCTTACCTGGACTGAACCAGAGAGCTGTCTTCTTCCCAGGCAGGACAGAGCCTCCAACAAATAGGACCTTCTTTTACCTTTTATAAACCCGTGAACTTCGAACTTCACTTTTTTTTTCTTTTTAATGTGGGAATTTAGAGAACATTTTTTGGTTGCATGTATTTATATGATTTTTTTTTTACATTAAAACATATTACTTCCTACTGAGAAAAAGGTAATGTGACCGCAGAAGAAGTAAGCATATATCCTTGATGTCTTTCTTTTGGGAAATGACTATCAGGTGATGAAAATTGTGGGGTCCTTGAGAAAACTATTGGGTATCCTTCCACAATGTCAGCCAGCACCTGGCATAGCTTAGGAACAACCTTGGAGAAGCAGGAGGGTTTCATTACATTTCAATGCATTAACTACTGCCCAGGACACTAGAGTATCAAAAAGGAATGTCCCTGGCAAGGATGTTTTAGAATTTTGAAAGGTAGATGACGTAACTAAAGGTGGATGGCCTTCAATCAGACAGTTTTCTGTTCCAGTGCCAGATATGTGACGTAGCCATGGCTGGCTTTTGTGAAGGGTGAAATCGATGCAAATGTGCAGCCTAGCACAATGATGGCAGTGTTCAAGTAGCTTGCCCTCTTTTGCTCCCTTCCTCTGTCCATTGCCTTGAGGCTATGGGTGGAATTTAAGAGACATGAGGTCAGTTCAGTGGCTTGTTGAGATTTTCTTCATTCGGCGACATTGACCCTTTTTACAACTGTTACCAGTGGAGCTCACAATTATTATCATTGCTTTTTTATTAAAAAAAATTTGTGCCAATGTTGTCGGCCACTGGCTTATAAACAGTCAAGGTTCTTTCTTTGGCTCCAAAACAAATCAGTCCTATTTAGGAGAGATTTCCAAGAAGAGAGGTTTTGTATTAGCTCATAATACATCAGATTAGCTGTGAATCTCAACACAGTCAAACTTCTCCCAGTGTAGACCACATGAAGGGAGGAAATCAGGGAGTGAGACCAAACTGTGCTCAGCATTTTGCCAAGAAAGGTTTGGCAGTGATGTGAGCAACCTGCATGCCCTCTCCAGAGGACTGAGCTGCAGGCTTGGTCCAGATGTTGACTTTCAGCGAGCCTTCTGCTTTGTGCATCAGGGGCCAAGTTAGAAAAAAAAAACTCTGCGTCTGTTCTTCATTGTGTCATTGGCAATACATTACTAGCCTTGAAGTCTTGATTGTGCATATTGAGAATTATGCAATGTAATCTTCTGCTTATACTAATGACAATATAGATTACCTATGGGGATATTAGGATGTAAATGTTTATCACTCGACTCCCTTGTGAACTGAGAAGGTATGGTAGAGCTGGAAAGGTTTATATGCCTGAATTTATATTCTTGTTCTTCACACACTTATTTAATTCAGCTAATACATATGTATTCAACTGAAGGACTATCCAAAGCATGGGAAGAATACTGTGGGAGATAGAGGTATAAGGCAAAGACTTTGAATCAAGTTGAGAACTATAAGAGAGACACATAGTGTATCAGTCTAAGAGTCCTCATAAAATCATTCATATGGGTACCAAAAAAGGACCTGAAAAACCATCAAACTCCCTCATTTATTGATGAGGAAAATTCAGAGAAAGAGAAACCTCTTTGCTGATTAAAACTGAGCAAACTTACCGGAGTGTTGAAGATACAGTTGAATTTTAAGAGACAGAATTTAGCTCGGTACATGGGCAGGGCAAAGCCTTCTTGTAGGGAGCAACTGCCTGTGGTCTTGGTTGGCCAGTTGGGCACCATGGTTCCTATGATGGATGTTCACTGTTTGAAAACTCTTACTGCTGTCCCTTCCCCCCATTACCCTTGATTATGATAGCCTCTTCCAGAGCAAGGCTCAAACGTGAGTAGACAGTAGTGTCTGATTAATTTTCCCGTGACTGTTGCAGACACAGCACTGTCATTGATCCTAATGGCCTGAGTTAAAGGGAGAGGGGCTCCTGCATTCAGTTCAGCAAGGTCTTTCAACTGGGTGAATTTCTCCAAAGTTTGAGTCCTCTTAGCAACAGAGATTTCTGTCCCCTGACCACAGTGGCTGTACAACCATTAGAGATACATGTTTATCTGAGACTAATGGGATAACAGGAAGAGGAGATTTGACCATATAACTCACAGGACTGCATGGCGTGGAAACATCTTGCAGAAATGCCTGTTCCATACCTCAGAGCACTGGACAACTTTCTGATCATTGGTTATATTTTGGGTCTCCACTGGACATGGGTTTGTTTGAGAGTGTCCAGTGTTTTGACCCACCTGGCTGTACTAAGGGGGAGTTCTCCATCCAGCAAAATTAATTCCTTTTTTAAAAAGATTTATTCATTTATTTGAAAGTCAGAGTTACACAGAGAGAGAAGAAGAGGCAGAGAGAGAGAGAGAGAGAGAGAGAGAGAGGTCTCCCATCCAATCCAATGGCCCCAGATGGCCACAATGGCTGGAGCTGCACTGATCCGAAGCCAGGAACCAGGAGCTTCTTCTGGTTCTCCCATACAGGTGCAGGGGCCCAAGGTCTTGGGCCATCTACTGCTTTCCTAGGCCATAGCAGAAAGCTGGATTGGAAGTAGAACAGCCAGGACTCGAACCGGTGCCCATATGGGATGCTGGCACTGCAGGCGGCATCTTTACGTGCTATGCCACAGTGCTGGCCCCAAAATCAATTTCAGCGTCTTAAGTTCTTTCAAGTAGTCTTGAGGAAAGTAAAAATGTCTTTCTCCCTTTTCTCTACTCCTGTGGTTTTTGGCTTAGCATTTTCCCCCTTTTGACAGCATTTGTGTACTTTTATCTGGTATAGCTTAAACTTTTATCTGCCCCATTTTATTGTTTTCTGCTTATCTTTAATAGAAATCTGAGCTAACCTCATGCCTCTAATTACAATTAAATGTCATTATTGCAGGGGAATCCTGACTGTCAATATTAAGTTAGATCCTCCTGCTGAATACTCTTCATAATACCCAGAACAAGCGTCTTAGTCACCTGCCATTCTGTCCCAACTATAATCTGGACAAGGACCTGCTCTGTTTGTTTTAGCCCCAGTCTTTTGTCCAATGTCAACAGAATGGATTGAGCCAGATTGAATTGTACTATCACTCATAACACTTTGCTTCTAATTCTTTGCAATTTAGGCAAACCATAAAGTATTTAAGCCAGGATTAGAATGTAGAGAGAGGAGAATGAAGTCATACTGGCTTTTTAAAATTGCATTTTGGTGTGAAATGTTCTAAATTTGGTGGATGTTTTCTCCTGGGTGTAAACAGCAGCCTGCCTGTGCACCTGTGGGAAGCCCAAGTCAACAAGGCATGCAGTAAAGTTCTAGGCAGATACATTTTAAAGTGTTTTCTGTCCTAAAGGAGTTTGCAGTCTTGGGAGAAACAGGTAAACAAATTGACATGTACTCAAGGTCTGACTTAAGTCCAGGTGAATAAGGACACAAACAAAATGCATGGGGGCGTGAAAGCAGCAGTGATGAATTCTTTCTCTGTACTAAGACACAGCTGCTCTGGGCAGCTTTCCCTGGCTGAATCCTGGTGAGGTGTGGGTCGAAGCAGGTGTGTGTGTGCGCACGTGTGTGTGTGTCTATACAGCAAACAGCATGGCAAAGACAAGATGCCGTTTTCAGTGTGTGTACCTTGGCTGAGTGAGCTGAGGGAGAATGGTGGCTGCAGGGTGGATGAGGACCACCTGGGGGCTGTGTCCTTGCAGACAGTGTGAGAAGGCCCAGAAACTTACCTGCTGGGCTGGCCAAACTGAGCTCAGCTCCCAGCGTAGCCTTTTGTGGGCATCCACAGCTCTGACGATATTGTAGGTTGCATGTGACCAGACTGAACTTGTCTGTTTACAAGATAACTTGAAGAGGTGGGTGATGCAGCCACCCTCCCAGAGTTGCTCTGCTGTCCTCTGCTTGTCCTCCAGACTGTCCTGATTTGCCCAGATCTCCCCATGTTTTCTCCCCACTCCACCTGTCTATCCTTTATCTGTACATCTTTTAAGCCTTCTTAAGTTTTCTTTAATGAGATGGTTATTCTAGATCATGGCAGTCGCATGGTGGATTTTGAAATAAATCTAGTTCATGTTTCTAACTCATTTGTACTTAACTCGTCAAAATGTCCCTCTTCCCTTTTCCGTAGTGAGAGAGTTAATTCATGGCTGAGACATTTTGTCAGCCTTTGAGTTGGCCTCTTAAAACGCTGGCTCCTTTTTCCAGTCACAGAAAGCATCCCTTGGGAAGAGTGTGTCCATTCATTCAAGCTCGCTAGGCTAAATGCGTAGTGTGCCACGAAGCTAAATGCCTCTCAGAGCATCTTCACATCTCTTCCTCTGCTCCTGTTGCTCATGCCTGCGGTCATGGAACTTTCATAGCTGGAATCAGGCAGAGCAAAATAGTGTTATTTTAGACCTTGTGCCTCTTTCTCCTGCAGTTTCTGTAAAGTGATGCAGGCTCTGTCTTGTGTCTCCCAATGCTGTCCTTCCTTGCCTTGGTACTAATTTTGGAAAGTCTGAATCTTTTTTTTTTTTTTTGACAGGCAGAGTGGACAGTGAGAGAGAGAGACAGAGAGAAAGGTCTTCCTTTGCCGTTGGTTCACCCTCCAATGGCCGCCGCGGCCGGTGCACTGCGCTGATCTGAAGACAGAGGCCAGGTGCTTCTCCTGGTCTCCCATGGGGTGCAGGGCCCAAGCACTTGGGCCATCCTCCACTGCACTCCCGGGCCACAGCAGAGGGCTGGCCTGGAAGAGGGGCAACCGGGACAGGATCCGGCGCCCCGACCGGGACTAGAACCTGGTGTGCTGGCGCCGCTAGGCGGAGGATTAGCCTAGTGAGCCGTGGCGCCGGCCCGGAAAGTCTGAATCTTAGGACTCTCAAGTTGTTCTGTGAATTTCTGAAAATACCTCCGCAAAACCAAATAACTGTTTCTGGAGTCTTGATTGTTGTAGGAGGAGGCCTGGTCAGATTTAAGCTTTCCACTGGTTTCCCTTAGCTACTCTATTGCCATCAGTCTCAGTACAAGGCTGCAGGGCCTTTGCAGACTTCCCCTGCGCAGAGGAACTGGAGATTCCCGAATCTTGCTTTGCGTGGGAACACAGAGGTGCATGTGTGTAGTCCACAGGAGGCCTGCTTCCGGGATAAGAAAGCGAGTCCACGTTAATTGGGCCCAGTTGCCAGTGCCGCGGCTCAACAGGCTAATCCTCCACCTTGCAGCGCCGGCACACCGGGTTCTAGTCCCGGTCAGGGCGCCGGATTCTGTCCCGGTTGCCCCTCTTCCAGGCCAGCTCTCTGCTGTGGCCAGGGAGTGCAGTGGAGGATGGCCCAAGTGCTTGGGCTCTGCACCCCATGGGAGACCAGGATAAGCACCTGGCTCCTGCCTTCGGATCAGTGCGGTGCACCGGCCACAGCGTGCCGGCCACGGCGGCCATTGGAGGGTGAACCAACGGCAAAGGAAGACCTTTCTCTCTGTCTCTCTCTCACTGTCCACTCTGCCTTTCAAAAAAAAAAAAAAAAAATTGGGCCCAGTTACATTGCATCAAGCAACTAAAGTGAAGGGAGGGAAAGAACGGGGAGCAAATAGCTGTGAAGTGTGCAAGGGTGCTTCGCACACATGAATGCACTCAATCCTCAATAGTGTAGGAAGGAGAGCTGTTGTCAGTCTGCCTTTATAAATGAGGGTACTGAAGCTAAGACAGCCTCGTTAGCCTGCTGCTGCAGGTCCTTCTGTGAGTCTGGAGTGGAGGGCCTGTTCCTTCCATGACCCCAGTTACCAGCCAGCTGCTAGGAATGGGAGCCTTGGGAATCCTGTGAATGGGGTGATCTTGCGATTTTTGCTAGGAAACTCAGCTGTTGCTACCCAGTTACCCCACTGTGTCTCTCGTATCATGGCTTTGTGTGCGTGTTGCTTGTGTCCCTGTGAAGCTTGCTGTTCACGTACGGGCCATGCATGCCTGGAACATAAATCAGTCCAGCAGGCAGCTTCAAGATTCCTGTCCACTCAGACCTTTGGCCCTTGCTTGGGTCAACCGGAAATGTGGGTGTGCAGAGCCAGTTTTGGCACTGGTATGTTGGAGGCAGGGAGGAGAAGCCCACAGGAGGTGAGTAGGCTCAGATACTATTCTAGGGGGGTGGGGGGAGGGGATTCTGTTCGGAGGTTTAAGTACAGCCATAGCTGGAGGAGACTGCTTCTGCCATGAAGGACTTAGATTAAGGAGATGTACTGGAAACCAGCAGCCCTCTGCTGTGTGTGTTACCCTGAGTGGTTTTTTTTTTTTTTTTTTTTGATTTATTTTATTTATTTTAAAAGGAGAGAGATGTTCCATCAGCTGGAACCCAAATGGCCGAAGCCAAGAGCCTGGAACTCCATCTGAGTCTCCTACCTGGGTGGCAGGGGCCCAAACACTTGGACCATCCTCTGATGCTTTAGCAGGCAGCTGGATGGGAAATGGAGCCGCTGGGACTTGAACCGGCGCTCGTATGGGATGCTGGCATGGCAGGCTGCATGCATCTTCACCCTCTGCGCCACCTCACCAGCCCCTCATAGGCTTGAGTTTACAGATGACTTTCAAAATCACAACAGTGAACACTCCTTTGTCCTGGAAGTCCCTAGGCATGAGCCAACTGCAAGGTTTTCTAATGCAAATCCAGATCCTCAAACAGGTCAACAAACACACGTGGTCGGGAAGTGTTTCTAGGCATATAACGGGCGCAGTGATGGGATGTCAGTGCCATAGTGAAGCGCTGGTTCAGGGGACCTGCTGAAGAAAGACAGCTGTTGGGAAATGCATTCAAGCGTTCAAGTTCGCACTCCTTTTGTCAACTGAAAATGTGTTTGTTTAAACACCGTCTTTGGTTTATTACAGTCATCACTCCCTCTCAGTAGCAGAATATGTGCTTGAATTTCATGTAAATGAGCCAGAGGGCAGGGCAGCTGTCTTCAGTTAACAACTTCACATGGGGATAATTTTCAGGAAACAGGACAAGTATCAAGGTCCTTTGAACAGTTAGTAGGAAGTGGAATTAAAAGATCACTTTATTTTGGTGCAAAACAACTTTGACTTCCATATGTGGGTATTCAAAAAGTTTGTGGCAAATGCATATTATGAACAAACTGTGTATAGATTTTGATTTTTTCCCACCAAATAAAACATCTTTTAACTCTATTTTCCACAGTCGTTGAAAGTTCCCCCACATTTAGGGTTGCATGCTAGCTCATTCTCAATAACCAAAATGCCTCCTCCTGTTCGCATTAATTTTAAATTGTCCCCTCTTTTGAAAAACCTGACCTTGATTTTTAGCCAAACTGTAGATATCTGGCTGGACTAGTCTCACAATGCTTTTCTAAGACTATGAAATGGTGCTTGGTGAAATTAAAATTCTGGGGCCATGCTGTTTGGGTGGAAATCAGGGCATCAAATGAGGAAAGCCAGCAAGCAGCTGGGTAACGCGTGTCTGCTCCCCTTTTCTGCTCTCCACGTTAATGCTGTTCAGATTGCAGGCTTTGTAGCACACACATTTCCCACGCCTCCCTTCCCAGTCATGCTGCTTCCTTCTGGACCAACCTAGGAGGCAAATGTCAAGCACCAAGAGCCCTGTGCCTCCCTGGAAGTCTGCCTGCTCGCAGTGCTGGTCCTCCCAACCCCTGAAACGCTTCCCAGCACCTTCCCAGGACAGCGAGGTGACTAAGGTGTTGTCTTAAATCACTCTCGTTCATCAGAAGGGGTGTGTGTGTGTGTGTGTGTGTGCGTTTAATGAAGGTTTTCACTATATTTAAGCTTTAAGGAACCAAATTGCATACATTTCTAAAAACCATTTCATTTTATTTTTAAAATTTTACTTAAGGAATACAAACTTCTTACATTTTGTATATATACAAATTTAGAAACATAGTGATTCTTCCCACCCTATCCCTCCTCCCTCCCATACTCCCACCTTTCTTCCTCTTCAAAAACCATTTGAAAATAACCTGTGGTTGATTTTTTCAGTCTACCAGGGGACAGAGTTATCACAAGAACCAGCTCTTCCAATAATTAATCTTACAAAGTTAGTGTAATACTAACCAAGTTGTTAGTATGGTTTGGTTTTTAGAGCCTAACAAGTTGGTTCTAGAATTCAACTGGAAAGATAAATTCATGGTGGTAGCTAGGAAAGTCCGGGGAAAATAATGAATGAGGGGGACTTGTTCTACTAGGCAACAAACTCCTTAAAAACTCACTACCACGATGTGAATGTGGTTTGTCCTCCGAAAGGTCAAGAGCAGGAGGATTAGTCCAGTGTTAGGAGGTTGGTGGATCTTTTCAGAGGTAGGACCCAGTGGGAGAGTCATTGGGGGTGTCACCCTCCAAAGAACTTAATGCTGGTCTTGAGGAGTGAGTGAGTTCTCACAAGAGTGGTTTGTTATAACATGAGTTCTCACAAGAGTGGTTTGTTATAACGTGTTATAAGAGTGGTTTGTTATAACTTCAGTGCACAGCTGGGTTCACTTTCCATTTCCCTGCCACGTTGTGCCCTAGCCAAGGGGGTTAAACAGGTAAGAACCACCCTAGAATCCACAAGGGTGAACTCAATAAACCCCTTTTCTTTACTGGTCTCCAGCTTGTAGTATTTTGTTATAGAAACAAAAAAAATACCAATAACATTCCCAGTAATTCAAGTTTTCCTGTGATAGGACCTTATATTAGTCCTGTAGATCAGAACAGAGTCCAGAAACTAATGCATGTATACCTAATATAACCCAACTATCTCCCAGGCCCCATATGGCCCAGTGTGTATGCAAAATTATTTTCAGAGACAACCACAATCTCACTGTAGAAGCCCTGAACATGGAGATCTTTATTCTAGTTTTCCTAAAAGGAATATATTCATAGATTCACTACAGATACGCCTGAAATATCATCCAGAAATCCTTTCCTTTTTTAAAATTTTCTTTTTAAACATTTTTTTTTTAGTTATACAAGTTTCATGTCTTTCATATATACAGATTTAGGAACATAGTGACACTTCCCACCCTACCCTCCCTCCTGCCAATGCTCCAATCCTTCTTCCTCCTCCCTCTCCCATTCCCACTCTTAATGTTTACAAAGATCTATTTTCACTTTATTTAATGATTGTAAAGTTAACCCTACACTGAGTAAAAGAGTTCAACAAATAGTATGAAGGAAAAAAACACTTCTCCTCAACAGAAGAGACAGGGGCTGTGAACAGTCATCGAACCTGACAATGTCCATTTCACTCCAATACACTACATTTTAGGTATTCTAGTAGTTTACCTCAGATCAGGGGAAATATATGGTATCTGTCTTTTTGCGACTGGCTTATTTCTCTAAGTATAATGATTTCCAGTTGTATACACTATGGAGTACTACTCAGTTGTAAAAAAAAAAAAAAAAAAAAAAAGACATCCTGTCTTTTGCAACAAAATGGGTGCAACTGGAAATCCTTTCTAAATTACCTTTCCTTTCACCAAAGTTGCAGACTCACCTTGACCTCTAAGTGAGTGCCCCATCCCTCCATCCACATCCACATCCTCTCCCCCTATTGCCCCACCCATATTGCACTCCCTATTGGGAGCCCCTCTGCAGAGGGCAGCCCATGGGAAGGGTGATTCTCGTCCCGATGTGGCCTCTTTTCTAGAAAGCAAGAGATTCTCAGAATTCAAGTGACAAAAAGTTCCTCAGTAGACTCCTAGAATTCTGATGAGCAAAAAATTCCCATCTTCATTTTTTGGGGAATGTCCTGTGTCTTAAACCTGGCAGTGAACAAGTCAATATGTGGTATTAGGGTTATTGGCTATGTGCTTAGAGCAATAAGCTGACATTTCTGTATTTTATTAAAATAAACCTTTTCTGAGTATGTATTTCCATAGATTAGCATACACATTACTAGGTTTGGAGTATGTCTGTATATGTATGTATATAGAAACACTTCTGCAAGTTCATCTCCATGCGATTGCCTTGAAAACATTGAGCGGAATCTTTTACTTTGTATATTTTTGGAATTTAAAAAGTTTCTTTTATAAAAATGTACATTACTTTGGTAACAAATATTTGTTAACTTTTTCATTTATTTTTAAATTATTAAAAATGTTTTAAGTAAAAATTCAGTATTTTGCAGTGCTCATATGAATTTTGGAAAGTGTAAAAAGTTGTGTAACTACTGCATTAGTCAAAATACAAAACAGCCTCAGTACCGCCCTCCCCCCTGCCTTCCAATTCCCCTTTGCAGTCAAATTCTTCCCCAACCCTTAACCTGTAGCAGTCTCTTCTCCATCCCTAATGATGTCTTCCCCAGGATGTCATGGATAGGCAGCCATGCTGCCATGTCTCCAGCTTCTTTCACTTAGCATAGTGCATTTGAGAGTCCTCATGATGTGTGTATCAGTAGTCTGATCTCTTTTCCTATCTGAATAGTACTTCATTATGCATCTGTTCAAGCCACAGTTTTTTTTACCCTCCCCCTACCCCCACTGAGGGACATTTGGATTGTTCCCAGGTTTTGGTAATTACTAATAATGAGGCTATCAAAATTTGCATTCAGGTTTTCCTGTTTTCATTTCACTTGGGTTAACACCTAGGTAGGAACAGGTTTCGCAGGGTCATAGGGTGACTGTATATTTAACTTTACAAGAAACTGCTCAGCTCTCTTTCCAAGGAGGTGCTGCCGCTTTGGATTCCCACCAGTGATGCCTGAGAGTTGCAGCTGCTCTCTGTCCTTGCCAACACTTGACATTGCCTGTTTACAAAAAAAGACCATTCTAGTTGATGTGTGATGGTATCTCATGGTTGTTCCAATTTGCATTTCCTTAAAGACTCTTCATTTGTCTGATGATATACAAGGCAATACACATTTGTCATTGTGTATCCTCTTTGGTGAAGTGACTTCAACACTTTTGTTCATGGTTATGGGGTTATTTTGTAGTTTTGAATTTTGAGAGTTCTTTATACATTCTGCATGCCATTCATGTATAAGCTGTAAGAATTTAAAATATTTTCTCATCTTATAGCTTGTTTTTTCAGTTTTACCTCTGAAAGCAAAAATTAACTTTGATGAAGATCAGTGTTTTGCGTTTTTCTTTTAGGTATTATTCCTTCAATGTCAAAGTTAAGAATTCATTGTCTAACTCAAAGTCACAAAGATTCTCTCGTGTGCTTTCTTTAAAAGTTTGATAGAGTTGTGCTTGCATTCAGGTCTATATCCATAGTGACTGAATTTTAAAAATAATTTATGAAGTATAGATCAATTTTTTTGGCATATGAATGTCCAGTTGCTCTAGTACCTACTTGTTGAAAAGACTATAATTTCTCCACATTAAACAACATTTGTTTAGAAAAAAAAAAAAGATTCTACCCAGCATGGGAACTCAAACATCTTCTTTTTAATTTTTTTAAAATTTATATAAATGGAACAAATTTCATGTCTCTCATACATACAGTTTTTTTTTTTTTTTTTGACAGGCAGAGTGGACAGTGAGAGAGAGACAGAGAGAAAGGTCTTCCTTTGCTGTTGGTTCACCCTCCAATGGCCGCCGCGGCCAGCGCGCTGCGGTCGGTGCACCGCGCTGATCTGAAGGCAGGAGCCAGGTGCTTCTCCTGGTCTCCCATGGGGTGCAGGGCCCAAGCACTTGGGCCATCCTCCACTGCACTCCCGGGCCACAGCAGAGAGCTGGCCTGGAAGAGGGGTAACCGGGACAGAATCCAGCGCCCCAACCGGGACTAGAACCCGGTGTGCCAGCGCCGCTAGGTGGAGGATTAGCCTATTGAGCCGCGGCGCTGGCTCATACATACAGTTTTAAGCACATAATGACACTTCCACTCCATCCTCCCTCCCTCCCCCACTCCTGCTGCCTTTCTTATTTTTCTTTAAATTTTTGTGATAACAGACTTTTTTTTTCTTTGAGAACAAGTTTCATCATTAATAGAAGAAGCACCTAAAGAAACAGGCAATGGAGTTGAGCACTTAGGCTTATCTAAAACGCATGAGACCTAAGACCCCCACTTAATACACTAAAGTGAAGTGAATCTTTGAGAACAGGCTCAAACATCTTCTAACCTAAAAGGAGAAAATTCCACAGACCCGGGTTTGGAGGCTGAGAGTCACTTTTGCCCAAAAGAAAACCCACAGTATTTTTTTCACTTGCAGTGGCATAAAATTAAACATAATCTTATACTTCATTCCTAGATTAGTTTTCTTTGCTCAGCTTTTAGGAGATGTTTTAGTTATTTGTAAGTTCAAGGGTCAGTAATATGATAATTCCTTTTTGACAATTTCTTTCAGAATGGGAGTGAAGCTTAAATCTCACGTAGTCTATTCCTTCTTTAAGTACAAAAATAATACATGTTGAATATGTCGATAATACAAAAATATTATCTAAGTTTTAGGATACTATAGCAAACTGGTCTTCCTACAGCCTCTCTGGCCTTCTCAATCTCTTTGGCTGGTTTCTCTTCCTTTTCTCCCCTTCCTTATGACCTCAGATATTGGCATGGATTTATTTCTTTATTCCACTTACTCCCTGGATGATCTCATTCAAATCCATGGAGTGAAATGCCACTTATACCTCCCATGAACCAAAGTTGTGTCTCCATCCCAACTTCTTCTCCAGACTCCACGCTGGTTTAACCAACTGTCTCATCAACGTCTCAGAGACGTCTAATAGCCACTTGTCTAATGAGGGAATCTTGGTTTCTCCACCTAGTCCTGCTTTTTGCTGAACCTCTCCTGTCTTGGTTTAGGGCACCATTATTCCTTCAGTTGCTAAGACCAAACACCCAGATGTTGCTTGACGGCGCTCTGTCTCACACCTGACATTCCATCGTCCAGCAAGTTATTTCAAGCCTAACTGTAAAATGCACCTTAAATTGGACCACTGCTCACTGCTACAGCTGCTACCTCTGTAGACTCTGGAGAGAAATGGGGAACACGGCCTTGCCCCTTCACGGGCTTCTCCGTGTCCACACCTGCCTCTGCAGTCTCATCTCCACAAAGGATAGCCACAGGTCTTGCTGAAGACATAACTCAGATAATGTCCTTTTCCAGCTCAATTCTCACCAAGGGGCCGGCACTGTGGCACAGCAGGTAAAGCTGACACCTGCAGTGCTGGCATCCCATATGGGTGCCAGTTCAAGTCCCGGCTGCTCCACTTCCGATCCAGCTCTCTGCTGTGGCCTGGGAAAGCAGTAGAAGATGGCCCAAACACTTGGGCCCCTGCACCCACTTGGGAGACCCGGAAGAAGCTCCTGACTCCTGGCTTCAGATTGGCCCAGCTCTGACCATTGCAGCCATTTGGGGAGTGAACCAGTGGATGGAAGATCTCTCTCTCTCTTCCTTCTCTCTCTCTGTAACACTGTCTTTCAAATAAATAAATAAATCTTTCAAAAAAATTCTGGTACATTTTGTTTTTTCAAAAAGCATCATTTCATGTTGTATGCTGGGAAATCCAAAGCCACAAGCCCAGGGATCCTAATTTTCTTGCTGTAGTACGTAACTCCCTGGTGATTTTGTTTTCCTCAGAAGGAATCCACAATACAAGACCTCAAGTTTCAGAGCTGGCTGGAGAGCTCATGGAAGTTGTAACACTTGGTGATTGATGGTTATTTCACATCCCTGTGGTTTCTGCTGGGCCTTGCTAGAAGTGTTCTCAAAGAACAAGAGAAGTTGTCTGTTGCAGCAAGTAGGACAGAGGATGAGTAAGAAGAGCAAAGCCAAGCGACAGAAGAGTTCCCGAGCTCCAGCAGCGCCGGGAGCACCTGCAGTGTCATGTGGCTGCCAACGCAGGGTTCATGCAAATGTCTGTTGACTCAGGTGCTTGCCTTGCCTTGTGCTGAGTTGTCAGCGCTGCCCTGAGCCTTCTGTGTCCTCATCAGATACCAAATAGTTAGGCTCAGAGATACTTTTATGGCACCAGTATACAAGGATACTTCATAAAGGTCATAGAAATGTGGAAGTAAAAGATAATTTTGGCACAAAGGTTTTTGAAATCTATTTTTTTCATTGTGCACTTTTTTTTAAAAAGTTATTTATTCATTTGGGAGGTAGAGTTACAGAGAAAGGTCTTCCATTCACTGGGTTATTCCCCAAGTGGCCACAGCAGCTGGTGCTGAGCTGATCCAAAGCCAGGAGTCAGCAGCTTCTTCTGGGTCTCTCACACTAGTTCAGGGACCCAAGCACTTGGACCATCTTCTACTGCTTTCCCAGGCCATACGCAGAGAGCCAGATTGGAAGAGGAGCAGCTGGGACATGAACCAGTGCCATGGGTAGATGCTTAGCCCACTGTGCCACAGCACCAATCCCCATAGTACACGTTTCCCACATAACTTGGGAAGTACCCTCATATAAGAGCTTGAAGTGTTCTTCGAAATTAGCTACAGAAAGACAAAATGATTTTCACATGTAACAATCAATACACGCTTCACCTCAGCTATTCAATAAGGAAACAGCTGTTTTACTTCAACTCTAACACTTCTCAGACTGTTGATTGGAAAAGCACACGTCTGGACATTCCTCAAGAAGGAATGGCACATGACAAGTACATGTGTGACCATACCCCATCCTCCCGCATGTCTGGGACAGTTTGGTAACCAGCCTCAGCCAAGCTCTGACCAGCCCGCAAGCCCGCTAGACAACGGTGCTGCGGCCAGCCAGGCAGATAGGACCTGAGGCTGTTCCCTAGTGGTGAAGATGCCTGTGTCCCACGTTGGAGTACCTGGGTTCAAGTCCTTGTTCCACATCCTGCTTCCTGCTGAGGCAGCAGTGGTGTCTCACGGGACGGAGTCCCTGCCACCCATGTAGGAGGTCTGGATGGAGTTTCCAGGTCCCAGGGTCTGCCCCGGCCTAGCCCCAGTCCTTGTGCTCATTTGGAGATCACATACTCTTCCTCTTTCTCTCATGTCTGTGCCTCTGAAAAGAATTTACAAAGTGGATCTGAGTTTTCACGTGAATTAAAATCCATTTCCCCTTCTTTTTTTTTTAACTTTTATTTAATGAATATAAATTTCCAAAGTACAGCTTATGGATTACAATGGCTTCCCCCCCGTAACGTCCCTCCCACCCGCAACCCTCCCCTTTCCCACTCCCTCTCCCTTTCCATTCACATCAAGATTCATTTTCAATTCTCTTTATATACAGAAGATCAGTTTAGCATACATCATTCCCCCTTCTAAACGTTATATGCATGTGACTCAAGACTTGGTGCTTAGAGCAGTGGACTCCAAGCCAGTAGAGCTCCATTGGATCCCAAATCTGCTTTTTCCTAGCTGTGTGATCTTAGGCAAGTCAGTTAACCTTCCCCAGGGACCATTTGCACATCTCTGCAACAAGGGAGTTGGATTAACTACTAAGCATCCTTCCACCTCTGACAAATGCCGTCATCCAAGGTCCATAGACCACTCCGGAGGCTTCCTCGTTCCTAGAATGTATTTGCAGAAAGACTGGTGCTCGGGAAGTTTGCATGTTACAAATCTATTTGGAGTCTCTAAAGTATGGCATCCTAGCTTTTCCAGAAGACTTCTTTTTCCTCTGTTTGCTCTCATTGACCCATATCTCTGCAAGGAGTATTTAGGCATTCAGAAGGTAGAGAGGGGAAGGAGTCACTTAGAACCAGAGACCTGCAGGAGCCTCTTCCACGCTGCGGGGTCTGCATTGTTGTGGTTTTTTTTGTTAGTTTTGTTTTGTTTTTTTGACAGGCAGAGTGGACACTGAGAGAGAGAGACAGAGAGAAAGGTCTTCCTTTTGCCGTTGGTTCACCCTCCAGTGGCTGCCGCGGCTGGCGCGCTGCGGCCGGCGCACTGCGCTGATCCGAAAGCAGGAGCCAGGTGCTTCTCCTGGTCTCCCATGGGGTGCAGGGTCCAAGCACTTGGGCCATCCTCCACTGCACTCCCTGGCCACAGCAGAGAGCTGGCCTGGAAAAGGGGCAACCGGGACAGAATCCGGCGCCCCAACCGGGACTAGAACCTGGTGTGCCGGCACCACTAGGTGGAGGATTAGCCTAGTGAGCCGCGGCGGCAGCCTGCATTGTTTTTGACACCGGGCTGTGCAGGGGTTACTTCTTCCCCCGCTTCCTGCAGTTACCTCGGCTTCCCCTTCCTCCATTATCCCTCCATGGGAACCGGAAGTCCTGCCCCAAACCACTGTCCCCACGTGTCCCGTGGGGCTCTGAGCCTCCTTCCCCAGCCCCTTGCAGTGACCTGCCTCCCCGTTTCTCTTCCAGGCTCCCCTTCCCTTCGGGCATACCCTCTCCTCTCGGTGATCACCCGACAGCCCACGGTCGTCTCCCACCTGATCCCTGCCACCCCTGGAATCGCCCAGGCGCTGTCCCGCCGCCCAGCCGCCGAGGCTGCGTGTGCCGAGGCCCCGGGGGGCGAGGCTCTGGCCAGCAGCGAGTCGGAGACGGAGCAGCCCACGCCGCGGCAGAAGAAGCCCCGCCGCAGCCGCACCATCTTCACGGAGCTGCAGCTCATGGGCCTCGAGAAGAAATTCCAGAAGCAGAAGTACTTGTCCACCCCAGACAGGTGAGGGCGCTGGGAGGGCTCCCCGCGGGACAGGCCCTTCTCAGCTCTCACTGGGGGACCTGCAGACACCGAGGATGGTTTCAGTGGTGCCCAAATCTCCTCCTGGGTTCAAGTGGCCTCTCCTTGACTTAACGGAACCCAGGAGCCTGCCTGTGGCTGGACTCACTCTGTATTTTAACTCCAGGACTCCAGTACCATGGGCAAAGGCAAGGTTAGCTTGAAGCCATTCACCCTGAGCATCAGAATCCTCTCCCCACCCACCTGTTTCCCAGCCGGATCCCTTTGCTGGCCAAAATCTTGCTTGGAAAGGGCTGGATGGATCCAGCTGTGGAAGCAAACGCCAGGCGTCCTAGTGGGTTCAGCCGGGACCACTTGGCAGACCTGGAGGAGGAGGAGGACGAGAATCCTTTCTCTGAACACCTTTGAGATCAGGTTGGGGTGGGGCGTGAGCCCCCTTTCTTTAATTTACCGTCCGAACTGCAGATGGACAAGAGGTGTGTCTTATGACTCCAAACTCACTCTGCACGTGGCTGAGCTAATGTGGGATTGGATTTATTAGGGGGATTTTCCAGGTCCTTTTATTTTGTGCACTGCCTTGTCCGAATCATATTTGGCTCCTGTGCCATCAAAGAGAAGGGGGCGGGGGGTGAAACTTGCAGCGAGAGGGGAATCTGAGTCACTAGCAGGGAATTTGTCTATGATTCCGTTACCTGGAAACCGTCAGCTGTTGGCTGAGGGTCTGACTGGCCATTGTGGCGGGGGCATGGGTCCAGAGTCTGCTCTGAAGGAGGTCATGGGGAAGGACCATGTGTCGTGACTGTGATGGTGGTGAGCTGGGGACCTGTGCCTGCATGGTGCCTGGTGTGCCAGGTGGGGCTACAGAGCCTTCTCGGGGGAGGTAACACTTAAGAAGAGCTTCGATTCTGGGGACAGGGCACTGCACACAGAGGAATCTGCACATAGAGAGTACACTAGCTTGTCGGGGGGGGGGGGGGTTGTGGGCGGGGCATCTCCAGGTTAAGGTGTGGACAGGACCTGGTAGAGATGAGGTTGCAAAGGTGGGAAGGGCCTGGCTGAAGAATGGAGGCTTGGAAGGGGCAGGCATTTGACCAGAGTCCCCTACCCGGCTTCTGACTCCAGCTTCCTGCTAATGTAGTCCCTGGGAGGCAGCAGGTGATGGATTAAGTAGTCAGGTCCCTGCCAGCCATGTGGGAGACTTAGATTGAGCTCCCAGCTGCAGCCTAGCCTAGCCCCAGCTTTTGTGGGCATTTGGGGGTGTGAACCAGCCGATGGAGGCTCTGTTTGTCTCTCTCCCTCTCCAATAAATAAAGAAAAGGAGGATTGCAGACTGTTCCATGTAGGCAGCCAGCAGCTATTAAGAGCCATAAGCAACAGGAGCAGATTTACATTTTAGAATCACGGCTTTGGTGGCTCGATAACTTTGTTACCAGAGCTAAGAAATGGGGCAGGGAAACCAGTGAGGCAAGAATGCAGGGAGAGTCACTGTGAACCTGAATGCAGGTGGAACAGCAGGAACAAAGAGGAGAGAATACGTGGGAGAACAGAGTTGAAGACTGGAACAGGCAGATTCGACATTGCAGGAGGAAGAGAGAGGGGAGTTGGGAATTCTGTGGTTCCTGCTTTGGGTCACCACTGAACAGGGTTTCCATGAACTGACTTTGGAAGGCAGGGGACAGCGTGGGTCTGAGGAGGAGGAGGGAGTTCTCTTTTGCACATGGGCATTTGGGTGCCTTGTGGCGACAGTGGAGACAGGCCTGTGAGCGGGGCATCAGTGGGTGGCTGTCTCGATGCATGCCCTCCACAGGTAATGGGGGGCCTCACGTACTTGTGCAGCCAGGAGGAGTGGGCTGTGTCATTTCTTGAGTTGTGTAGTGGTGTGTCACAGCGGTTTTAGCAGCAGCAGTCCCATTTTAGGCCTGTTCTTTAGAAGTCAGAGAAACTGTTATTACAGAAATGTTACTTCTTCATAAACCTGCTGGGGCTCCCTGCTGCCTGCCCAGGCATCTCAGGTGGCCTGCGCAGGGATGATTCACTGGCCTGGGGAGGAGGATCCATCCGGCTGGCATCGAGCTGCTGCCTCAAGCCGCTTCTTCCCATCTTCCCTGCCTCCCTACGTGCCCAGGGCCATGAGTGCGCCCTCCTCCTCTGTGTTTGTTTGCCCAGTTTCCTAGGTGACTCCATTTAAGCGAATACGCAGGGAAGTGAGAATTTGTAACGGTGGCAGGTAATGAGAGAATGCCGATGACAGCGAAGTGTGTTTCTATAGCCAGAGTGAGTCAAGGAGGCATGGTTCCCAAGTGAGCTAACACCGCTTGCTGATGTAGTGGCAGAGCTGTGGGCCTTCCATTGACTAATGCACTTGATGGCCTCGGGTGACCCGGGCTCAGGGAAGCACTGCCAGGACCCAGGGAGGACCTGTAGGGCTGCCAAAGCCCCCAGAGAACTGGGAGACCAGAAGTCTGTGGCATGGCCCCCTTGGATCTTGGTTCTTAATGAATGACTGCTTGGGAACTGATTCTTTGTTAATGGAAAGAGCTAAGTGCTGTTGGCATGGGGAATTCGTTGGCTTCAGTGTGTTCATTGCTTTCAATAAAACTGTCAGCTTCCAGTGGCCCTGGCGCAGGGATGACCAGATAGAAGTGAATGCTTATTTATGCCAGGTCCCAAAGCCCCTTGAAGGAAGACTGTTTTTATCTTGTTCCTTCTGGATGGAGGAGGGCACAGTGGGGCGGCTGCCCCTGCCAGTGCCGACAGTTAGCCCCTGCGTCCGCAGGCACCCACTGACCTTCCTAATGCTCAGGGCTCCCCAGAGAAAGTCGCTGCTGAGAACTCGCACCCCAGACTGCCCCTGGCCCAGGCTTGTGGTTCTGTGGGCTGCGTGAGACCATGGGCCTTAGATCTGCAAAGTGGGCATTCCTCAGAAGTCTGAGGACCTTCAGAAAGTACTGGGCACTGCCCAAGCTGCATCAAGGTGTGACCTCAAGTACTGGTGTTGGACGTCCACATGGCTTGCTTGAGCAGCCTTGGAGATGCAGGGACATGGCTAATACTGGCTCAAGGAGGTGATCCTTCCAGGAGGTCTCAGGTAGACCTGGGGTGCTTAGCCACTTAGGCCAGAAGTTATGAGACTGGGGTTGGAAGCTTGGCTACAGGCTTCCCTTTCTCATTGCATTCACCCCTCATGGGGTGTTGGCTACTCCCCAAATGTAGCCTCCCAGAGTTACAGAGGAGAAAGAGGGGAGAGAGAGTGAGAGTGAGAGAGAGAGAGAGAGGGAGAGTGAGAGAAGTGATCTTCTATTTGCCAGTTTATTTCCCAGCCAGGGCTGGGCTAGGCAGAAGCCAGGAGCCTGGATCTGCATCCAGGTCTCCTAAACCAGTGGCAGGGGCCCAAGCACTTGGACCATCTTCTGCTGCTTTCCCAGGTACTTTAGCAGAGAGCTGGTTAGGAAGTGGAGCATCTGGGACTCAAACCGGTGCTCATATGGGATGCCGGCATTGCAGACAGCAGCTTAACCTGCTGCACCACAACACTGGACCCCAATATTCCCCTTTGAAAGATCCAACTTGTACAAAAATATTGTGGGTAAAGTGATTGAGCCCCTATACTGGAAAGAGCTAAGTGGGTTCAAATACTGCCTCCATCTCTAACTCTAGGATCCTCTACCAGGAATCAGATTAGTTTTTCAGCTCAGGGCCAGGTAGGTCTGTATTTTGGGGCCATGTGGTTTCTCACAACAACTCAACTCTGATGTCTCTGGCAGCCAGGCACAACGATGTAAACAGATGACTATGTCTGTGATGCAATAAAACTTTATTTACAGAACCAGGTAGCAGACAGGCTCTGGCCCTAGTTGTTGAGATCTTTTGAGCCTCCAGTTGGTCATCTGTGAGATGAGAATAATTATACCTGCTTCACAGTGCTGTGAAAGGAATACAGAAGCTGGCGCAGTCCCAACTGCACTCCGGAGTGGCTTTGACTTTGGGGACTTTTCAGAAGGCTGGAGAGAGATTCAGAACGGTTATTACAGTGGCATAGGAAGCAGGAAGGCTGTGGATCTAATGTTTGTTTCAGAGTCTTTATGGCGTTTAATTATTTGGAACATTTGAATTCTTGAAACAGTTGAGGGCAGCTGTAAGGAATGAATCGATCCATCAAAAAGTAGTTTTGAGCCCTGGTTCTGGATTTAGCAATGTGAGAAACATTTTCATGGCTGTAAACGAAGCTTAAGACATAAGCTACTGTTGCTGTTACATTAGGGAGGCAGAAATAACACATGGGATGTGATCAGAGAAGAGGTGAGAATGTGGGAACTCTGGGGGATGGTCAGCTCTGAAGGGGCCAGGGACGATGAGCCATGGGGGGCTTACCTGCTGGAGGTGGGACTCGGGTGGCTGTGAGGTGATGAGTGGTATTCACATGAGGACCCTGCAGCTTTGTCTTTCCTGTTTCCAGGATGGGACTACCCAGAGCTCCTTGGGCGTGGGCCTTTGCTTCTTAACTTTCCAGCGTTTTCTCCATAGGTTTCTTGGAAGGAAAGAAAATCCCCTTGAATTGACTGAACAGAGGAGAGTCAGACTTTGGGATCCACTACCAGGAGCAGGTCAGCTCGACTCAGTCCCCACTGCTGTCTACCATCTTCCTCATCCTCCCTTGTGTCTTATCCTGTAGGTTGGACCTGGCACAGTCTCTGGGACTCACTCAGCTGCAGGTGAAGACTTGGTATCAAAATCGCAGGATGAAATGGAAGAAAATGGTGAGAAAGGGGAGAGCGAGTGTAACCATGTACTCTCGTGGGGAGGGGGCTCGCCGCAGGGGTGCCATGAGGCAGGAAGCACCCCTTGACATCTGCCGTGGAGGAGGTTGGGAGGGTTGCTACGATTTGGCTAGGAGGGAGGCTGTTTGAACTGTAGGATAAGCTTTTGACCTCTTGCCCTGGATTCCTACCCAGAGAGAGATTCTTTTTCACTTTCTTTAGAAACCAAAGTCAAAGCCCTCAAGCTTCTCATTTGCCAGCTGTAACCCCAACTGCTGGCCCCTGCAAAGCACTTCCTTCCCCCACCCACCCACCCACAGCTAAGAATAGAAGGCGCAGTATTCTTTGTTTCTGATGACACGGAGGGTGCACCTGTTCTGCTGGCTGTGCATCCTCGAATGCAGGGGTTCCCAAGCCTTCGGGGGCAGCGCGGTCACCTGGGCAGCAGATGACTCCAGAGGCCTGCGACAGGGCTGGGAACATGCATGTTAACAAGCTCCCAGGCTCCCCTGGAGCACCCGGCATATTACTGCAGTTTTCCAAAATCTGAAATACTCCCACATCTGAAGCTTGCTGAGTGCTGTCAGGACACCACAAGACCTTAATGGGACGGAGCACAGTCAAAATGCAAGTGCCCAGAAAGGAGTCTGTAAAGTTACCTTCAGATGATGAATATAAGAAACACAAATAAATTTCATGTTCAGACTTGAGTCCGTCACCAGGATCTATCATTATATACGAGTGTAGGTAAATATTCCAAAGTTTGAAAAAATCAGACATCTGAAACACTTCTGGTCTCAAGTATTTCAGGTTAGGGATAAAGGATCTGTAAACTATAACCCCTGCCTCCGTGGAATTTATGAGCTAGTTGGAGAAACAAGTCTTGGAGAGCAGAATTGGCCATATAATAACTAAGTGCTGGGTGTTTATTGCATATTTCAAAACTTCTGTTATTAATCTATTTGAAAAGAAAAGAGAGAGACAAACAGGAAGAGGTCTCCCAACTGCTGGGTCACTCCCCAAATGCTCACAACAGCCAGGACTGGGCCAAGCCAAAACCAGGAGCCAGGAGCTCAATCTGGGTCTCCCATGTTGGTTCTTGGGCCATCACTTACTACCTCCTGGGATGTGCATCCCAGGAAGCCGGAATGGCAAGTGGAGCTGGGACTCAGATCCAAGCACTCCAATATGGGATGCAGGCATCCCAAGGGGTGTCTAGCCACTGTTGCAGATTTATAACCTGCAAGGATTCCGAGAAGAGAAGGTGAGGGGGGTTGGAGGGAGAAATTGAAATTGTAGGAAGAATAGAGTTCGGTTAACATCCTGAGACTCTGCAACACTGCGGCACACATGAAGCTTCCAGGGGACTGGTTTCAGAAAGAACCAGAGTGGGGAGGGAGCAGCCCGGGCCGTATTCCCAGGCCTGCCCCTCCCTGGCTGCTTTTGGGCAAGTCCATTCACTGCTTTCTGTGCAAGTTCCACCACCCACCTCCTTCCTCATCAATCATCGTCATCAAAATCAATGTCTCCCGAGCAGCAGAGGCATTGTTCAAATCGGTTATCAGCAATCTTCTCATGAGTCAGATGAGTAACGAATTGACAGCCTGCCGTCTCTGCCAGAACCGCCCAGGACCCGTAGGAGGACGCGTGCACCTCTGCCTCTGACATCACTTGTTTTTCACCAGCCCCTGTGCTACTGGCACAGCTGTGGGCTGCTTATTGAAGGTTATCAACGCTATGTAAAGCAAAATGGACCTCAGAGGAGGGTCTGCAGACCAGCTGAATTCAGGTCCCTTTGGCATCAGTGCCAAGCATCCAGTTCATGTTAGCCGTAAGTCAGGGACCACTTAGTTTCATTAAGCAGTGGAGACGCAGAGGCAAGATAGGAACCTGTCTGTTAAAGAAAAAGGCTTTGGAAAGGAACTCACTCACGTAAAGGAGACAGACCTGAAAGCTTATAGTTCTACAAAGTGTTCAGGGCAATAGTGGAAGGCTTTGCAGGGGTCAGGGTCAGCCCAGAGAAGACGGCTTGGGGGATGAGATGTCTCGTAGAGTGGTTGAAATGTCTCAAACGAGATGAGCCCAGGCAACGTGGGGGAGGGTACTGCAGGCACAGGGAGGGTCCAGGAGCCCTTGGGGGCTCTTATGTAGGTCCAGGTGGGCGGAGCAGAACCTTCAAGGGGGTTGTGTTCAGCTGCCAGTCTGAATTCTGAGTCCCTCAGAACAGCAGGGCATTGTTGCCCTCCTGATTGCTTCATTTGTTTTCCTGGTAAAAACTCTTTCAAGCTATCTCTTCAGGTACTGCGGAGGAAAAGAAAAAGATAATTGGGCAATAAAGATGTCTCAAGGCTAGTAACCTAATTGGAACTGGAAAAAGATTAGCACTTGATTCTCAGACTTATTCCCAGAGCTGCCAAGACAGCACTGTGAGAACCAAGATAGCATCTCGGACGAGTTTTGACCAGTCAGCATCTGTAACCTGTAGCAGGTTGGGTAAATTAGACCTCGCACATGAGACGGGGCACCAGCCTCTGGTCCACTGCTGTTGGCGTCAGCTCCGGGAGGATCCATGGTGTTTTTGCAACAGGCTGCAGAGCCTCCTCACCCTGCAGTTCTTCTCAGCTCTACAACACAGCTCTCTCACGAGATAGACCCTTCCCATCCCAGCCACGGAGTCTGCGTGGGCCACGCAGCCATGCACCCTCAGTATCTTTCACACTAACAGTCGCCAGGTAGACAGTATTCATGAAGTGGTTACTAGTTACCATCTAGGTACTCTTGGACAGTTACTTCAGTAAAGCGCCCCACTTGTACCTTACAGGGTGTAACATTAACAGACTGGATCTCTGTAAAACATGAACAGTGACTGCTACACAGGACTTGGCCAAGAGATGTTAGCCGCTATGATGGTTATTATTATTATTATTATTATTACCCTTTCCATTATTATTATTCTGTGCCTTTAGAGAATCCAAAGTTTTGGAGACTGGGATAGTAAACCCAAAGTGAATTCTGCAGGTTTCTGGGAGTCAGCAGTCCTGGGTGTCTGTCCTTTGTCTTCCCCCCTCTCCAGCTGTCTCCCCATCAGGGCCTGGGCCTTTGGGGCCCTGCGTGGGATGTAGTAGAGCATCCCACGTTCAGACTGAGCCCTTTGGCTGGGGTGAGTGACGTGGTGATGGGAGGAGGTTCGTGCTGGAGAAGCCCAGCTTCTATCTGGGCTTCATGGCCATGGTCTGCAGTTACCTGGCCCTCACTGGTCTCTAAAGCTACAGATGGTGGGAGTGGGGAGCACCCCAGCTCGTGCGCCTCCTAGGAAGTTGGGTGATTGCAGACAAATACCAGACATGGAGAGAATGGTGGCATTTGGGACACCCCACTCACGCATTATCCAGCTTGAAACACTGGTGAGGGTGTTAGAGGGGAAGAGCCAGGGGTTTTGTGTTCACATCTCTGCTCTGCCCTTTGGTTTGCTCTTTGACCCTGGTAGAGCCTTCCTGTCGGCTCAGTTTCCTGTCTGATTGGAAGGGAGGGAGAAGCTTGCCCTGCACTGACACTGGGAGCTGGTTCCCCACCTCAGCACCTTGGGAAGGAGGCAGGAGGCTCCATCTTGACATCTGCAGCAACAGGACACTTGAATTCCTGCCGGCATGGTTAATAGAAGTAGACGGGTGCTTGGTGTTTTCTGGAAAGCAGAGAGTGGTGTGCAGCCTTGCAGACCTGAGTCCCCTGGCCTCTCTAGACCCAAGGGCACCCAATGGGCTCTGGGACGTGAGAGGAAAAGGCTCCTGGGAGGAGGCCAGAGGGTGCATGTTAATGAGAAGCTCCGGCATAGGGTGGTTTTGAGATAATTATTGCATGTCTCAGGTGTGCTGGAAGGTGGGGAGCCAGAAGTCCATGGGGAAAGCAGCCAAGAGGGTCGTTACCTCCTAATTATTGCTTGCACTGGAATGTTTTATTCCATTTAGAAAATGGTCTGATTTTTTTTTTTTTTTTTTTTTTTTGTGGTATCTTGGGAAAACAGCCAGGTGGGGTCTATCCAGGCCATGTGGGTGGTGTTCTGTACTTGCTGGGCTGGTCTTGCTTTTGCCAATTAGGTGGCTTCCCCAGGCCTGCCCTTTTCTGACTTGTTTACTGCACGGGACAGCTTGTTTTGTGCAACCTCTTTCATTCCGAGAGGGGCTGCTTTCAACGTGGGGATTCCATCTTGGCCCCCTACAGCCCGCTCTCATGGCAGTCACAGTCAGAAACTGACTGGAAGAGGAGGGGGACGTCGTCTCCCCACAGGTGCTTCTGTCAGTGCCTGTGCCTTGGTAAAGTCCCCTTCACATCTGTGTTAGCTGTTTGGGTGAATTCAAGCTGATTGAGCCCATCCACAGCCCAGAGGAGCCGTTGATTGAGAGTATATGCTGTTCCTCATACTAGACACAGAAATGAATTTTGCACCTCCGCTGAAGAGCTATAACTATAAAACTCTTAGAAGAAAATACGAGAGTAAATATTCGTGACACTGGACTAGGCAAACTGTTCTTTGATGTGATCCCCAAAGCACAAGCACAAAAGGAAGAACAAGCTGGACTTGATCAAAATGAGACAGTTTTGCGCTGTGAAGGACATCATAAGGAAAAGTATAAAGACGATGCACAGAATGCAAGAAAATGTGTACAAATCTTTTATCTGGTAAGGGGCGCGTATCACAATATTTAAAGAAACCTTCAACTAAATACAGGTGGTATATCCCTAATCCAAAAATCTGAAATCTGAAATGATCCAAAATCCTCAACATTTTTGAGCATTAACCCAACATTTTGAACGTTGCACCCCTGAGCTCATGTGACAAGTCACTGTCAGATGACAGGTACACTAAAAAGACTGCATAAAATACCTTTCAGACTGTGTGTATAACATGTATACAAAATGTAAATGAATTTCATGTTTAGACTTGAGTCCCGTCCCCCAAGTATCTCCTTATTTATATATGTAAATTTTCCAAAAAAACCCCACACTTCTGGTCCCAAGTGTTTTGGATAAGAGATACTCAGAAAGACAACCACATTTAAAAATGAGCAAGGTATATGAATAGACCTTGCTCCAAAGTAGATCCACGCCTGGCTAGGCAACATGTGGAAAGAGGTCAAAGTCCATTTATCACCAGGGAAATGCAAACCAGGAGCACGGTGAGATGCCACTGCACGCCAGCGGTGATGACTGCAGTCGAGAAGGCGTAATAACAGGCGCTGGCAAGGATGTGGAGAACTGGAACCCGCATACACTGTCAGAGTGTAACTCATAAAGCTGAGTCCTCAACATGTTCGGGTTACCGTGTGATCCACTATCCCGTTTCTGGGTCTGTACCCAAAAGGCTTGAAAGGAGGGTCTTGCACAGACATTTGTGCACCCGTGTTGATTAGCAGCATTCCTCACAGCTGCCAATATGTAGGAGTGACCCAAGCAGCCATCAACAGGGGTGAGAGTCGGTACAATGCGGTGTCTGCATAAACAGACATAGTGTTTACTGATACATGCCACAACATGCGTAAGTCACAAGAACATTATTCTAAGAGAAAGAAGCCCGTCACCAAAGTCCGTGAATCCTGTGGTTCTGTTTGTGTGAGACGACCAGAGAGAGGGCTGATCAGAGGTGGGGGGAAGAAGAAGTTGGAGAGAAAGAAGGGGTGACTGCTAACGAGTATGGGATTTCTTTTGGAGGCCATGAGAATGTTTTAAAATTGCATTGTGGTGACAGTTGCACAGCTCTGCAACTATGCTAAAATCTTTAGCCCGTGCATTTTACATCGATGAACTAGGTGCTACGTGGATATCTCAAAGCAGTTTTTAAAAAGGACTTTTTAAGATCAACCTGTTTGTTTATTTGAAAGGCAAAGTTACAGAGAGAAAAGGTGAGACAGAGAGAGAGAAAGATCATCTACCTGCTGGTTCACTGCCCAAATGGTTGCAATGGCCAGGAGCTTGCAGCTCCATCTGGGTCTCCCACGTGAGTGGCAGGAACCCAAGCACCTGGGCCGTCTTCTACTACCAGGTGCAGGAAGCTGGATCAGAAGTGGAGCAGGCAGGACTTGAACCAGTGCTCATATGGGATGCTGGCATTGCAAGATATGCTGCAGCGCCAGCCTAGAACTTGTGTTTTGATCAGTTAGTGCATTCATTCTTTTTTTTTTTTTTAATTTTTTTTTGACAGGCAGAGTGGACAATGAGAGAGAGAGGTAGAGAGAAAGGTCTTCCTTTGCCGTTGGTTCACCCTCCAATGGCCGCCATGGCTGGCGCGCTGCGGCCTGCACATCGCGCTGATCCGAAGGCAGGAGCCAGGTGCTTATCCCGGTCTCCCATGGGGTGCAGGGCCCAAGCACCTGGGCCATCCTCCACTGCCTTCCCTGGCCACAGCAGAGAGCTGGCCTGGAAGAGGGGCAACCGGGACAGAATCTGGCACCCTGACTGGGACTAGAACCCGGTGTGCCGGCGCCACAAGGCGGAGGATTAGCCTAGTGAGCCGCGGCGCCGGCCAGTACATTCATTCTTAAAATTTATCACCTGCGTGTCGGCTGCTGCCCTGGAAGGAAGAATAGGTCGTTGATCAGTATTCGGTGGATGCATAGTTGGGAGTTACATGCTTGGAGCACAGGAGAAAGGAGAGAGGCAGGATCTGCTTTCCCGGAGCTTATGTGCAGATGGAGAAGACAGTATCAAGTCAGGTGTGTGAGCAGCAGAAACACCTGCCACCCTGATTACCTGTGCTAATACAAGGCCTCCCAAAGCCCCTCTCACCAGCTGCCTAGAAAAATCGACAGCTGCACCGGGCCAGTGTTCAGAGCCAATGGAACAGTGTGTATGACACTCCAGAGCAAAATATAAGTATTTTAAAAGTTATCCCCCTGCCTAGCTCCCGGGATTCTTGGGCAGGTCACACATTGGGATAGTAAAAGTGCAAGTCCTTTGAGGTCATCCAAGACCGCTTGGTATCTGCCACTCTATGGAAAGGTTTGTTCATTTAGCACAAGTTGTCAAATGCCTGTGTGTACAGGGACTGAGTGGGAGAGGCAGGTAAATACACATGCAGTGACAGCTCTGAGGGGGGGCATGTGCAGAGGGCATTTGATTCAGACTAGGGGTGAGGGACAGCTTCCAGGACCAGTCAGCCGGGTGGAGAGACATGTCCTGAGCAGAGGAAATCTGTCAGGAAAGTTCTAGCCCTTATGTACACACATCTGTTGGTCACTCTCTCCTCCACCTGTGAGATAAGTTAGTACCATCCCCATTTTTCAGGTTGGGAAACTGAGTCTCAGTGTGTTCACAGAACTTTCCCCTAAACAAAGCTGATAGTGGCAAAGTTGAAATGGACCTTAGTTCAAAGCTAGAACATTCCTACTTCTTTGAGCAGTATAAGACTGGTTTTATGGCAACTTTTTACTGATGACAGAAATATATATATATATACACACATGATAATTGTTGAAAACTTAGAAAATATAGAACAAAACATAGAAACAGACTTTAAAACATCTATGATCTTGATACTACAAATGAGTCGGTATAAAAGATTGCTTCAGTGCCAAATTACATTATGCCTTTTTTAGTTTTTTAGATTTATTTATTTATTTGAAAGAGTTACACAGAGAGAGAAGGAGAGGAAGTGAGGGAGGGAGGGAGGCAGGGGAGAGAGAGGGAGAAGTCTTCCATCTGCTGGTTCACTCCCCACTTGGTGGCAATGGCCAGAGCTGCACCGATCCAAAGCCAGGAGCCAGGAGCTTCCTCCAAGTTTCCCACGTGAGTGCAGGGGCCCAAGGACTTGGGCCATCTTCTACTGCTTTCCCAGGCCATAGCAGAGAGCTGGACAGGAAGTGGAGCAGCCGGGACTCGAACTGGCGCCCATATGGCATGCTAGCACTGCAAGCGGCAGAGTTACCCTCTATGCCACAGCGCCGGCTCCCATTATGTCTTTGTGTGTGTGTGTGTGTGTGTGTGTGTGTGTGACAGACAGAGTGGACAGTGAGAGAGAGAGACAGAGAGAAAGGTCTTCCTTTGCTGTTGGTTCATCCTCCAATGGCTGTGCCTATCCAAAGGCAGGAGCCAGGTGCTTCTCCTGGTCTCCCCTGGGGTGCAGGGCCCAAGCACTTGGGCCATCCTCCACTGCACTCCCTGGCCACAGTAGAGAGCTGGCCTGGAAGAGGGGCAACCGGGACAGAATCCGGAGCCCCAACCGGGACTAGAACCCGGTGTGCCGATGCCGCAAGGCGGAGGATTAGCCTACTGAGCCACAACGCCGTCCCCATTATGCCTTTTAATAACCTGTTTTTCACAAAAATATGTGCACAGCATTTGCCATGTCACTAAACATTCTCCTATATAATAATTGTAATGGCCATCAAGCCTTCTCTCTTTGGGATATACCATAGTTACCTACTGCATTACACAGTTGAAACTTTGGGGGCTGGCGCTGTGGCACACTAGGTTAACCTCTGCCTGCAGTGCCGGCATCCCATATGGGTGCCAGTTCTAGTCCCGGTTGCTTCTCTTCCAGACCAGCTCTCTGCTGTGGCCCCGGAAGGCAGTGGAGGATGGCCCAGGTGCTTGGGCCCTGCACCCGCATGGGAGACCAGGAGGAAGCACCTGGCTCCTGGCTTCAGATTGGCGCAACTCCGGCCGTGGCGGCCATTTAGGGAGTGAACCAGTGGAAGGAAGACCTTTCTCTCTGTCTCTCTCTCACACTGTCTGTAATTCTACCCGTCAAATAAATAAATAAAATCTTAAAAAAAAAAAAAAAAAGAAGAAACTTTGGACCATTTCCCTCCCCAGTTTTTGCTTTTATATTCAATGTTGTAATGAATATTTCTTAAAGATTTATTTGTTTGAACAGATGACAGAAAATGAGAGACAGAGACACATGCGCGCGCGCGCGCATACACACACACACACACACAGAGATCGAGATAAGACCTTTCATCCACTGGTTCACTCCCCAACTGACTGCAACAACCAGGTGTGGGCCAGGCGGAAACCAGGAACCAGGAACTCCATCTAGGCCTCCAATAGGGGTAGCCAGGGCCTGAGAACACGGGCCGTCTTCTGAGGCCTTCCCAGGTACCTTAGCAGGAAGCTGGATAGGAAACAGAGCAGCTGGAACTTAGCCAGCTCTTAATCCATTTACCCTGCTGCACCACAGCGCCAACGCCTGTGTTGAATATTTTTACAGATCAGTCTTGGTCTCAGTCTTGAAAGACACTTTGAGTTTAGCCAAGACATTTTCCGTGAAAAAAGGGTATGCACATTTTTAAGGCTTTGGGCTTGTATTCTCAGGTTTTCTTGTAAAGGTTGAACAGTTACAGTTTTCCCTCTACAGTGTGTGTTCATTTTCCTGCTTGCTACAACTGCTGTTGCCCTTTGAATTTGTCAACCCGATATTGGTTGCATTAACATTTCCTTTTTTTATTTCTTTATTATTGAAATTGATTTTTTATGTCTTATGATCTTTTTATTAAATGCCAGAATATACAATATTGACTAAGAGTTCACTGAACATTTAAAAAATGAAGCCATCTTTGTAGACCAGAGGTGATGGTTGATGAATATGAGAGGACTTCAAAAAGCTCATGGAAAATTGAATTGAAAGATGTTCATTTTGCTGTAAAAATGTTTTTGAAATTCATGCATAGTTTTTTCATAATATGCATTTCCATGAAATTTTTGAAGACTCCTTTGTATGCAGTGGATTCCAAATTTCTTGCACGAAACTAAACTTACCTTTTAATAATTTTCCACAAACATTTTTAAATCCCACCAAATATTTTGCCAAAACCCGTGACTCTTTTAAGGAATTGATCCTTTAGATGCTTTCGTGAGCAGGGTGGAGGGAGGAGTTACTTCTCAGGTTTAGTAACGGTTGTTTTTCTCACTCAGGTTCTTAAAGGTGGGCAGGAAGCCCCCACAAAACCTAAAGGTCGTCCCAAGAAGAACTCCATCCCCACGTCGGAAGAAATTGAGGCTGAGGAGAAGCTAAACAGCCAGGCCCAGAGCCAGGAGCCTGTGGAGCCCTCGCAGGCACAGGAGGAGCCCTGCGAGGCGCGGGAACCCGAAGCCTGCAGTGTCCCCTTGGAGGTGGCAGAGCGGCCAGGCCAGCCCCAGGAGGTGCCAGTAGTCTCTTTGGAACCCCCACCGTTAAGCTAAAAGAAAAGTCTTAGGGGGCAGGGGGAGACAGGGAAGAAGGGAAAGGCGAGAGGGCAGGGAGAACAGGGAGAGAAAAGCTTCCAGCGGCCTGGGGAGCTGGGAAGGAACAGGTGCACCTTTCTCCCCGCCTCCCTCCCTCTCGAAGTCCTCTGGTGTCGTCAGTGCAAGCGTTTGAAGGAGACTCGCTGGCCTTGGGCCACTTTCTTCCTGAAAGGCAGCCTTAGCCACGATGCCCTCGATGAAGGGGGACAGCACCTTGCGGCTGCCTGCCCTGGGCAGGGGCAACTGCTGTGGGCCCGGGAAGCCCCTCCTGGCACGCAGGGGACAGCTGCTGTCCTCCCCCTGCTGGCCCCTGGGCAGCCATCAAGGCAGAGAGGGTTGTGAGCCCTTGGGCAGTGGCCCAGGCTCCTTGCTGACTCAGCACTTACTTCTGTAGTTTTAAAAGAGAATTTAATGATTTGGTTGTTTTTTTTTTTTTTTTCCTGCGTTTTGGGGGTGGGAGGGTTGGGGTGAGTGGGCCAGAAAGAGTTGGGAGCAGGGAATTTGGAGCTGTTAGCCATGTTTCTGAATCACGTTGGTTTGTTTGAAGACACGTGTGCCTTTGTACCCATTCTAAGACGTTCTTGCTTCATCCACACAGTTGCCATCCCTGAGCTGCAATGCAGATATGTTAAGATAACTTTTATTTTTTAATTAAAAATAAATCTTTCAAAAGGACCGAGTGTTTGTTTCTTCCAGGGAGTGTAACTAAAACTGGCTGAGTGCAGCCCTGTGCAGAGACCTACAGAGCTGGGCGGATTCCTGGGCCTTCACTTTCCCATCTGTGAAACAGGCCCAGGCATTCCTGTCCAGATGGGGCCCCTGGGGTGCTCCCCACAGCCTGCCCCGAGCAGCTCCACCAGCAGCATCTTTACGTTTTGGGCCTTTGAAGATGTAGTTAAGTCTCCAAGCCTCAAGACTACATAAAAAGATGCCTTGCCACCACCCTATCCACCCTCCTCCCTCACTGATAATCATTTATTATTTCTTTATTTATTGTGAAAGAGTTGCAGAGAGGGAGAGAGAGAGAGAAAGAGAGAGAGAGAGATCTTCCATCTGCTGGTTTACTTCCCACATGGCCGCAACAGCCAGCATTGGGCCAGGCCGAGGCCAGGAGCCAGACATCCAGGTGCAGAGATACAAGCACTTGGGCCATCTTGCACTGGCCTTCCGAGGCCATTAGCAGGGAGCTGGATTGGAAGTGGAGCATCCAGGACACGAACTGGCACCCATATGGGATGCTGGTGCTGCAGGCCTTGGCTTTAACCCTCTACACCACAGTGCCAGCCCCTGCTTTGCAACTTTTAACAAAAGAAGATCTGAGAACTACTTGGCTGGATACGCTGGGTCATTTTTTAATTTTTTTTTTTTTTTTTGACAGACTGGACAGTGAGAGAGAGACAGAGAGAAAGGTCTTCCTTTGCTGTTGGTTCACTCTCCAATGGCCACCGCGGCTGGCGCGCTGCAGCTGGCGCATCACGCTGATCCGAAGCCAGGAGCCAGGTGCTTCTCCTGGTCTCCCATGGGGTGCAGGGCCCAAGCACTTGGGCCATCCTCCACTGCACTCCCTGGCCACAGCAGAGAGCTGGCCTGGAAGAGGGGCAACCGGGACTAGAACCCGGTGTGCCGGCGCCTCAAGGCAGAGGATTAGCCTATTGAGCCACAGCACCGGCCAGCGCTGGGTCTTTTTTGTTTGTTTGTTTGTTTTTGTTTTTGTTTTTGTTTTTTTTTTGACAGGCAGAGTGGACAGTGAGAGAGAGAAATAGAGAGAAAGGTCTTCCTTTGCCATTGGTTCACCCTCCAATGGCCGCCACGGCCGGCGCGTTGCAACCAGCGCACTGCGCTGATCCGATGGCAGGAGCCAGGTACTTACCCTGGTCTCCCATGGGGTGCAGGGCCCAAGCACTTGGGCCATCCTCCACTGCACTCCCTGGCCACAGCAGAGAGCTGGCCTGGAAGAGGGGCAACGGGGACAGAATCCGGCGCCCTGACCAGGACTAGAACCCGGTGTGCCGGCGCCGCAAGGCGGAGGATTAGCCTAGTGAGCCACGGCACCAGCCTAGCGCTGGGTCATTTTAAATTTAAAAATGGCATCCCACTTTTGATAAGACCAAGAAACAGGTCGTCCCCTAACCACCAGAAAGGAGGGCTATGCCCACCTCTGTTAATTGTGAGATTCTCATGCATTCTGGCTCAGAGACCTGGTCTTCCCCTGGGGTCGTCTGTGGCACTGGCCCTCTGCAGTGCCCTCCAGGACAGGGTTGCCTGCCATTCGGGACCTGCCAGGTGTTAATTACATGGCCACGGTGCTAAGTTGCAGGCTTGGAGGATCCCAACAGCCGACCTTAGCAGTGGAGACCTAAACCTGCAGCTAGTTCTGTAAAACCAGCCCATCATGTATTTAAGAGTTAAACAGGAAAGATCGCCTGTTTTCAGCCCTCTGGCTGCCTGCTTCTCTCCATTAACGCAGACGGATGGAAAGTAACTGGCGGCTGACCTTGCCCATGTAGTGCGTCCATTCCCTTTGCAACCGAAGGAAAGCAGCTCATCTTCTTAAGTGCTGTGAACACAGACACAGGCTTTGGAGAATCAGTTTGTGCAGACAACGCCTGCTACCCATGCAAGGGAGGTTTTTGTTTTTGTTTTTGTTTTGTTTTGCTTTTTTTTGTTTGTTTGTTTTTTTTTGACAGGCAGAGTGGACAGTGAGAGACAGAGAGAAAGGTCTTCCTTTTGCCGTTGGTTCACCCTCCAATGGCCGCCGCGGCCGGCACCCTGCGGCCAGCGCACCGCGCTGATCCGATGGCAGGAGCCAGGTGCTTCTCCTGGTCTCCCATGGGGTGCAGGGCCCAAGCACTTGGGCCATCCTCCACTGCACTTCCTTGGCCACAGCAGAGAGCTGGACTGGAAGAGGGGCAACCGGGACAGAATCCGGCGCCCCGACCGGGACTAGAACCCGGTGTGTCGGCACCGCTAGGCAGAGGATTAGCCTAGTGAGCCGCGGCGCCGGCCCGCAAGGTAGGTTTCTAACAACAAGCGTGTAGAAAGCTGTCTCCCTCACCTCCAGCCCACCCCACTGTGCACGGTTATGATCTGCCTGCCACGTGGTGTTGGGCTGGGCCACAGAGGGTAACCGTGCCTAGAGAAAGCAAGGTGGGAACTGTTGCGCTGTTATCCCACCCCCGACAGGCCATGCCTTTGGATGCTTGCGTCCCAAGGCGGTGGGACTTTGGTCTCTTGCCCTGGGCTCTCCTGGTGTCCTCTGAGTTGTGTGGTGGTGACTGCCACCCCACAGATACAGGTGTGCAGATGCCCATGCTGGTGTTCCCTGATGCTAGGGGCCACATCCTGTCTCTGACATCAGCTCCTGCTCCTTGGGCTGTCCTCTTTGGTTTTGGTATTGCCTTAGGGTTGATGGTAACTTACTGGCAAGTTTAAGAATTTGGGTTATCTTTCCCACTGTATTGCAAGTCCCAGTCCATGGTTAACTTCTCCTATAAGCCTTTGGCTTGTCTTCCAGCTTCAGATCTGCATGAGGTTGGCATGGTGACAGGGAGAAGGGCCAGAGGTGGGCTTTTGGCATTTGCGCCATATTGGAGTGCCTCGTTTGAGTCTTGGCTGTGCTTCTGATCCAGTCTCCCTAATGCTCACCCTGGGAGGCAGTATATGATAGCCCAAGCACTTGAGTATCGCTCACATGGGATATTGGGCCAAGTTCTGAGCTCCTGGCTTCAGCTTGGATTAAGTCCTGGAGGCGTTTCGGGAGTGAATGAACTGATGGGAGATTCTCTCTCTCTCTCTCTCTCTCTCTCTCTCTTACTCCCCCTTCCTCCCTCCCTCCCTTTCAAATAAATACATTTTTAAAAATAGTAATGAAAACAACAGAGGCCAAGCTGGGCTTTTTTGTTAAAAAAAGTTTTAACTGACTAAAATTGTATATATTGTATACAACATGATGTTTCATTTTTTAACAACTTATTTATTTGAAATGCAAAATTAGAGAGAAAAATATATCTGCCATCCACTGGTTCACTCCCCAGATAGCTGCAATGGCCAGGGTTGGACCAGACCAAACCCAGGAGCCCAGAGCTTCCTCTGGGTCTTCCATGTGGGTAGCAAGGGACCAAGCTCTTGGGTACTCTTCTGTTGCATTCCCAGGCACATTAACAGGGAGCAGGATTGGAAGTAGAGCAGCCAGGACTCGAACTGGCACCAATATGGGATGCCAACATTGCAGGTGGCGGCCTAACTGGTTATACCACACCACCGGCCCAACATGGTGTGTTCAAGTACGTATACATTATGGAATGGCTAAATCAAACTATGTATTATTACCCTTCATACTTTGGTGCTGAGAATACTTAAAATCTACTCTCAAATTTTCAAGTGTTCAGTGCATTATTAGCTGGAGTCAATGTGTTGGACAGTAAATCTGAAACGTATTCCTCCTGTCTAAATAAAATTCTGTACCGTTCTACCAACAGCCCCCCACGGCCACACACCCTCCTCCCCTTGCCTCTGGCAATCACCACTTTACTGTCTATTTATGTGAGCTCAGCTTTTTCAGATTCCACACGTACATGCAATCACGAGGTATTTATCTTTCTGTGCCTGGCTTATTTCACTTACTAGAGTGTCCTCCGGGTTTATCCATGTTGTCACAGATGACAGGATTTCCTTCTCTCCCGTGGCTGAGTAACGTTCCATTGTGTCTATACGCCACATTTTCTTTATCCGTGCATTCGTTGTGAACACTCAGTTTGCATGCATGTAGTAGCTGTTGTGAATGGTGCTGCAGTAAACGTGGGAGTGCACGTTTAGTGACACACTGATTTTATTTCCTCTGTGTATGTACCTGGTCATGGAATCGATTATATGCTAACCCTCTTTTTAACTTTTTTTTGAGGACAGGGCTGAGCCTTTTGACTGTGAACAGACTGTGAATGTCCTCTATGGCAGTGTGTCTCATCTGCAACCAAACCCTACGCTTGCCCATTGCTCCCCAGTTCCCAAGACATATGACAGCATCCAGAGCCCAGCTCCACGGGTTTTCTCTGGAAGGGGACTAGGAGGCCTTTCTGTGCAGGGCCTGGGGCAGGCTATGCAGTGACCTCCAACACGCAGCGTGCAGTGTCTTTTTCGTGGACTCTGGCCTTCGCTTCTGTGGTCACCCCTCTGCAGTCCTTGCTGAAGAAATCATGCTCTTGTTCCGTGGCTTCCAGGGTGGTGACCCTGAGGGGTCAGCGTCCTACGTGAGGGTCCAGTCACCTGCGGCTTTTTGAAGTTTGGTCCCACTGTTTCTCAGCTTTGAGAAGCTGATCACGTAGAGACATCGGCCCTCTTCTCTAGGAAGTGGTCTTCTTTGGGAGGCTTGGAGAGCACTGTGCCAGGCACCTGGACCTGCTGCGGCACCCCACCCTGGGGCGGTACAATTAGCTGTTTCTTCTGGTTTTACCCAGCGTGTGAACCAGAAAGAGGCCGTGGTCTTTCCCTGGGCCCATCCTGTGCTTAGGAGCTGTGTTGAGAGGCAAACTCTGGGCCGCATTCCCTGAAAAGGGTCTTCATCGGGCATCCCCGCTCCTGCACAAGGGCCTGTGGTGGAGCTGTCAGCCCAGGCTGCTCCCTGTGTCCCAACACCGGCAGGCTCGGAAGGCAGGTTCCCTGCCTCGCTCCCACCGTGGGCATGTGCCTCTTCTCTGTTGGAGAGCAAAGAGTTCCTGGCAGATGCAGACTCAGAGAGCATCCAAGCCTGCTTGTCTGACAGTGCGTCTGGGTCATGGGTCACTGTTTCCGTCAGGTTGCTTACTCGTGGTCTGCACTCCCCCCCCGGCTTTGATATGGGGGAAATGGGCTGGATGATCAGGTGGGTATAAATGATCTGGAAGACTTGTCACGATTTCTGTGCAGCCCTGCACTGCAGAGACATCCCTTCACACTTCAACCCAATATGCCACTTTCCCATGATGCACCTGTGTCTCGTCCAGGACCAGGAAGCAGCAGAAGCCGCGATGGCCTTGTGAGAGTTAAACTCCATGTGGAGCTGATGTTCAGCTCCCAGAAAGCCTCACACACACTAAACCCCACCCCAGAGCTATTTGTTTATTCATTAGGGGCCACCCCATCCCCCCACAAAAGGGGCTGTTGCACACAGGAGCGGCCCTTCTGCCTCTTGACTTCTTGTCTTCATTGTTGCTCTTCCCACCCTCTGTCCTTATAGGCAGCTCTCTGGCCCACTCATGACACGTGTCTCAGGTGGGGTTGCTCACCCTCAACACACTCTCACTTATGCACCTTACCTATGTCTCTGCTTTGAATTCTTTTTTTAAGGTTTATTGGGGCTGGCATTGTGGTGTAGTTGGTTAAGCCACTACCTACAATGCTGGCATCCCATACGGGTGCCAGATGGAGACCTGGCTGCTCTACTTCCAATCCAGCTCCCTGCTGATATGCACCTGGGAAAGCAGTGGAAGATGACCCAAGTACTCGGGCCGCTGCCACCCATGGCGGAGACAGGGCAGAAACTGGAATCCTAGCTTCAGCTGGCACAGCCTTGGATGTTGCACAGTTTGGGGGAGTGAACCAGCAGATGAAAGCGCGCACTCTCTCTCTCCTTCTAAAAATAAAATATTGAAAAATAAATAAGGAATAAGAAAAGATTTATTTATTTATTTGAAGGGTAGAGTGACACATAGAAAGACAGATTATCTTCCATCTACTGGGTCACTCCCCAAATGGCTGCAATGGCTGGAGCTGGGCCAGGGCAAAACCATGAGCAAGGAACTCCAGCTGGGTCTCCCACGTGGGTGGCAGGGGCCCAAGGATTTGGGCTGTCTTCTGCTGCTTTCCCAGGTACAACAGCAGGGAGCTGGATCAGAAGTGGAGCAGTCAGGCCTCCAACCGGTGCTCATATGGGATGCAGGTGTTGCAGGTGGCAACTTAGCTTGCTATGCCTAACACCGGCTCTCTCTTTTGAATTCTTACCTTTTACAAATTGAGATAGTTATTCCTGTAACAGCTTAACCTGAAAATTACCCAGTAGGTCTCAAGCTGTGAGCCATGAGCCCTCAAACTAGGTTGAGTAGATCCATCATAAACCCACTCGGCTGGTTTCAGTGTCTCAGACTGGTCAGTTCTAGAACTGTCCTAAAGAATGGCCCGAGGACACAGAGCCTTCCTTCCAGTCACGAAGTGTCTGGAGTTCAGCTGCCCTTTGCACGACCTTTCAACTTCCTCCCATCCCGCCTCGCGCCACACCCGTGGGCTGGGCCTGGGCTAGGCCTGGACTGGAGGGCACGAAGCTGTGCCCTCAACACAAATCGTGCTTAGTCAGCATGGTCTGGGGTTGTCCACTCAGCAGAAAATCAACAGGGACTTAGCAGAGTCCCTGGCTCTGGGAGTCTGCCACAGAGCCTGTCCCGAGGCTGGGGTGGGTCCTCCCCAGTCTCTCCTGCCTGGGCGACCCCCAGCATATTTGCAAGAAATCTTTCTGGCACAGGAAGTGTCGGGGTTAGTGAGCTGAAATGCACTTTGCGCAAAAACCTATTTCTCAAGGTTGCTATGCATTCAATATCCCACCTAGGTAGAAAGCCCTGAGTGGCTTCCTGTTGTTGTTGCCCTTTGTGTCACTGTCCCTTCTCTGAAGCCCTAGCTGCTCCCTCCTTGCTGAGTGTCCGGCTTGGAGAGGCCATGCCCCAACCTGTCTGTGCCCCAGAGACAGCAGCCTCTGTCCAGCCTGCTGCAGCGGCTCCCCTCTGCCTCCATTGTGCTCAGCAGGAGAGTTTAGAATCAGCTTTCCTGCAAGGGCTCCTCAGTTAGCCTCACCTGTTCTCCAGTCTAACCTGTTCATTCCTCCCTCACCTCCTCCTCTTAAGGTGCCTTTTGTAATCACCACCGTGAATGCCCGCCGGCTGTTTTTCAGTGCGTGTGTTCCCAGTCCCTTTTTCTCCGCTGAGCTCCCCGAAGGCCCACAGTTGGGGCAGCTGGATTTGGGTCCTCCCGATATCCACCTGCTTGCCTCTTTCCTGGAGGTCCAGAGGTTTGGTCCTCAGCAACAGAGTGGGGGCAGTTTCACCCACAGCCCCCAGTCATGAAGTAACTCACTGTCTTTTTAGGGCTTGGAGCTGCCAGCACTTTTCCGAGACAACTGGGAAGGCAGAGACACATATCTTTGCTGCCTGCTAGAATATTCCCAGCACCCAAGGGAAGCAGTGCTGGGTCAGTGTCCCTTGGGGAAGCTGCGAAGAGGAACAAGGGTGCTCTGGCACCCATACATACCTAAAGACCCTTGTAGCCAATGGTCAGTTTCCCACCTACTCCCTTTGGGGAAAGGTGCTGATAGGGCTCCGAGGATGTTCCTTCCAGAGAATTCTTGGCAGTGACAATGCCTACTGAGGCCTTCACCTAAAACAAGAATCTTGTCTAGCACAAATGATATTTGGCAGTGGGCGGTGGGTCCTTGATCTGCGATATTGGGTGGTGGCTGGGAGGAGACAAGTCCCTCTTGGTGAGTGTAGGATGGCTTGAGAGGCAGGGGCAGGAAGACTTTTGTTGCATTGGGGGCTCAGCTTTGAGAACGGAGGCTACACCTAGAGCCTGAGGCGGAGGGTAGCCAGCAAGCTCCCTTCCATGTCGTAGAAGGGGAAACCTGGAGAGGCGGCAGTGACTGGAGAGAGTGCCCCAAAGCCAGCCAGGGTTGGAAGCCAGGGCCACTGCCTCTCAGCAGGCAGAGTGCATGGGGTTTCGGATGGCTGCAAGCAGCCTCAGCCTCAACGCAGGTCGACAAGCACTTCTTTGACACCATTTTGTGCCTAACCTTGTGCTATGAGAGAAGTGGGGGCAGAGAAGGAGGGGGCACGTGGCAGGTGCTGAAATCTTGATGGAGAAACTTGTATAATGCAGTGAGTTTGGGGGTGGGGTCAGGGATTGCAGCCAGTCTTTTGCGATACCTGCACCTTCCCTCACCCTGCAAGATGGCGTTCTTTCCGGGCAAGGAAGCTGATTCATGGGAGATACAGTCCTAAGCGTGTCCAAGCTGGGCCCACTAAGAGAGGGTTAATGTCTTAGATAGGCCCCTTGTGCACCTGGAAGTGTGATTAACACTGGAACAACAGGTGTTTGCTAAATTCACCTGAATATGCCTCTAATCCCAGATTGTCTCCAAAATCCTGGGTGGAGAAGGGTGGTTTGGGACGGGCAACAGGATCCTGGTAAAGCCATTTGTAATCTGGGTGTGGCTCCCCAAGGGAAGGTAGCTCAGACCAGCCTGGTTTGGCCTCTTTGGTCTTGCCCTGGCCTCACTGATGGGCATGGGGGTGGGCAGTGGACTGAGTGGGCTCCCTGCCTCCTTCCCTGCCCCATCCAGGTGTGCTCTGGAGTTGGCCTGCACCTGACCGCTTATGCTGTCACATCGGTCTCTCGCCTCTGCAGGGCAGACGTGGCCAGGAGGGGCCGGGCGGAGTCTGCCTGCCGAGGGGGGCCTTGTAAATCACTGTGACAGGCTCCTTTCATGCGGCCAGCCCTCCTCCTCTCTTTCCCAAACCCTCTCCCCTTGTGTTTATTTTTGTTGCGGATTTATTAGACACAGAGGTAAGTGCCCATGGAGCTCGGTGAACTGTCATCATGCCTGCTGCATGAATAAAATCATTCACTGACAAAACCCTTTAAACATTCTTTAAAAAGAAGGTGGGGGAGGATCGGGGGAGAGGAGTGAAGGAGGAAGCAGCGCCCCAGGTCAGCACGGTGGCCAAGAACAACCGAAACCCAGGCGGCGGCCTCTCCTGGCGCTCAAGAATGTAACGAGGGCCTTCCGCGCTGCCTTCAATCCACCCGGTTCATCAAGACGTGTGTCATCTCTCCCGCGGGGTTCTGGGGTCCCGAGTTCAGCTCTTTGTCTCAGCTGCCAGAGAGCTGCCAGTCGGGCAGGCTGAGTGGTGGCTGTGCACCTGCTCAAAGTGATTGCCAAGAACCTCAAGGCGTGTCAGGCCGAGTCTTGGCCCCTCTGGAACCCACAGTGAACTTCCTCTATCGAAACCCTCCCAGCTCTGCCAGGGATTCCTGCTTTCTTGAGGTCTTTCTTCTTAAAGCTACTGAAACACATGGATGGCTCAGCTGAACGCAGCGAGAAGCCGTCCAGTGTCCTCTTGCTGTGTGCTGCCCACATGCCCGGCACTGTACTAAGGACTTTCTTCCCACCATCACGCTCCTGCCCCTCAGCAGCCCTGGAAAGCAGGTGCTGTGACACTGAGAAAGTGGTCTTGTATGTTGCACAGCCTGTGCTGACTTACAGGACGCTGAGTTGGCGGACTCTCACAGGGTGAGGTATGGAGGCAGGCAGAGCTTGCACCCCTCAGCTGACCCTGAGGGCGCCCCTGACCGCTGCTCCCCTCCAGCTGTAAGGGGGCAGCTTTCACAGCACAACCTCACATTCTGCCCTCCAAGAGTAAATGACCAAGCACTCCACCCATCAGGACCAGCAACAAGTGAAGGTCCCCCTCCCTCCCTTCTGCTGTATGCCTGCAGGCTCAGGAGCGTTCAGGGGTGTTAGAGTGTGCTGTCATCGGCCTTGACCTTGGATGGGGGTGCCAGCCTCTGGAGGAACTGGAGCGGGTTCATGTCTGACAGGCGGTAACGGGATAGCAGCCTCACTGTGGAGTGGCAGGCGTGTCAGGGCACTTGGTCTTCCCCACAAGAATGAGTGAGACACGAATCACGTAGGAGCTCCCATGAGGACTGCTGCAATGCTGGGCCCCCTGTTCTGCTGCACACATGGATGCTGCACCTTCGCAGATGTCCTTGGGGTGACCTCTGAGGCCTGAGAGGTCACTGACCCTGGTCCCGGGAGGTCACCTCACTTCAGCTGATGAAAAGCCCTTGCTGGTCTTCCTTCTCCTGCCCTTCCTCCACCTCCTCTTTGGTTTCTCTCTCAGCCAGTTCTTTCTTTTTGCTTGCTGTGTGTTTATAACTTGTGTTCAGTGCAAATAAAGTTCCTAATATAAAAACATTCTGACGAACAAAGCCAATTTACATGCATAAAAGGCACAATCAGAACATGTATTCTGCATGTGAATATGAAGGAAGAAAGAGTGTTCATTTGAACACATTCGAGAGCTTGTGGTGGGGGCTGTTGTCGTGGGTAAGGATTAAACCACTGCCTGTGTCGCTGACGTCCCATGCAGGTGCTGGTTCGATCCACTCTCTTCTGACCCAGCTGCCTGCTAATGGCCTGGGAAAGCAGCAGTAGATGCTTCCAGTGTTTGGGCCTGGAAGAAGCTCCTGGCTCCTGGCTTTGGATTCTCCCCTACTCAAGCCATTGCGGCCATTTGTGGGGGTAAACCAGTGGATGAAAGATTTTTCTCTCTCAACTCTGTCTTTCAAATAAACAAATAAGTAAATCTTCAAAGAGAGAGAGAGAGAGAGCAAGTGTTTGTGATAGGTTGCCACTGATGGCTTTGTTTTGCTTTCTAAGGATGGCAAACATTTGCTTTTGTTTTTAAGGCCCCTATACCTGTCTGGCCCCTGGAACCCCAGTGTGTGGTCGTGGGAATCAGAGACTTTAGTGAGTGCATATTTCTAAAAAGATTTCTACATCTAAAGGCAGTAAAAAACTTTCCAGGGCAGGTATTTGGCCAAGTGGTTAAGATGTTCCTCTTCAAAGAAGGAGGTACCTTTCTCTGAAGGGAGGAGAGAACCTCCACTTTGACTATGACCTTGTCTAAACAAGATAAGAGTTGGAGAACTCAGAGGGCTTCCATAGCCTTGGAAACTCTGACTGGAGCATAGGGAGATTACTGATGCCATAAGCAGGAGTGTCAATTTGTAAAGTCAACAACAGGAGTCACTGTGCACTTACTCCTCATGTAGGATCTCTGTCCTTAATGTGCTGTACATTGAGGCTTATTGCTATAACGAGTACTCAAACAGTATATTTCACTTTGTGTTTCTATGGGGGTGCAAACGGTTGAAATCTTTACTTAATGTATACTAAACTGATCTTCTGTAAAAAAAAAAAAAAAGAAAAAAAGAAATTATCAATTCCCAACTTGACTCTCACTGGGATTAAACATGACAATAGGTCTGATCTGATTTCATCATCACTTAAAAAAAATCATCTATTATTTTTCACTTTATGTTTCTGTGTGGGAGCAAACTGTTGAAATCCTTACTTAATGTATACTAAGCTGATCTTCTGTATATTAAGATAATCGAAAATGAATCTTGATGTGAATGGAAGGGGAGAGGGAGTGGGAAAGGGGAGGGTTGTGGGTGGAAGGGACGGTATGTGGAGGAAGCCATTGTAATCCATAAGTCGTACTTTGGAAATTTATATTCATTAAATAAAAAAAAAAAAGACCCCATGTTCCAGCCGGCGCTGTGGCTCAAAAGGCTAATCCTCCGCCTTGCGGCGCCGGCACACTGGGTTCTAGTCCCAGTTGGAGCGCCGGATTCCGTCCTGGTTGCCCCTCTTCCAGGCCAGCTCTCTGCTGTGGCCTGGGAGTGCAGTGGAGGATGGCCCAAGTGCTTGGGCCCTGCACCCCATGGGAGACCAGGAGAAGCACCTGGCTCCTGCCATCGGATAGGCACGGCTAGCTGCAGCACGCTGGCCACAGCGGCCATTGGGTGAACCAATGGCAAAAAGGAAGACCTTTCTCTCTGTCTCTCTCTCTCACTGTCTACTCTGCCTGTCAAAAAAGAAGAAAAAAAAAAAAAGACGACCCCATGTTCCACATCAGAGTGCCTAGGTCCGATGCTCGTCTCTGGCTCCTGACTCCAGCTTCCTGCTAGTGCAGACCCTAGGAGGCAGTGGCAACGGCTCAGGTTATTGAGTGCCTGCCACTCACGCAAGCATTTTGAGAAGTGAATCAAAGGGTGGGCACTCTGTGTCTCTATCTCTTTGTCTCTCTCTCTCTCAAATGAATGAATAAACACTTTCTAGAATCGATGTCAGTTTCTATTTTAAACACCAGCTGAAACAGAGTGCTCCAAAGACAACTAGCTTTATTCATAAGGATAAAAAAAAAAGTATTTGTAGAAATAGTGTAATAATTTTTCTGAGCTCAACTCAGGTGAGTTTCTATGGTAAATATGCCTTGTTTTTTTTCTACTTCTGTCAAGACTCGCAAATATGTGCTGAAAATGAATCTTTTATATATACTGAAATAAAAGCATGAATTTAAAGTTATTTGGGGGTCACATTCCCATAGCAAAATTAATCTAACTCTCTTTTGGTGAAGGAGAATGTGTGAAAGAACAGCTTCTGGGCTTTTTAGTAGATAAACGAGATTTACTGTTTTCCTTGGCGTTCGGGTAGTTTCCAATCCATCACTGTCCTGGCACATGTCAATTACTCCCAGCAAGTCCAGGACAATGTCTGAGTCAAGTGCAAGAGAAGACAATTCAGTTTCCAAGAGAACAAAGAGGGCTGAGCAATGGAAAATTTTAGTCATCACTAAATTAGTGTTGCCAAAGCAATGCACGTAGAACTTTCAGTAGAACCTGGAGATTTCATCCACTGTACAAATACATAGAAACCTGGACACTTTTCATTGTATTTAATAGTCATGTTGCCTTGTGCTATCACATGTCAAAGTGAAAACTGAGTTTCAATTTCATACCCTATTCTTTCACTGTAGATCAAGGTGAATCCATTTTTTTAAATTCCCAAGGTCATTTTCAGATGTCCATATTTCCTAGGCCACATTGAATATATTTCTCTCTGTCTTCAGTATTGTATGAAAAATTCCATCTGCTAGATTTACCATTTCTCAGGTGTTCTTCAAGGCCACCACATTTGGGGATCTCAATATTTGCTGAATCATATTTGTGTCAATCAAAGTAAGGAGTGAGATCTAGTAGACTGGTGAAGACACTTATGGTTATTAACTTCTTTGACTGTCTTTCTGGACTTAAAGAAGGAGCATCTCAATTTTGAAAGATGGGCTAGGGCCACCAGCCCCTAAAAGCTTTCTTTAATATATGATTTGTTTATTTATGTGTTTTGAAAGGCAGAGTTACAGAGAGAGAGATAAAGAGAGAATGGAGGTCTTCCATCCTCTGGTTCACTCCCCAGATGGCCACAATGGCAAACTCTGGGCCAGAAACTGTGGCTTCTCCTGGGTCTCCCATCTGAATAGCAGGGACCCAAACACTCGGGCCCTCTTCCACTGTTTTTCCCAGGCCATTAGCAGGGAGCTGGATTAGAAGTGGAGAAGGCAGGACATAAACTGGCACCCATCTGGGATGCCAAAACTAGTAAAAAAGGGACAGCATCACATTTGTCCTATAAGAACTGTGTCTCCAGTTAATGAAATAACTGATGAAGGGAAGTTTCTCTGTAGATAAGACAGTTAAGTGAGCAAGGAATTTCACCATTCAGAACCTCACTGAATTCATGAATCTGGGCAATGAATGTACTAGCACCACCGAAAGACAGACAGCTGTCATTATGTGCATCCTGAAAGAAATGCATACCATTAACTTTGAGGAGTCTTGCAAAAGTAAACAAAATCAAACCTGATCCTGATCAAATTTCTGGATCAAAATATCAATTTATAAGCTGTGAAGGGACAGAGAACTTGCTCAATGAATGCTCAAAGGACGCAGTCAACAAAATCCACACGATTTCTCCAATTACATCTTTTTTTTTTTTTTTTTTTTTTTTTTTTGGACAGGCAGAGTGGACAGTGAGAGAGAGAGAGAGACAGAGAGAAAGGTCTTCCTTTGCTGTTGGTTCACCCTCCAATGGCCACCGCGGCTGGCGCACTGCGGCTGGCACACCGTGCTGATCTGAAGCCAGGAGCCAGGTGCTTCTCCTGGTCTTCCATGGGGTGCAGGGCCCAAGCACTTGGGCCATCCTCCACTGCACTCCTGGGCCACAGCAGAGAGCTGGACTGGAAGAGGAGCAACTGGGACAGAATCCGGCGCCCTGACAGGGACTAGACCCGGGGTGCTGGTGCCACATGAGGAGGATTAGCATAGTGAGCAGCAGCACTGGCTCCAATTACATCTTAACCGACTTTCTATCCCCACAGGACAGGTCGACCTGCATATCTTACTCCAGTGGTCACGCTGTGAATTTTGTCAATATCTAAAACTTCTTTGCCTTAAAACTCACTCTCTAATCACAACCTCCAATTCTTTCCAATCTTAATTTAATCATGTCCTCTACAGCTATTCTCAAATTCCATCCGAATCTCCATCCCATAGGCCTTTCTCACCAAATGCTAGTCTTCTTTCTTCATTTCACTCCATGGTTGCCTGGGATGTTGTGCTCTGCTGGTACTCTGAGCTGCTTTCCTATTTACCGTGGTCATAACAGTCTGGCAGTCCTGTGTGCATTGAGCCATCTGTCCCCTCCGTGTCTGCACCCAGCTCTCTAATGGCTGATGGAACTCAGTGGGCAGGGTAGAGGGGTCGTGTGAATGATCCCCACGTTGCCTTCCACCCTTCCTGGAAACCAGCTTCCCTCTCTCTAGACACATTCAGTGCTGATTTCAAATCTTTCCACTAGGAAAGAAGCTGCTAACAGAGAATCCCTCAAACTGCCTGCCACCACTACCAATCCCACAAACCTAAACATCTGCCCAGCCTCTTCCTCTCCATTATTGAAAAGGCGCCTTTAGCCTCTGCAAAACGACTTCTTCGACTTGTGTCTTGGATTCACCACACCCAGCTTTTGATAATTTAGCATATAAATTATACATTCTGATTTCTTTCTCTTCAATCTCTGCATCTATCTCTTAAGTTATTGTTTTAAAAAATAGCTTTATTGAGGTGTAATTGTCATACAATAAAATCCATGTATTTAAAGTGTATAATTTGATGTTTTGACACTGTATAAACACGTAAAAACCATTACCACAATCAAGACGATGAACACACTCATCATCACCCCAAAGGTCTCCTCAGGTCCCTCTCTGATCCTTTGCTCCAGCCCCGCCCTGCTCCTGTTCCCCCAGGCGACTGCTGCTCTGCCATCTATTACCATAGAGTAGTTTGTGTTTTCCGAAGATTTATGTAAGTGGATCACAGCACCTACTCTGTTTTCATCTGACTGCTTTCACTCAGTATAATTATTTTGAGATTCATTCATGCTGTGTATATAAATAATTTATTCTTTTTTACTGCTGAAGTACTATTCTAATGTGATTAAAAACCAAAATGTGTTTATCCGTTCACTAGTTGATGGGTATTGGGGAAGTTTCCAGTTTTGTGCTATTGCAAATGAAACTGGTAAGAACATCAGCGTATGCTGGCGCCACAGCTCAATAGGCTAATCCTCCACCTGTGGCGCCGGCACACCGGGTTCTAGTCCCGGTCGGGGCACCAGATTCTGTCCTGGTTGCTCCTCTTCCAGTCCAGCTCTCTGCTGTGGCCCGGGAGTACAGTGGAGGATGGCCCAGGTGCTTGGGCCCTGCACCCCATGGGAGACCAAGAGAAGCACCTGGCTCCTGCCTTTGGATCAGCGCGGCGCACCAGCCGCAGCGCGCCGGCCACAGCAGCCATTGGAGGGTGAACCAATGGCAAAGGAAGACCTTTCTCTCTGTCTCTCTCTCTCACTGTCCACTCTGCCTGTCAAAAAAAAAAAAAAAAAAAAAAAAAACATCAGCGTATGAGTCTCTGCTCTCTTTTCTCCTGGGTAAACATCTAGAATTGACTAGACCACAGGCTGGCTCACATTTAACTTCCCAAAAAGCTGCCAAAGTGTTCTCCATGGTGGATGCACCATTTCACATCCCCACCAGCAGTTTGTGGGAGTCCCAGTTCCTCCACCTCCTCGCCAACAATTAGAATAGTGACTCTTGGGCCAGCTCCGCGGCTCACTGGGCTAATCCTCCTCATGTGGCGCTGGCATCCCGGGTTCTAGTCCCGGTTGGGGTGCCAGATTCTGTCCCGGTTGCTCCTCTTCCAGTCCAGCTCTCTGCTGTGGCCCAGGAGTGCAGTGGAGGATGGCCCAGGTGCTTGGGCCCTGCACCCACATGGGAGACCAGGAGGAAGCTTCAAAGCTCCTGGCTTCAGATTGGCGCAGCGCTGGCCGTGGCAGCCATTTGGGGAGTGAACCAACGGAAGGAAGACCTTTCTCTCTGTCTCTCTCTCTCTCTCTCTCACTGTCTAACTTTGTCTGTAAAAAAAAAAAAAAAAGAATGGTGACTCTTTTTACTTGTAAATATTTCAGTAAGTATGTGGTGGTTTCTCACTGTGGCTTTAATATGCTTAAATGCTAACTACATTGAACATTTTCATATGTTTATTTACTGTATATTTTCTTGTGTTGTTTCTATTCAAGCATTTTGCCCTTTTTAATTAGATTTTTTTATTGAATTTTTTAGTTCTTTTATATGCTTTTCAGATATTTTCGCCAAGTCTGTGCCTGTATTTTCATTCTATCAACAGTGTCTTTTAATAAGCAGATTTATTATTTGTGGGTTGTGTTGTTCTGTCATTTCTAGTAAATTTTTGCCATGGTCAAAGTCACAAATATTTTCTTCTAGAAGTTTTATAGTTTCAGATTTTACATTTAGGTCTCTGACCCATGTTGAGTTATTTTTTGTATAAGATGCAAGGAATGGTTACAAGTTCTCTCTCATTCTCACAGGATATCTAGTTATTACACAACTATTTGTTGAAAAGATTATCCTTATTCCATTGAAGTACCTTTACTTTCTTGTCAAAGATCAGTTGCCCATACATTTTTAGACTTTCTATTGCTGGACTATTATGTTTCACTGATGTACTTTTTATCATTAAGGCAATACCATACTTTTAGTTTCTATAGATTTATAGTAAGATTTGAAATCAGTCAATATTCCCTCTGTTCTTCTTTTGCAAAATTTGTTGGGCTACTTCAGGTCCTTTGCATTTCTAAATGAATTTTAGAATCACCTTGTTATTTTTCTCAGACAAGCCTGCTAAGAATTTTACTGGAATTGTATTTAATCTATAGGTCAATGTGGGTAGAATTGACTTTTTAATATTGAGTGTTTCCATCCGTGTACAAAGTATATCTTTTCATTATTTAGGTCTTCTTTGATCTCTTTCAGCCATGTTTTATAGTTTTGATTGTACAAATCTTTCATATCCTTTGTCAGATTTTTCCCTGAGTATTTCATTTTTCAGGTTCTATTGTGAATAGTGAGTATTCATCTGTATATTCATGGGGGCATTCTGCCGTTTCTGGGCAAAACCCATTGAGCAGCTGTCCTTACTGGTACTCTGTCCTGCAAACCCTCGCTGTATTGGTCTCCCTGGACTCTCGGGTTTGTCTGCTCAACTTAGAACGTCCACTCAGGGTTTCCTGGACTCCTGTTCCCTTCACCACAGTCTGGAAGCTCTTCCCGGGGCAATTCATGGCTTCCTGTGTCTCGGGGCTCCGTCCTTTGTTCCTGATGCTCAGTGTCTGGAAAACCATTGCTTCATATATTTTGTCTGATTGTTGTTTCTGGCAAGAAGGAAATCTCATCCCGGTTACTCCATCTTGGACAGAAGTAGAAATACGACTCATAAATATTTAAATATCCCATTTGAAGAAACAAACAGGTCTTTGGATAGGCCTTCATCTCTAGCAGTAGGCCTTTTGGGCAGAGTTGTCTGTAGTCATAGTTTCCATCTATCTACTGCCCTCTCACCGCTTGGTTGACACCAACCTGGCTTGTGCTCCAGCCCCTCACTGATGTCATTTGTAAAGCACAGCGGTGTCTCCAAAGCCAGGGGCACTCTCTGTGCTCGCCTTACTTGACCTTTCTGCACATGTACCACTCCCTCATTCTCGAAGGCTGTCTCTCTCTGTTTGGATCTGATGACACATATCCTTCTCTCCCTCCTCGGCGTCTTTCTCTTGGGTTTCTTTGCAGGCTCATCCTCATCTGCCAAGGCATAAATTCTTGCATTTCTCTAGTTCCCCATAGGCCCTGTATTTTCCTTGCAATCTACATTTATTCCCTAAACCATGTTATACACATCCACACCTTCAAATGGAACCCAGCTGTGTCTATTCAACATGCACACTTGGCTGGTGAAAAATGCGTCATAAACTCAGCATTTCCAAAATTGAATTCACAATATTCTCCCAAACTTGACCTTTCTTCCTTCTTGAACAGTGTTTTTTTTTTTTTCTTCATGTTATTTGTTGGAACTCATTACTTACTGTAGGGCTAATCTTATGAGTATAAAGTAAACTGAAAATAGATTTTCATAAAAATTAAGACTGGGAATAGGAGAGGGAGGAGGAAGCAGGGTGGCAGTGTGGGTGGGAGAGAGCAGGTGAGAAGTATCACTATGTTCCTAAATCTGTACATGAAGTACATAAAATTTGTATACCTTAAATAAAATTTTAAAAAAGGAAAAAAGATAATGTAAGAAGACTATGCTGTGTTTCTGTGATTGGCCTTATCATCCATCCAGCTACACAGGTAAGGGACATGGGAAGCATTTTTGATCCTTTCTCCTTCGTGTTCCTTACCAAACGTGTCAAATCTATCCCATCACTTTATTTTAAATTGCTATACTCTCTCATCTGAATTTTTCTATAGCTGTATAACTGGACTCCCAATCTCCAATCTCCAAACTGTAACCTGGATGATTGTGCTACTCTCTTGCTTAAAACCCTTCAGCGGCTTCCAGTTGCTTTTAAGAGACCAAAGTCCAGGGCTGGCACTGGTGTAGAAGGTTAAACCTCCAGATGCAACACCTGCATCCCATATGGGCACTGGTTTGAGCCCTGGCTGCTCCACTTCTGATCCGGCTCCCTGCTGATAAACCCGAGAAAGCAGCAGAAGATGGCCCAAGAGCTTGGGGCCCTGGACCCACACGGGAGACCCAGAAGCTCCAGGATCCAGGCTTCCACCTGGCCTAGCCTTGGCCATTGTGCCCATTTAGGGAATGAACCAGCGGATGGAAGGTTGATTCTGTCTCTCTCTCCCTCTCCCTCTCCCTCTCTCCCTCTTTCTATCTCTGTATTTCACTTTTCAAATAAATAAATAATTTGCTCTGTGCTACGAGCTCACTGGCCTTCTCTCAGTCCCCTGAAGCACTGCGCTCCCCTCTTTCACAGAACCCCTGTGCATGCTGTTCCCCCCACCCAGAATAACGTTTCCCCCTTTCCCTTCCCTTGCAAGCTCTCTGCGTGTTTCCTATCTCAGCTCAGATTTCACTAGTTCAGGGAAACCAGCACAGACTCCAGGCCAAGTCCCACTTCTATCAGCTGTTATCTTGCCTTCAAAGTACTCAACATGTTTAGCAATTCTCTATTGGTGAATTTGCATGACCTGTTTTCCATTTAATTATAAGTACCCCAATGATACCAGTCCTGCCTAGGTTTTGCTTACCACTGTAGCCTCAACTCCTAGAACACATAATGAGCTCCTAATGTTCTGTTGAGTAAATGAAAGGGCGAATAAGAATTTAGGGCCTATGTTTAATAAAGAGAGCCAGAATGCAATCAGAACCTTAATTCCAGTCAAGAGGTTGGTATTATTCTGACCTCGGTCCAGTGTGGATTTCACAAAGTTTTTCAGATCATATAAAGATCCCAGAGAGTGTTCCCCAATGTAACCTCAATTCATCACCTCCCCCTCTTCCCAGAGTGTGGATGCTCAGGCCTCCCATCCTCGCAAGCACCAGGAAGTACCAAACTTCCTACCCCTCCCCAGGACAGGTGCAAGGGCAGGGCTTCTGAGGCGTGTGCACTACATCCCTTCTCCCTAAAGCTGGCTGTTTTTGAATTTTAATCTATTCCCTGTGGCTAGTCTCCAAAATGGGTTAAAGCGAGGTGAAAGGCAATTGACTAAGCACCGTGGAGCTTCCCGAAAGCAAACATCAGATCAGATGTGGCTACTGAGATCCTGTAGCGGTGCCCACTACAGTCACACTGAGGATTGTCAAAAGGAAAACATAAAATTAAATATATGTAATTGTGTATTAATTATGTCTCGGTATGGATGATTTAAAATGGCATCTAAATTATCTCCCATTAATTTGAAAATCATTTTAGAAAGTGAATTTCTTCAGAAAATCTGCCACAGAGACTCTGCTGTGAGGATACCTGTGTCCACAGCTATATTGAGCAGGTGGCTCCTGTGAGTGGCAGGAGCTACCCAGGACTGGTCATGTTTGCTGCACCAAGGTGAGTCATGCATTGTATCTATGTGGAGAAGAGAGGATCAGGATGTTTGCACCAGCAGTAACATGGGGAGAAGTACCCTGGTGGCCAGGGAGTGTCGGGGTGGGAGTCAGGCCCAGAACCAGACCATGAGCCCGAGTTCTCCATTCTTGCTCTGGGTCAGACCAATTTAATTGCACTGATGCATGACAACTGTCAAAATAATAATAAGCAAGGCTTATTTTGCTCTCTCTCTCCTGCAGAAGATGTTTGCTTTCGCGGTTTAAAAATAACATAATAACATTTAGGAAAGTAGAGAAGGTAGAAAATCAACACTGACTCAACCACTTAGGACAAATACAACTATCGCTTTGTCTCCCCTCTTGGTAACTGCTTCATTTATTTATTTTTACCTTTCTGTTTACTGTAAAAAAGACATTATATTTTAGAGCCATTTTAGGTTTGCATCAAAAGTGAGTGGCAGCTACAGAGGCATCCAGCCTCCCTGCTGTCAACACCCATGCACAGGTGGTCCCTTTGCTACAACAGAAGAACCTACACTGACTCATCACTCTCACCCAAAGTCTAGAGTTTTCAGGAGGGTTCACTGTCAGTGCCATACGTTCTGTGGACTTTGACAATCCTATAATAACGGATCAACCAGCATAGTACCCCATGGAATAGATGCTTTGCACTAAAAACACCCTGTGCTGTTTCTATTCTTTTTCTTCTCCCTAACACCTTGCAACTATTGACCTTTTTGCTGTCCTCACAGTTCTGCCGGTTCCCGGATGTCGTAGAGTAAGAATAATACAGTATCCAGCCTTTCAGACCAGCTTCCTTGACTTTATGATTCCTCTGTGTCTTGCTAACTCATGTATTTTTAGTGCTAAATAATATCTCATTGTCTGGATGCATCTCGATGTATTTATCCATCCTCTTATGAAACAGCATCTTGATTGCATCCAAGGTTTTGTTCAGTTGTATAAGAAGCTGCAAACTGACTTCCAAAATGGCTGTACCGCTTTGCATTCCCATCAGTAATAAGCGAGAGTTCCTGTTGCTCCACACCCTCATCAGCACTTGGCATTGTCAGTGCTTGGAGATGGCCATTCTGACAGGGGGGTGGGGAGTGGAATCTCATCACTGTTTGAGTCTGCAGTTCTCTAAAGGTGTGTGATGCTGAGCGTGTTCTCACATGCCCATTTACCAACTCTAGATCGTCCTTGTGAGGTGTCTGTTCAGGTCTTTTGTACATTAAAAAAAAAAAAAAGGTTTTAAAAAAGGTTTTAAAATTTATTGCTGGTGCCGCGGCTCACTAGGCTAATCCTCTGCCTTGCGGCGCCGGCACACCAGGTTCTAGTCCCGGTCGGGGCACCGGATTCTGTTCCGATTGCCCCTCTTCCAGGCCAGCTCTCTGCTGTGGCCCAGGAGTGCAGTGGAGGATGGCCCAAGTGCTTGGGCCCTGCACCCATGGGAGACCAGGAAAACCACCTGGCTCCTGCCTTCGGATCAGCGCAGTGCGCCGGCCGTAGTGCGCCGGCCGCGGCGGCCATTGGAGGGTGAACCAACGGCAAAAAGGAAGACCTTTCTCTCTGTCTCTCTCTCTCACTGTCCACTCTGCCTGTCAAAAAAAAATTATTAGCTTTATTTGAGAGGCAGACACACACACACACACACACACACAGAATCTTCGATCTGCTGGTTCACTCCCCCTGCTAAATGCCTACAACAGCTGGGTCTGGGCCAGACTAAAGCTGGCAAACCAGGAACTCAATCCAGGTCTCCCTTCTGGGACAGGAACTGAACTACTTGAGCCATCACCATAAACAGGAAGCTGGAATCATGAGCAGAGCTGAGACTCAAATCCAGGGCTTCCATTATAGCATGTGAGCATCGTTGGTGGTGTCTTTGTTTTTTTGTTTTGTTTTGTTTTGTTTTGTTTTTGTTTTTGTTTTTGTTTTTGTTTTTGTTTTTTGACAGGCAGAGTGGACAGTGAGAGAGAGAGACAGAGAGAAAGTCTTCCTTTGCCGTTGGTTCACCCTCCAATGGCCGCTGTGGCCGTCGCGCTGCGGCCAGCGCACTGCGCTGATCCGAAGGCAAGAGCCAGGTTCTTATCCTGGTCTCCCATGGGTGCAGGGCCCAAGCACTTGGGCCATCCTCCACTGCCTTCCCTGGCCACAGCAGAGAGCTGGCCTGGAAGAGGAGCAACTGGGACAGAATCCGGCGCCCAGTTTATCACTTAGTTCTTTCATAGACTGTGCCTTGGGGTTATATCTAAAAAGTCGTCACCAAACCCAAGAGCTTCTAGATTTTCCTCTATGTTATCTTCCAGAGTTTCATGTTTTGCAGTTTATATTTAGGTCTCTGTTCTTTCTTGAGTTAATTTTTGTGAAGGGTGCAAGGTCTGTATCTGTTTTTTTTTTTCTTTTTCTTTTCATGTGGCTGTCCAATTAGTAACATTTCTTGAAAAGACCATCTTTTCTCTATTGTATTCTCTTTGCTCCTTTGTCAAAAATCAGCTGATTATAATTGTGTGAGTCTATTTATTGCTTCTGTATGCTGTTCCATTGATCTGTTTGCCCCTTCTTTCACCGATACCACATTGTCTTGATTACCACAACTTTATAGTAAGTTTTTATATGGGGTCATGCCAGTCCTCCAATGCTTTTCTTCTTCTATATTGTGTTGGCTATTCTGAGTCTTTTGATTATGCATATAAACGTTCAATCAGTTTGTCCACATCCTCAAAATTAACTTTCAGGTGTTTTGATTGGCATTGCATTGAATCTATAGATCAAGGTGTGATAGCTGCTCTTTTTTTTTAAGACAAAGATTAAATATTAAGGAGAATTTCAAGTCTTAGTCTGTTAGCCAAGTTTTAAGTTGCACTGGTGGCCGTTTAGAGACCTGTGACGTTCCATTAAATTTGGTGATGGGAGGCCACAATTGTCTTTATTATTAGTTAAGTGGTTATGACTTGAGGGAATGTAGGACTTAGTGCAATTGCTCCAAGACACTGAGTGTGGCCTTGCTTCAAGAAGAACTTGTTGACCCAGTCTGTATACTCCTCCAGCTATTGTTCTATTTCTTCCCTTCCTGGCTGAGTTTTTAAGTCTAGATTCCCTCTTTCCATGAGTCTGTTTCCCTTCCACTCTAAAATTCACTACATTTGGTGGTCAGAGTTTTTGCAGAGGTTATAAGTGGCGTTCTAATGCTCAGATCTATTCTTCCCTGTGACCTGTCTGCAATGCACAACATTATTGACCACACCCTTCTTCCTGAAACTCTGCCTTCATGACCCCCATGACCCATAACCCTAGTGCTCCTCTTCAGTCTCAGTAACTCCAGAGTCTCTCTTAAATCCTCTTTCCAGCAGCACTTTAAATGCTGGCTGTGTCTAGGCTCCAGTGTTGGTCCTCTGTCTCCTGAATAGCTCCCTTCTCCTCCATGGCTCTGCTATAAGGACTCTCAGAACAGCATCTGGAGTCTACAGCAGTCTCTTGAGAGACTGTATCTCCATCTGCCAAAGAGATATCTTCAGCAGGGTGTCTCATAGGTAGCTTAAGCTTAAGATCGATATATTTTTCCTTCCCCACACCTACCTTTAACTTGTTGTCTTTCCTACACTTCCTGGTGAATAGGACCAAAATGCACAGAACCACTCACATAAAAATCCTGGGTGCTATCCTCAAAGCTTCTCTCCTCATTAAGTTTCTACAGCCAAATTGCCACCACTTCAATCACTAGTCATCACTAGTCATCAACTTCAGTCACTAGTCATCAAGCTGCTTCAGGCCCTCATTGTCTTTCACTCCTACAATAACCTGTCAATCTGTCTCCTGTCTGTGCTCTCACTTCCTGCCCATTCATTCTATGAGCTGCCCCCAAAGTAACCTAAAATATCATCCCCATGCTCCAGCCACACAAGTTGACCTACAGTTCCCTGAACACCTCTCATAGTTTCAGGCCTAAGCTACTTCTTAATTCCCTCGAGAGACCTTGTCTGCCTTGCACGCATACTTGTCTACACTATGTCTCACAAGTACTTGCTTACATGTCTACATCCTCTCCACAGCACCCACCAAGACTCAGAACTCTTTAAGAGTAGGGGCCATTTTCCACATTCGTCTTCATTTCCCAAGAGCCTATCCTGGTGTCTGGAAGCGTTTGCTGAATGATAAAGAATGAAAGAGTGGGACTGGGTGACAGTGACACCCCTTACTGAAGAGAAGCGGTGTTGGTATAAGATGGTAAATTCTTTTGGGCAGAGGTGTGGGAAGAGCACTGAGAAGAGCATCCCACACCCACCAGGTGCATCCACTCTTCTCAATCCAGTCTTAATAGGGCAAGAAGAAGCCTAGGGCAGAGTGGCAGTCAAAACACACACTGGGATTCTGGTCCTGCTCTGTCGATCACCTGCCGATAGTGGTGGCTGTTGGGACCTATTGTGGGGCCTCAGACCCCTCATTTAGCAGCTAAGTGGAGTGAGCCCGCAATCTCCTGCCTGCCTTCCAACTCTAATGGTTTGTTTTTCTGTAGCAAATGATTAGAAGGGCACGGAAGGACTGAGCAGGGCTAGATGTGAATCCTTTTGAAAAGAGCTGCAATCAGAAGGCAGAGGAGGGAGGGGAAGAATGCAGGCATTGATAAATGTTTGATTTTTTTCTTTTCCTGAGGAAGGCAAGGGAAGAAGGCAATTTGAACTGAGAAAAGATGGCTCTAAAAGTAGGCTTGAGGGGCCAGCACTGTGGGGTAGTAGGTTAAGCATTCGCCTATAGCACCGGCATCCCATATGGGCACCAGTTCGAGTCCTGTTTGCTCCACTTCTGATCCAGCTCTCTGCTGTAGCCTGGGAAAGCAGTAGAAGACGGCCCCAAGTCCTTGGGCCCCTGTACCCGTGTGGGAGATCTGGAAGAAGCTCTTGGCTCCCGGCTTCAGACAGGCTCAGCTCCAGCCGTTTGTGGCTATTTGAGCAGTGAACCAGCAGATGGAAGACCTTTGTCCCTCTTTCTGTAACTCTACCTCTCAAATACATAAATAAATCCTTGGGGAAAAAGTGAACTTGAAAGGAATTGGAGAGTTTGAGAAACAAAAGTGACGACAGTCAAGGTAAAAGATGGAGAAACGGTTAAAATGAGGTTGTGTGGAAGAAAAGCCAGTACTTCTCGCAAGTCTACTTGGTGAGAGAGTGGAGAGCTGGGAGCCCAGATAGACAGAATTCCCTGGGGTTGGTTGTTGTGGGAATAACAAGGCTTGAAATGAGGAATAAAACACGGGCTCCTCCTTTGGATCCCAGACAATCCGTGCTTGTAGGTTATGTGAATATCAAGCAATAAATGTCAGGTGTCCAGCGTTCTCCATCAGCTACCTAACTTTCCTGGGGCTGTCCTTTCTGACTTATGTCCACAAGACAGCAGATAAAAGAATAAAGGCTCAAGTTACGGAGGTACTGAAATAGAGCCAGGTTACCATGACCCAGCAAAGCCACTGGTGTCATTCCCATGCATGGGTTTTACACTAACAAAAAAGAGTAAGGCAACCCAACAGCCTGTACTAAAGCCAAGGGAAAAATATTTGCCCAAGAAAAAGTTCATTTGTATACACCTCTTCAGGACACTTAACCAGTCAACCAAGGCCCCTCTTCATCTCGCTGTCCTTGTTGTCCACATTTGTTGAAATGAAGTCCAGTGAAATATCTCCTGTAGTTCCTTTCTGGCCTGGCATTGAGCATGTGACTACCATGCATGTTATAAAGGGGCAGTTGGCCACTGCAAAGATTGCCTCTAGGGACCCATGCTTCAGGGTAGATTGGGTAACCAAGGACTTCCAAAATTCATAACCAGAGACTTGGAAGGTGGAACTGCTTCCCTCAGCTTAGGGGCCACTACAGGGGGCCCTTGCAAAGCTTTGTGGTTGGTGCGTATTTTCACCTAGTTTGTTCAGAACTGAAAGAAAAGGCCTAACAACTAGCATAGCTATAAAGGCAGTTGTAGGAGGTGAAAGGGGTGCTTCTGACTTGAACTTCTACATCTCTTATGAATGAACCGAAGGCCGTTTCACCATCCTCTCCCTTCATCCCCCAGCAGAATTCACTTCAAACTATGCCATGATACTTCCAGGTTTAAGGCAGATTTGAAATGGAGATCAAGTTGAAAAGCAAGGAAAAAAGGAGTTAAAAATGAGAACCTAATGTAGTAAATTGGTAGATTCCTCTCGTGATAGGAAGCCAACAACAGATTTTGGGGCCAGCATTGTGATACAGTGGGTTAAGCTGCCAGCAATGCTGGCATTCCATATAGGTGCCAGTTCGAGCCCTGGCTGCTCCAGTTCCAATCCAGATCCATGCAAATGCTCCTGGAAAAAAACGGTAGAAGATGGACCAAGTGCTTGGACCCTGCATCCACATGGGAGACCCAGATGAAGTTCTTGGCTTTGGCCTGGTCCAGCCACAGCTGTTGTGGCCATTTGGGGAGTGAACCAGCAGATGAAAGATTCTCTCTCTCTCTCTCTCCCCCTCCCTCCCTTTGTAACTCTGCCTTCCAAATACATAAAATGAATCTTTTTTTTTTTTTTTTAAAAGGAAGGCTGGAAGTGTTCATGGCTGGACAGCTGCCAGGAGAGGACCTCACTGACGGCAAGGTGATCTGCATTTCGGGAGGGCAGACACTTGGACTAAGCCTCCGTCTCATCTTAGGATTCTGTAACTCCAGATCCAGGAGGCCCTTCAGGTGTCTGTGAACTTGAACTAGGCTGTGGCTAGTCTGTCTGAGCTGTAAGTTCTGCAGGCAGGGACCATGTCACCTCACTCATGTTGTGCACCCTAAGCAGAAGTTCAGTAACGTGTGTTGAATGACTGAGACGGGAAAGAAGGACTGCCCACAGCTCTTGGCATGCTCCAGAACACCGAGGAGCACATTAGAAGCTACAGGTCACACCTATTTACCCACACCACCAGATTAAAATCTTTGGAGGGTGAGGCCTGTTTTTGTACAGACTGTAATACTTTTTAAAAAAAATTTTAAGAGGTTATAAAAAGAATAAGAGAAGGAGCTGTGCTGTGGCATAGCTAATCCTCCACCTGCAGTGCCAGCATCCCATATGGGCACAGGTTGGAGTCCCAGCTGCTCCATTTCTGATCCAGCTCCCTGCTAATGGCTTGGGAAAGCAGAGGAAGATGGCCCAAGTGCTCGGCCCCCCTGCACTCACATGGGAGACCTGGAAGAAGCTCCTGGCTTCGGATTGGCTCAGCTCTGGCCATTGCAGCCATCTGGGGAATGAACGAGCAGATGGAAGACCTTTCTCTCTGTCTCGCTCGCTCTCTCTCTCTCTCTGTAATTCTACCTATCAAATAAATAAAATCCTAAAAAAAAAGAGGAAGAAGGAGAATTGTGCGTACAATTTGGAACATGGTTTTTCTAAGCAGGTTGGTAAATTGTTTCTGCAAAGGGCTGGATTGTAGGCCAAATAAATCTCTTGCTACAGATTTTTCTTCCTTTCCTTCCTCTTTGGGACATGCTCAATTGGACTTGCCCCAAACGGTAGAGTTAGAAACATGCCAGGGGATTCCAATACAATCCCATCAAGATGGCATGTACCAATGCCATCTCACTAGTCCAAGTGATCAATTTCAGTTTACAATTGATCACACTGATAGGTCTAAGAGTCAAAGGGATCACACAAACAAGACTAGTGTCTGCTAATACTAACTGATAGAATCAAAAAGGGAGAGAATGATCCAACATGGGAAGTGGGATACACAGCAGACTCATAGAATGGCAGATGTCCTAAATAGCACTCTGGCCTCAGAATCAGCCCTAAGGCACTCGTATCTAGCTGAAGAGCCCATGAGAGTATTTTAGGCGTGGAAAGCCAAGACACTCTGGAAATAAAAGACCTAAATGAAAGATCTCTGTGAGTGAGATCCCAGTGGAAAGAATGGGGCCATCAAAGAAGGAGGTACCTTTCTCTGAAGGGAGGAGAGAACTTCCACTTTGATATGACCCTGTCGGAAGTCGGTGAACTCAAGAGGCTTCCATAGCCTTGGCAACTCATGACTAGAGCCTAGGGAGATTACTGACGCCATAAACAGGAGTGTCAATTTGTTAAGTCAACAATAGGAGTCACTGTGTACTTACTTCTCATGTGGGATCTGTCCTTAATGTGTTGTCCAATGTGAAGTACTGCTATAACTAGTACTGAAACAGTATTTTACACTTTGTGTTTCTGTGTGGGTGCAAACTGATGAAATCTTAATATATACTAAATCAATCTTCTGTATATAAAGATAATTGAAAATGAATCTTGATGTGAATGGAATGGGAGAGGGAGCAGGAGATGGGAGGGGTTCGAGTGGGAGGGAAATTATGGGGGGGGAGCCATTGTAATTCATAAACTGTACTTTGGAAATTTATATTTACTAAATAAAAAATAAAAGAAAAACCATGTTCTGCAGACTAAGAGTCTTCACTCAGGGTCCTTTGGCATATCTAGCAGCATAACTTTAACATGCTATGCCTCAGTTTGTTCATCTGTAAAATGGGATAATGACAGGAAGTGCCTCAACCATTGGTTACAGAGCTGTGTAATGTCCTTAGTAGAGTGCCCACTGCACAGCAAATGTTGGCTGAGCCTTTGGGCTATGGGCTTACATACCAGAGTAAGGCTCGGTGATGGTGAATTTTAGTTATTGAGTTAGTTCGGTTGTGGTGCTGTTTGTTCAAACAACAGTCTAGATGTTGCTATTAAGGTGCTGTTTAGATGTTGTTAATATTTAATCAAAGAGATTGGGTGAAGCAGCTTGCCCTCGGCGGGAGGGGGGCTCGTGTAATCAGTTGAAAGCCTTGAGAAAAAACACTACTAAAAGGAAGGGGTCCTGCCTCCAGCCTTCACAGTGCACACTGCAGAAGCAGCTCTCGCGGCGATCCCCAGGGTGCCAGTCTGCTCTGCACATCTAGAACTTGCCAGTTCCTTCTCTCTCTCTCTCTCTCCCTCTATGTGTGTGTGTGTGTGTGTGTGTGGCTACCAGGGACCCTTTTTTCTCTCTCCTTCTCTTTTCCTTTGCCTTCTTTTCTTCTTGCCTGCCTGCTTTGTTTCAATTTTTCATGCTGGAGACTTTCTTCAAATGCCTATAATCCTTGCCTGCTGTGTAAGATTACCAACTGGTGGGCTTTGCTGTAGAGTTTTCAGGCACAGATTTGGTCTTTTTATTGGGGCATCTATATTGGTAAATCACTCGGAATAAAAGAATTTATTGAAGAAATAACACAAAAATATTTCTAAGAGTTTAAGAATATTATTTTCTAGGTTAAGAAGGTTTACTTGTATGCCAGCTCATGAATAAAAAAAATACATTTGTTCTGGAAATTTAGAACACTGAGAACCCAAGAAATGATGCTTGAATATGTCTCTTTGAACACAGGTTCAAGTCCCAGCTGCTCCACTTTCAACCCAGCTCCCTGCCAATGTGCCTGGGAGAGTAGCAGAAGATGGCCTAGTACTTGGGCCCCTGCCACCCACATGAGTATAGAAGGAACACCCTTCAACACAATCAAGGCATTATACAATAAATCCACAGCCAGCATCATATTGATTGGAGAAAAGTTGGAAGCATTTCCACCATGATTTGGAACCAGACAAGGATGCCCATTTTCACCGCTGCTATTCAATATAGTCCTGGAAGTCTTAGCCAGAGCCATTAGGCAAGAAAAAAATCAAAGGGATACAAATTGAAAAGGGGGAAGTCATATTATCCCTGCTTGTGATGACATGATTCAATATATAGGGGAACCAAAAGACTCCACTAAGAGACAATTGAAACTCATAAGAGAGTTTGGTAAAGTTGCAGGATATAAAATCAATGCACAAATCAATAGCCTTTGTATACACATATGATGCCATGGCTGAGAAAGAACTTGTTAGATCAATCTCATTTACAATAACTACAAAAATTTTAAACATCTTGGAATAAATTTAACCAATGATATGAAAAATATCTACAATGAAAATTATAAAATATTAATAGAATAAGATAGAAGACACACAAAAAATGGAAAAATCATCCATGTTCGTGGATAGAATTAATATCATCATGTGATCTCAATCAAAATACCAATGACATTCTTCTCAGATCTAGAAAAAAGTGGTGCTAAAATTCATATGGAAACATAAGAGACCCCAACTAGCTACAGCAATCTTAAACAACAAAAATAAAGCCAGAGGCATCACAATACTAGACTTTAAGACATACTGCAGGGCAGTTATAATCAGAACATCCTGGTACTGACATAAAAATAGACATGTAGGGGCTGGTGCCTTAGCGTGTAGGCTAAGCCTCCTCCTGCAGTGCTGGCATCCCAGCACTGAGTTTGAGTCTGGCAGCTCCTCTACCAATCCAGCTCTCTGCTAATGGCCAGGAAAAGCAGTGGAAGATGCACCCACTATGGAGACCTGGAAAAAGCTCCTGGCTTCTGGCTTTGGATCAGCTCAGCTCCAGCTCTTGTAGCTATTTGGAGTGTGAACCAGCAGATGAAAGACATTTCTCTCTGTCTCTCCCTCTTTCTGGCTGTAACTCTATCTCTCAAATAAATAAATAAAATTTTTTTTTCTGACAGGCAGAGTGGACAGTGAGAGAGAGAGAGACAGAGAGAAAGGTCTTCCTTTGCCGTTGGTTCACCCTCCAATGGCCACCACGGCCGGCACGCTACAACCGGTGCACGACGCTGATCCGAAGGCAGGAGCCAGGTACTTCTCCTGGTCTCCCATGGGGTGCAGGGCCCAAGCACTTGGGCCATCCTCCACTGCACTCCCGGGCCACAGCAGAGAGCTGGCCTGGAAGAGGGGCAACCGGGACAGAATCCGGCACCCTGACCGGGACTAGAACCCGGTGTGCCGGTGCTGCTAGGCAGAGGATTAGCCTGTTGAGCCATGGTGCTGGCTCAAAAATATATTTTTAAAAATAGACATGTAGACCAATGGAACAGAATAGAAACCCTAGAAATTAATCCACACATCTACAACCAACTAGTTTTTGACAAAAGAGATAAAATCAATCCCTGGAGAAAGTACAGTCTCTTCAACAAATGGTGCTGGGAAAACCAGGTCTCCACATGCAGAGATATGAAACAAGACATTTACCTTACACTTTAAATAAAATCAACTCAAAATGGGTCATGGATCTAAGTCTATCACCTGACACCATCAAATTACTAGAGGAAAACATCAGGGAAACTCTGCAAGACATTGGCAGAGGCAAAGAGTTCTTGGAAAAGATCCCAGAAGCACAGGCAATAAAGACAAAAATAGACAAATGGAATACATCAAGCTAACAAGCTTCTGCACTGCAAAGGAAATACTCAAAAAGTGAAGAAGCAACAGACAGAATGGGAGAAAATATTTGCAAACTACGCAACTGATAAAGAATCAATATCCAGAATCTATAATGAGCTCAAGAAACTTAACAATAACAAAACAAACAATCCAGTTAAGAAATGGGAAAAGGACATGAACAGGCACTTTTCAAAGGATGAAATTCAAGTGACCAATAGACATGAAAAAATGTTCAGGATCACTAGCTATCAGGGAAATGCAAATAAAAACCACAATGAGGTTTCACCTCACCCAAGTTAGAATGGCTAGTACCCAAAAATAAATTAAAAAAAAAAAAACAATAAATTCTGGTGAAGATGTGGGGGGGAAGGTACCCTAATTCACTGGTGATGGAAATGTAAAGCAGCACAATCATTACAGAAGACACTATGAAGATTTCTCAGAGATCTGAAAATAGATCTACCATATGACCCAGCCATTCCACTCCTGGGAATTTACCTAAATGAAAGGAAATCACCATATGAAAGAGTTGTTTATACCCTGAAGTTTATGGCAGCTCAAGTCACAATAGCTAAGTTATAGAATGAACCCAAATGTCCATCCAGTGATGATTAGATAAAGAAAATGTGAGATACACATGTGTGTGCATGTGCGCACACACACACACACACACACACACACTATGGAATACTACTCAGCCATAAAAAGAATGAAATCCTGTTTTTTGCAATAAGATGGATGCAATTGGAAACCAGTATGCTTAGTGAAAAAAGCCAGTCCCCAAAAGACAAATATCTTAAATTTTTCTCTGATATATGGCAGTTAATAATGTAATACAAAAAAGTATAGGAATTAAATGAACATTTTGGGATATGATTTTTGTTTTTAACCCTTGTTCATACTCTTGTGGAACTGTGGTGTCCCTACTTTTTACCTGTTTAATATGATTAGTGGTGAATTAAGCCTGTGAATATAGAGTGGATTAAAATCTTGTCTTTGCAAAAAGGATGAAGAGAGGGGAGGGAGGTATAGGAGAATTCGAGGGTGGAACAGGAGAGTGAGGGAAGTGTGGTTATTTTCTTGGAACTGTATGTATAGAATGCATGAAATCTGTTCTCTTTACATTAATTAATTTTTTAAAAGAATAAATAATGACTCACTTAAATCTGTATTATTTTGAAGGAATGTACATGCTTCTTGGATTTATAAAATATGACATATAAAAGATTTCCTGAATTAGCAGTAGCTTTTGGTTATTATTTGTAGATCATAAGAGTACAATTCCTATCATGTGAGAAGCTCTGAATCTGAAAGACCAAAAGGTTGACCAGCAATGCTGGAAGCCAAGGGAGTACCTGGAGACATCTGAGGCGTACAGTAATGGGTGCTTAAGGTGAACTGTGGGAGAAATCAATTGAAATGGAGACACCAGGGAAGAGCCATTCAAATAGCTCCAGGATGAGGTAATGAGGACCTGGATGGAGGTGGCCAGCAGTTGGCTTGAGATCAGCACCGTATTTTGTGGTCTATGAGTCAGCTGCTCCCCACTCTTCTTTGTCACAGACCCATCCAAGCCCCCATATCTGTGTTGCGTTGGATGCCCCCAAGGAGAGAGCTGTACCTGCTGTTTCTCTTTTACAGAGAACCCATGGAGCATTTGGTAAAAAGGTATTTGGTGAACACATCTTGTTAACGATGATCTTCCCACAGAGCCTGGCTGCCCTGAAGAGTCTCCTGAACCCAGAGATCTATTTTTGTGGGTCAAAATTTAGTCCTCAGAAAATGATGGTAGAAAAATGGGCCAAAGAACAGCCTACTAATAACTCTGAGGGAGATCAGATTTAAACAGGTGGCAATCCTTTAATCCCAGGTGATAGTGCTTCCGCCACAAACTCTGGAGTCCACCTCACCATACAGAAGGGACTTGGCTGCAGTTCTCGGCCACCTGATCCACCGAAGGGGCAGGAAACCTTTGCTATTCCGAAAGTGGGCATGATGGGCTGGCTGCTGGGGGCCAGGTGGGGCTGGACACTGTAACCTAAGCTGCTGCCTGCTGCTGTCTCTTCTGGGAGCAATTGGTGTGACCAAGATCCAGGGAATCCTAATCCCGTCTTGGCACAGAGACAGCCTGACATTGGCCAAGGCTCTGAGGCCCAGAAATTCTGCTTTATAAATAGAGGAAGCAGTATGCAAGGCTGCAGCGAGGGGCACTGAGGCCGCTGCACGGCGACAGTGATGGGATTTTCAGGAGGAAGAGCGTCCTTGGCACCAGGCAAGACTGCACCATGGGCTAACTGGGCTTCTTCCCATATCACCTCCATTTTCATTGAGGTGGAGGAAAGTGTATATATATATATATGTGTGTGTGTGTGTGTGTGTACGTATATACATATACATATACATATATATATATAGAGAGAGAGAGAGAGAGGTTTTTAATGATCCCCAAATTTCAGAGATCTTTGTGCAACTGAAATTGTGAGTCTTCTTGTCTACACCCAAATGCATTAACTCACAAGTGTGTACTTGGATAACAGGACTATAAATGCCACAACCTTAAGCTTCTCCTTACGTTTTGGTGACTTCTCATATATGAATTCTGTCTTTCTGGGATAGAAGCCAGGACATTCCTGGCTGCAGATTTCGTATAGCTGGGGTACAGACCTATGACCAATGTTGTGTCAATCAGACACACCCTCCAGAGACTTGACAACATGAGGAGGCAACCACACAGAAGTGATTGATCAAGCGAATGTGGTGGAAGGGGTATCCAGATCTTTGCGAGTGGCAGGGTTAGAGATCCTGGTATGGAGTAAACTTTTATGAGACCATGTAGTTGGACATTGTTGCTGGCTGCTTACTCTCAGGGTCTGGCTGCATTAGCCTGCAGGAGATTCTGACAGTTAACTAGTATTTAAGCCATTGTCTCTTCTTATGGATTCTGACATTCACCTCTAAAGACTAGCAGCTGTACTGATTGGTACTTGGAGTAATGGGGACTTGGTAGTTGGGTATCTGAGGGGGCCAGGTTTGAAGGTAAGGCAGTAATTTTTTAATTAGCATGAGAATGGGATTCTGGTAGCCAATGACAGACAGTAATGAAACAGTTGCTTGAATTATCGCTGACCTATCTGTTCAATGCATGCTTCCGTGAGGAAGAGACTGAGGCACACAAACAAAATGGAATAAACTTTTTGCTTCTAACTCTGCTGTGCTTTTTTTAAAAAAATAAAAAAGAAAATGATAAATCAAAAATTAAAAATTTCAGTTCATCAGACTATTCTACAACCAGGAAGCACTGATGCTACCACTTGCCGCTGCAGGTAGGAAGTCAAAATCATAGCGGAATGCTAAATGATCAAACCAGCTGGAGTCATAGCTTTAAGAGAATTCTTATATGCAAGTTGGAGCACTGACTGGGAAAGAGTGAGACACCCAGAATATGGGGAGGTTAGTACGGGGACATTGACAGCACGTCAAGTCCCAAAGTCTCAGCAGAAGGAAGACTTTGCTGTTTAGTCATTAAGCCTGTTTGACCTTATTAAAAGATATCCCCCTAGCGTCAGAAGCCACTTTTGTCCCCATGTACCCCGCTAGCCTTCAGGCCTGTAACCTAAGTCAGACCTGAGGATATGTCCAGGGGACAACTACAAAGTCGAACTGAGGAAATGAAGCAAAATACTTAAGATTTTGCTAATTTATGTTGTCAAAAACTCGGCATTATATGAGAGGCTGGATGAAGATAGAAAGTAGAAATAAAATTTTAGATTAGGCCAAATTGATTAATATGGGCTCACTTAGTGGAGATTTTAGATTCAGTGTGATAGCTCAAGTAGTTGGGAGTAATACTAAGAATATATTGTGGCCGGCGCCGAGGCTCAACAGGCTAATCCTCCGCCTTGCGGTGCCAGCACACGGGTTCTAGTCCTGGTCGGGGTGCCAGATTCTGTCCCAGTTGCCCCTCTTCCAGGCCAGCTCTCTGCTATGGCCCAGGAGTGCAGTGGAGGATGGCCCAAGTGCTTGGGCCCTGCACCCCTTGGGAGATCAGGAGAAGCACCTGGCTCCTGCCTTCGGATCAGCGCGGCCATTGGAGGGTGAACCAACGGCAAAGGAAGACCTTTCTCTCTGTCTCTCTCTCTCTCACTGTCCACTCTGTCTGTCAAAAAAAAAAAAAAATATATATATATATATATTGTTTGGTTGGCTAAAAGTTAGTCTCAGCAGATATCTATGCCAAACGAAAGGTGAGTTTCCAGACAGTGTTGGGGAAAATATAGAGAGGAAGAAGAAATCTCAAGCTTTTTGAAGAAATGGAAGTTTGTTGTAGATTTAATATTCACAGAATATTCACATATTCACAGAACCTTAAGGTAACCCAGAAGATAGTTGATTTTCCAAAACGCTAAGGCTTAATGTTAGTGATTGGTGTTCTAGCATCTGTTTTCTGTAAGCTGCATTGGAAGATACTACCATTGAAATAATCTCTCTGACTGAATGAAGATGATGGGGGTATTATGATATTGTAGATCAAGCAGCAGAATTTAACCAACAGAGGAAAGGATGGCATACCCATGTCCATCAAAATCCAAAGGCAGATAACTTCTGCTCAAGATGGGATAGTGGTAATCAAATTACCCTCACACCTGAAATAGCTAAAAACCCAAACAAAATATAAAAAAGGCTTTAAAAATTAAAAAATCATGTAATAAAGGAAAGTAATCCCTGAGAGATGAGAAACAAATGGGAGACTCATATCATTATTCCAATTTCCATTCTAGAGAGGTGGGGAGCTCTCCCTTGGTTAAGGGAGGGAGACCCCGGCAGAATTTGGTGATATTTCTGCATTGAGGAGACAAGGCTGAAGGTATAGGGAGAACGAGATGATTCAAGTTTATAGAGCAGAGAACCAAGGGGAAAGAGCCCTAAGGTCTGCAGATCCCTGTGGTCTTCATCTGAACAGACCAAGCGGATGCTTTGAAGAGACTACCCCAGAATAGGGAGGGAACACATGCTTGTGGGGCTCACACAGGGCTGAGCAAGGTTCCTATCCTCATTGGCTAGAGGGAGCAACCAGGGGCATCAATAGAGTGTTCAGAAGGGTTTGGGGGCGGGCACTGTGGTGGAGCGGGTAAAGCCAATGCCTGCAGTTGCCAGCATCCCATATGAGTGCCAGTTGGAGTCCTGACTGCCCCACTTCCGATCCAGCTCTCTGTGATGGCCTGGGAAAGCAGTAGAAGATGGACCAAGTCCCTGGGCCCCTGCACTGCACCCACGTGGTAGACAAGGAAGAAGCTCCTGGTGCTTGGCAGCTCTGGCTGTTGCAGCCATTTGGGGAGTGAACCAGAGGATGGAAGATTCTCTCTCTCTCCCTGCCTTTACCCCTCTATAACTCTGTTTTTCAAATAAATAAACAAATATTTTTTAAAAAAGAATGGTTTTGTTTTAGTAGTGGAAAATGTCATTCTAGGTTAAATGCTACTCTGAAAAATGTAAAAGCAAGACTTGTAGGGATCAGATGTTTTACCTGAATTCTGGAACAAAGCTACAGTGAATTGGTAGGAATATAAAAATATTCAGCACTATACAAAATAAAACATGCAATTTTTGATATGCAATCAAAAACTACCTACATAGGAGCAGAAAAATCTGACCCGTAAGGGGAAAAAATTCAATTAAGCGAAACTGACTCAGAAATGACACAGATGATAGAATTAGCAGACAAGGTTAGAAACAGCTATTTGAACACTCACATATCAGATAAGAAATCCATCAAAGTTAAAAACTGCAGAAGAAAAAATAGCAAACTTTTAGATATATAAATAGAAACTATCCAGGATCAAATATTAAGAGAAAAAGAAAATAGAATGAAAGAGCATCAGTGGTCAATGGAAAAACTTCCAGCAGCACAACATACATGTAATTAGAGCCCCTGAAGGAAAGAAAGCACAGATGAGTGAAAGGAAAAAGAAAGACTGAAGAAAAAGTAGCTGGACAGGTTCTAAATCTCAGGAAAGCTTTGAATCCACAGATTCAACAAGTTCAACAAACCCAAAGCATAAGAAACATGAGGAAAACTACACCAAAGTCCAAGGCCCGTGAAAGCTAAATCAATAACAACATGTGGGAAAGAGAAAGTCTTAAAAGCAACACCTCCCTCCCAGAAGGGTAAATAATTATGTACAGAAGAACAAAGAAAACAATTGCAAATTTCTTGTTGGAGACATTGCTAATCAGAAAACAGTGGAGCAACATTTTTGAGACACTAAAAGAAAAAAAAAAACTGTTTCAACTTAGAATTCCACACCCAGCAAGACTACCTTTCCTAAATAAAGATGAAATAGACTTGTTGGACATCCCAAAGAATTCATCACCAGACAACCTGCCCTTCAAGGAGAGGAAGTCTGAATCAGAAGCCACACAAAAGGCTGAACACACCCTAGAAGCACTAGAACTACATGGATTAACAACGTTTTATTATCATTAAGTATCTTTAGACAATACCGATAAAAATAATAGAACTTTAGATTATCTAAATAATTAAAGAGCTCTGGAGATGGTAATTATGTGGATAAACATAAAATACTCTTTTCCATTATTGTTAAAAACTTTTTAAAAACTGACTACTTGGAGAAGAATAACAACAATGTATTGTGGAATTTCCAACATAGGTGAAGGGAAAATGCACAGCAACGTCTCAAAGGTTAAGAGGAGATAAGTCAAGTGTATTGTAGTAAGTTTCTGTTATAATCTGTGTGTAGTGGTACCTTGTTGGAAGGTAGACTGTGATAAGGATGCATACTGTAAACCTTAAAGCAACTCTAAAATAGCTAATGAATCATTATATATATATATACACATATATGAGTACATATAAAATATAAAATTGATAATATAAAATACATATTAAAATATTATATAATATATAAAAACATTTTATATGAGAGGTCTTCAGAATGCCCATGAAAATGAAAATGGATATTATGAAAAATATATGCATTGTTGCATCTTTTTTATTCCATTTTTACCAACTTTTTGAAGTATTCTTGATATATACATTTTAATATATAGTGCATATAAAAAACTGTATTATATATATCTTTGAGCTATGTTTTCAGATCCATGAATGTGTAGGCCATCATATCTTTTGTTGAATTGACTCTTTATCATTATGAGATAACTGCAATATGGAATCATAAAAATACTCAACCTAGAGGCTGGTGTGGTGGTGTAATGGGTAAAGCCACCACTTGGGAGGCTGCATCCCATATGGGAACTGTTTGTATCCCAGCTGCTCCAGTTCCATCCAGCTCCCAGCTAATGGCCTGGGGAAAGTATCACAAATGGCCCAAGTGCTTGAGCCCCTGCTACCCACGTGGGAACCTAGATGAAGCTCCTGGGTCCTGGCTTTGACCTGGCCCAGAGCTGGTGGCTGTTGCGGCCATGTAGGGAGTGAATCAGTGGATGGAAAATCTCTCTTTCTCTCTCTCCCTCCCTCTCTCTCTCTCTCTCTTTCTCTCTTTCTCTCTCTGTTTCTGTAACTCAGACTCTCAGAATAAATAAATAAATCTTTAAAAAGAAAAAGCCCACTCTGGGGCCAGCACTGTGGCACAGTGGGTTAATGCCCTGGCCTGAAGCACCGGCATCCCATTTGGGCACCGGTTCGAGACCCGGCTGCTCCACTTCCTGTCCAGCTTTCTGCTATGGCCCGGGAAAGCAGTGGAGAATGGTCCAAGTGCTTGGGCCCCTGCACTCACATGGGAGACCAGGAAGAAGCTCCTGGCTCCTGGTTTCGGATCTTGCAGCCATCTGGGGAGTGAACCATTGGATGGAAGACCTCTCTCTCTCTGCCTCTTCTCTCTCTGTGTAACTCTGACTTTCAAATAAATAAATAAATAAGTCTTAAAAAAAAAAAAAAAAAAGCTCACTCAACCTAACCTAAGAGTATCAAAAGAGGAAAAATAAAACAAAAAGAGGTGGAATAAATTTTAAAAGCAGGATAAAGAACTCAAGCCTAATCACCAATTAAATTTGAATGATCCTAGCATTCTAATCAAATGACAGTGATTATAAAATTCTATTAAAAATGATATCCAACTATATGCTGCTTCAAGAAATCTACCTAAAACATAAAACTAGGTTCAAAGTAAAAAGGTGTTGAAAAGCTATGCTGGGCTACACCAGTCGAAAGAAAACTTTAGTAACTATATTAACATCAAAGTAGATTTCAGAGCAAAGAACATTACCAGGATAAAGAGGGTTTAGGTACAATAAAAAGGTCAGCTCATCAGAGAATATGACAAGCCCAGTATCCATGTGCCAAACATAGCACTAAAATATACATAGCAAAAACTGACCTACCAGTGGGGGTAATAGACAAATCTGCCTTACACTTGGTCATTTAACATGCTCATTTCTTTTTTTCTTTTTCTTTTTCTTTCTTTTTTTTTTATTTTACAGGCAGACTTAGACAGTGAGAGAGAGAGAGAGAGAGAGAGAGAGAAAGGTCTTCCTTCTGTTGGTTCATCGCCCAAATGGCCGCCATGGCTGGCGCGCTGTGTCAATCCGAAGCCAGGAGCCAGGTGCTTCCTCCTGGTTTCCCATGCGGGTGCAGGGCCCAAGCACTTGGGCCATCCTCCACTGCCCTCCCAGGCCACAACAGAGAGCTGGAGTGGAAGAGGAGCAACCAGGACAGAATCAGACGCTCATATGGGATGCCAGCACCGGAGGCGGAGGATTAACCAAGTGAGCCACGGCGCTGGCCCCTAACATGCTCATTTCAAAACCTGATAGAGAAAACAGAATATCAGTAAGGCTATTGAATATTTGAACAGCGCCAACCTCCTGAAATATTGGCATTTCTAGAGCATTCTACTCAATAACAGATGACACATTATTTTCAAGGAAGTACAGAACATTCACCAAGACAAGACATTCTAGGTCATAAAGCAACTCTTAATAAATGTAAAATGTTCAAATCAAAGTATGTTCTTTCTCTACAATGGAATTGAATTAGATATCAATAACAGATACTAGCAGAAGCTAATATTTAGAAAATAAAATAATGCATGGGTTAAAAACAAATTACAGGGGTCAGTGTTGTGGCACAGTGGGTATGAGTGCCAGTTTGTATCCTGGCTGCTCGACTTCTGATACAGCTCCCTGCTAATGGCCTGTGAAAAGCAGCAGAAGAGGGCCCAAGGAGACCTGGAAGAAACTCCTGGCTCCTGGCTTCGTCCTGGCCCCAGTGCTAGCATTGGGACCATCTGGGGAGTGAACATGGGGGTGGAAGATCTCTCTCTCTCTCCTCTCTCTTTGTCTCTCCATCTTTCTCTGTAACTCTGACTTTCAAACAAATAAATCTTTAAACAATAAATTGCAAGGGAAATGATAAAGTACTTTTAATCAAATGAAAACAACATATCACAACTGTGAGATGTAGATAAAGCAGTATGTATGGAGAATTATAGTGCTAAAGAATCCTGAAAGACATCTTGAGTCATAGTTGCAAAGGTGTCTGAGAAATGTTTGTGGTTTTTCTCATTCTATATAACTAGTTAATTTTATTTATTTTATTATTATTTTTTGATAGGGAAGGAGGAAAGGACGGAAGAGGAGAGGGAGAGAAAGGGGGGGGGGGAGAGAGAGACAGAGAGAGAAGCTAGCCACAAATGCCTGCAAGGGCCGTAATGGGGCTGAGGTTGAAGCCAGGATCCAGGAACCCCACCCAGGTCGCCCACACCGGTGGGGGGAGCCCAACCTCTTGAGCCATCCTTCTACCAGGATCTGCATTAGCAGAATGCTGGAAGCAGCAGCAGGAGCCAGGACTGGATCCCAGGCACTCCAAGGTGGGCTACAGGGACCTTAACCACTGGGCTACACACCCACCCCTGGAATAGCCATTTCTTGTCTTGGCACTCAGCATTTTTGAACATCCTTCTTGTATTTTTCAACTTCTCTGTTTTTGAAGAGCACTGTTTCAAGTTTGAAGCCAACTACATGTGTGGGCATACGATACAGGTTCTCACCGACCAGCACCTCCCCTGGGACTTCAACTCAGAAGTGAGCCAAAGAGAGCAGCTGGCCACATGTTGGGGAACAAGGATCTGGCAGGCTTGTTTGTTGAAGGCAGCTGAGTCACTGGAGACGGCATCGGTAGAGTTCCTGATATTTGGTTCCCGGCTTTGCAAATGCCAAGAAGCATTTATAAAGATGTCTTAGTGGAGAAGCCCACGAGCAGACCACTACCCAGCCTCAAGTTCTGCTGCTCTGGCTATCCTGGAAATTATGTGAGTTACCAAATATCCTTTAACTGATCCTACACATTCCTTTCTGGTATTAACGAGCGGGGTTAATCTTGTTATTTGGAAAGACAAACCCTGACTGACAGAACAGCAAACCCTCAGGTATGCATTTTAAGCAGGCTCCTCCGTGGAACTGGAGTTTTCTTTCCTTCACAGTAAGAATAGAGAGGGAGCTGGAGGTGGGAAAAGTAGGCGGTGGAGAGGAGGAGGAGGAAGGAGAGAATTTTCAGAAAACCAATGCACTATAAGAGATACACAATAGCAGCTTTCAGAGTACACTTTGGATTCAATAGATGCTTAACACAATTTTCCAAGCCATCTACATAAATTGGACTTATAGTGAAAATAGACGTTAAGTCGCTGAGTCTGCAAGATCTTCCTCCAACAGAGAGTTGTAGGATATAATTCTTTTGTCAGGTGCATTATGACTTGCAAATTTTTCTTTTGGTCTGTACCTTGCTTATTCATTTTCCAAATGGCGTCTTTTTTGAATAGAAGTCTTTTTTTTTTTTTTTTTGACAGGTAGAGTAATAGACGGTGAGAGAGAGAGAGAGAGAGAGAGAGAGAGGTCTTTCTTCTGTTGGTTCAACCCCCAAATGGCCGCTATGGCCAGTGCTAAGCCGATCCAAATCCAGGAGCCAGGTGCTTCTTCCTGGTTTCCCATGCTGGTGCAGGGCCCAAGTGCTTTGGCCATCCTCCACTGCCTTCCCGGGCCACAGCAGATAGCTGGAGTGGAAGAGGAGCAACCGGGACAGAATCTGGCGCCCCAACCGGGACTAGAACCCGGTATGCCGGCACTGCAGGCAGAGGATTAGCCTATTGAGCCTCGGGGCCAGCCAGGAAAATCTCTAAAAGGCATTTTAAGACTCAGCATTATAGAAAAATTGTTTTTTAAAAATTTGTTAACATTTACTTTTACTTATTTGAAAGGAAGAGAGAGAGAAAGAGAGAGAGAGAGAATCTTTCCTTCTCTGGTTCACTCCCCTAATAGCCGCAATGGTTGGGGCTGGACCAGGCCAAATCCAAGAGCCAGGAACTCCATCTGGGTCTCCCACATGGGTGGCAGAGGTCCAAGCACCTGGGCCATCCTCCGCTGCCTTCCCAGGCACATTAGCAGGGAGCTGGATCAGACTCCAACCGATGCTCTGATATGGGATGCCAGTGTTCACAACAAGCAGCTTACCCTCCAGCACCACTACGCCAGCTCCTGAGTTAACGTTTTTGTTTTTCAGTTTGACTGGTACATTTTTTGCATCAAGTGTTGAAAGAAAAAGTCCACAGATGCTATTCCTCCCCCATTTGCCAAGTTCATCAGCCAGACAGATTGAGACCCGAGACAGGGAGCTCTCTGGACCCTGGCAGCTCACCTGGCTCCCTTTGTGTTCCCACAGGTACCAGCACATACACGATATCCAACTTCTGCCTCTGGGAATTCACCCAATCACAGATTGAAAACATTTGGAAAACGAATTGCATGTGCACGGAGCACACACCGACTTTTTTCTTGTCCTTATTCCCTAAGTAATACAGTAAAACAGCTATTTACATAGCATTTACGTTGTATTGAGCATTGTCACTAATCCACAGTGTTTGAGAGGATGTGTATAGGTTACACACGAATACTACGCTACCTTATATAAAGCACTGGAGCACACAAGGATTTTGGAACTCTGGAACCAACCCCTGTGGATTACAAGGGATGGTGTACAGAGGCCACTATCATCCTTTTCTGTGTGAGCTCCTCACTGACAGGTGATATATTTCTCAGCGTGTTTGGATACTCAGTGCCTACCTCACTGAGCTGAAAGACAGAAGGAGCTGCCTTGCAGCGCCGGCACACCGGGTTCTAGTCCCGGTTGGGGGGCCGGATTCTGTCCCGGTTGCCCCTCTTCCAGGCCAGCTCTCTGCTGTGACCCGGGAGTGCAGTGGAGGATGGCCCAAGTGCTTGGGCCCTGCACCCCATGGGAGACCAGGAGAAGCACCTGGCTCCTGCCATCGGATCAGCGCAGTGCGCCGGCTGCAGCAGCCATTGGAGGGTGAACCAACGGCAAAGGAAGACCTTTCTCTCTGTCTCTCTCTCTCACTGTCCACTCTGCCTGTCAAAAAAAAAAAAAAAAAGAAAGAAAGAAAAAAGAAAGACAGGAGGAGCAAATGATACGGCTTCGTAGGGCTGTCCCTGAAGCTGCCAAAGTAGAAGGGGCAGAAGTCAGCAGGCTGCACGACTGAGCCTGCTTCTTTCTAGCAATAGGGAGGCTGCAGAATACAGAGGCTAGGAGCAGAGGTTTTGGAATCAGGTTCAAGTTCAGATTCTTGGTTCTATCACTTACGGGGTGATTAAGGTTGCCTAAGCTCTCTGGACCTCATAAGGCTGTTGAAAGGATTGCGTTGGAGAAATGCACACAAAGGGCTTGAACAATGCCAGGCACTGAGTAAGTGTTCAATAAAGAGGAGCTGTTACTTAGAAACTCTCCCATAGTTCCTTCTCACGTAAGCACAGGTTAAGTGCCTTTTGTCTTCCTCTCAAGCGTGCATTTAAAGTGAATGTTTGTAATAAATACAGTTTAAGAGAGTTGCAGATTAGCAGGCAGTGGTAAGAAATACTAATCCCGTGTACCCTTTTCCTGCTTTCTCTAATGATGACATTTTGCAAAATCACAGTATCACAAGCAGGCGTTGACACTGATACAGTGGAGACGGTACATTTCTTCTACCACGAGGCTCCCTCACGTTACCCGCCTACCATCACTCCCCACTCCCTACGGTGCCCAGCCCCATCCCTAATGGCTTGTTTGTTTTCTCCACTTGCATGATTTTTGTCATTTCAAGAAGGTTATGCACTGGGGTGGATGTTTGGTCTAGGGGTTAAAACGCTGGTGGGGACTTGCATCACACAGTTGCGTGCCTGAGTTTGAGTCCTGGCCCGAGCTCCTGACTCCAGTTTCTTGCTTTCAGACTCTGGGAGGCAGCAGACAATGGCTCCAGTAGTTGAGTCCCTGTGGTGCACCTGACACCTGGATTAATTCCCAGTTTCCTGGCTTCGGCCTGATCCAGTACCAGCTGTGGCAAGCTTTTGAGGAGTGAATCAGTAGATGGGAACTCTCTCTCTCTCTCTCTCTCTCTCTCTCTCTCTCTCTCTCTCTCTCACCTGTTTCTCTGTCACCCCCGCCCCAGCTCCTCTCAAAATCAATCAATCAATCCTGGCTTCATCACTTCTTAACTATATGGCCTTAGGAAAAATTAATCAAGCTTTTAAAAACGTGGTATAAATGGCCTGTGCCGCGGCTCACTAGGCTAATCCTCTCCCTGCGGCGCTGGTACCCCGGGTTCTAGTCCCCGTTGGGGTGCTGGTTTTGTCCCGGTTGCTCCTCTTCCAGTCCAGCTCTCTGCTGTGGCCCGGGAGTGCAGTGGAGGATGGCCCAAGTGCTTGGGCCCTGCACCCGCATGGGAGACCAGGAGGAAGCACCTGGCTCCTGGATTTGGATCGGTGCAGTGCCGGCTGTAGCGGCCATTTGGGGGTTGAACCAACAGAAGGAAGACCTTTCTCTCTCTCTCTCTCTCTCTCTCTCTCTCTGTCTAACTCTGCCTGTCAAAAAATAAATGTGGTATAAATGGAATCATACAGAAAACTTTGGTATTGACATTTTCTTTTTTTTTTTTTTTTTTTTTTGACAGGCAAAGTGGACAGTGAGAGAGAGAGACAGAGAGAAAGGTCTTCCTTCCATTGGTTCACCCTCCAATGGCTGCTGCGGCTGGCGCGCTGCAGCCGGCGCACCACACTGATCCGAAGCCAGGAGCCAGGTGCTTCTCCTGGTCTCCCATGCAGGTACAGGACCCAAGCACTTGGGCTATCCTCCACTGCCTTCCCGGGCCACAGCAGAGAGCTGGCCTGGAAGAGGGGCAACCGGGACAGAATCCGGTGCCCCGACCGGGACTAGAACCTCGGGTGCCGGTGCTGCAGGCGGAGGATTAGCCTAGTGAGCCGCGGCACTGGCCAGACATTTTCTTTTTTTTTTTTTTAAAAAAAAGATTTATTTATTATTTACTTGAAAGTCAGAGTTCCTCGGAGAGAGAAAGAGAGGCAGAGAGAGAGGCCTTCCATCTGCTGGTTCACTCCCCAGTTGGCTGCAATGTCCAGAGCTGTGCTAACCTGAAGCCAGGAGCCAGGAGCTTCTTCCAGGTCTCCCACGCGGGTGCAGGGGCCCAAGGACTTGGGCCATCTTCTACTGCTTTCCCAGGCCATAGCAGAGAGCTGGATCTGAAGCGGAGCAGCCGGGACTCGAACTGGTGCCCATATGGGATGCTGGCACCTCAGGCGACAGCTTTACCCGGTACGCCACAGTGCTGGCCCCAGTATTGACATTTTCATTCACCATATTTCTCTAGAAATTCATGCAGGCTACAGCATGTATTAATACTTTGCTTTCTTTTTTTTCCTTAAGAATATTTATTTGCCTGAAAAGGAAGAGAGAGAGAGAGAGAGAGAGAGAGATCTTCCATCTGCTGATTCAGTTCCCAAATGCCCACAACATCCAGGACCAGGCCTGGCTGGTCTAAGAGCCAGGAACTCCACCTAGGTCTCCAGTACAGGTGCAGGGACCCAAGCACTTGGGCAATCATCCACTGCCCTCCCAGGCACATCAGCAGGGAGCTGGATTGGAAATAGGGCAGCCAGACTTGAAGTGGTACTCATATGGGATGCCTGCATTGCAGGCCATGGCTCAACCTGCTGCACCATAACACTGGCCTCAGTGTTGTTCTGTTTCACTGCATGAGTATCTCACGATATTCATATACTACCGTTGTGTTACTCATTCATCTCTTGGAAGACACTTTGCAGTCTTGAGGTATTACAAATATAACTGAAATAAACATCCGTTTGTAGTTTTTATATGAACGTGAATCTTCATTTCTTTAGGATAAATGCCTAGAAGTGCAATTAGTGGGTCATATGGTAGCTGCAGGTTTACTTTTTTTTGGTGGGCCAGAAAACAATATTTAATATATTTCAAGATATGGCCGGCGCCGCGGCTTACTAGGCTAATCCTCCGCCTGCAGCGCCAGCACCCCAGGTTCTAGTCCCTATTGGGGTGCCAATTCTGTCCTGATTGCTCCTCTTCCACTTCAGCTCTCTGCTGTGGCCTGGGGAAGGCAGTGGAGGATGGCCCAAGTGCTTGGACCCTGCACCCGCATGGGAGACCAGGAGGAAGCACCTGGCTCCTGGCTTCAGATCGGCACACCACGCCAGCCATAGCGGCCATTGGGGGATTGAACCAACAGAAGGAAGACCTTTCTCTCTGTCTCTCTCACTGTCTAACTCTGCCTGTCAAATATATATATATATATATATATATATATATATATGTGTGTGTGTGTATGTATGTATTTCAAGATATCAAAGTCATACAGTGAATGTTCACTTCACTGACTACATGATATTTGACTAGAAATCAATAATAAGATATTTACAACTTTTTTTAAAAAAGAGATTTATTCTATTTATTTGAAAGGCAGAGTGACAGAGACAAAGAGACCCAGATCTTGCATCTACTGCTTTACTCCTTAAATAGTCTTGCTCCCTAAAAGGCTGGGGATGGACCAGTTCAAAGCCAGGAGCCTATAATTCCTTCTGGGTCTCACATGGGTGGCAGGGCCCATATTCTTTAGGTTTTTATTTTTATTTTTTTAAGAAACTAGAGACCTGTTTTTCCAGTTTTCTTTTAAAAATTATTTACATATAATAAACTGAGTATTATTCATGTATGTGGGGGAGGCTGAATCCGGAGAGGCCTAGAGGAACTTCCTAAGCCTGCCTCCAGTTTAAAGACCTGTCTTTAAGTTTCAAATCCCTGGCGGTAAACAACCCAGCCCAAGGGTGCTTTTGCCTAAGGATCACTGAGGTGGTATATAGGATTGGCTAAAACCCTTGTGCGTCACATCACCCCACCCCTTGCCGCATCCGCTCTGTACCGCAGCTTTATAAACACCTCCCTTTTACAATAAAGTGAGATCCTGCTTCCACTAGACTCCCCACCGCGTCGGATTGTCCCCTGGGTCCAGGGAGCTGAGTGGCCAGTGGCACACTTCCCCTCCTCAGCCAAGACAGGCTGCAGGCAGCCTGCCTAATTCTCTGGCGGTGAAAACGAAGAGTCACTGCACATGTAAGAATCTAAATCACTTATATTTAATGTCTGTGTTAATATGTTGGAGCTTTTGTGCTTTGGCTTTTTTTTTAACTTTTATTAAATGAATATAAATCTCCAAAGTACAACTTTTGGATTATAGCGGCTTTTTCCCCCATAACACCCTCCCACCCACAGCCATCCCATCTCCTACTCCCTCTCCCATCCCATTCTTCATCAAGATTCATTTTCAATTATCTTTATATACAGAAGATCAATTTAGTATATAGTAAGTAAATATTTCAACAGTTTGCACCCACACAGAAACACAAAGTATAAAGTACTGTTTGGGTATTAGTTATACCATTAATTTACATAGTATGACACATTAAGGACAGAGACCTTACATGGGGAGTAAGTGCACAGTGACTCCTGTTGTTGATTTAACAATTTGACACTCTTATTTATGACATCAGTAATCACCCGAGGCTCTTGTCATGAGCTGTCAAGGCTATTGGAAGCCTCTTGAGTTCGCCAACTCTGATCTTATTTAGACAAGGCCATAGTCAAAGTGGAAGTTCTCTCCTCCCTTCAGAGAAAGGTACCTCCTTCTTTAATGGATCGTTCTTTCCTCTGGGATCTCACTCACAGAGATCTTTCATTTGTTTTTTGTTTTTTTTTTTTTTTTTTTTTTTTTTTGCCAGAGTATCTTGGCTTTCCATGCCTGAAATACTCTCATGGGCTTTTTAGCCAGAACCAAATGACTTAAGGGCTGATTCTGAGGCCAGCATGTGCATTGGCTTTTAATGATAATAAAGCAAAGTTAGTGGCAGACTTTCGTTCAAATACATATCAGTAACAAAAGTGATATAGATTTTGAATATATATATATAAAATACATTTTTATAGAAAGGAAAGATAAGGCTTCTAATGATACCATGCAGAATTTAGTTCCTTGGCTATAAGGAGGCTGGATTGGTTTAAATGTGAAGTTTTTTTATTAAATAATATGTGTATTTTAATTATAAATTTGAAGCACTTTTGAATCAAATAGTCATTTTCAAGGAAATCACAGCAATTCATTTTTCCCCCTTGAGAATCAAAAGTTGACACATTTCCACCAGGACCGTTTCATAATCTTTATTATATAATCCCAATGTCTCTGTCATCTTGAGGTTGGCTTCTGTTGTCCTTTTTTCATTCAGTTTGGGTTCTGCTTGGTTTTGAGTATGGCAGTGATTTTCAGTTGAAGCCTGGACTTTTTTTGTGTTACAATCTAGGGCTCTGGCTCTAATTTCAACCTCCCCTTTTTGTGGGCTTTTTCTGATACCACTCTGGCAACTGTCTCATTGATTTTCTCAGTGGAGGGATGCTTACTACCTCTGGACAGGATGGAGTTCTGGTTTCCAATGTGGTCTCCACTGATACCATGGCTGGGGTCATCTCATTCCCAGGGAGGTGATGAAAGTCCTTACTCTCCATGACATCTCCTCTGACGACAACCCAGGAGGGGAATGCCTCATTACTGACAGGGAGAGTGGAAGTCCAGGCTCCCCACATGGTCTCAATGACTCCATGATGGTGGGGAGCACTTGTTTCCGGCTGAGGGGATGAAAGTCTTAGGCTCTCTACTCCCTATTTGGCCTTCTCAGATAGCACTTAAGGGAGGATTAGGGCTCTTTATTACAGTTGCAAGGGTGGGCATGTAGATTCCACTCTCTGCCTTTGCCGGTGTAAGTATGGGATAGCACCACAGAGTGTGAGTTTGTGTGTGTGTGTGTGTGTGTGTGTGTGTGTAGCTTCACCTACCGGAAGCAGTTATTGTCTAAAGTCTCCAGTCTTGCTAGCTTGCCCCTTCCCTATTCCTTTTAGCCAAAGAGAGAAGACTTTCACTGAGGCTTCTTTGGGTCTACACCCATTGGCATTTCCAGGTTGTTGGCTTCTTCAGCTCCAAGTCCAGGATACATGAGGCAAAATAAACCATGAGGAGTTCCTTCCTCTGAAACTCAGTTTTCATTTCTCAACCTCTCAGAGCCTATGAGTGATTGTTTTATATATATGCCAAGGGGTCTTAGTATTACTTAGCAGAAGAAGTAGGAAAAGTACATCTCCTCCTTCTGTGCTTACATTTGCAAGCATGAAGTTTGTATTCCTTAAATATAAGGTTTCTTTGGGGAAAAAGTCAATGTCATTTCCTAGCTGGCCTTTCCATACACTAAATATGGTGAAAATGTTGAAATTAATGAACATTACTTAATGTTTTATAAAGAACATAAAGTTATAAGTAACTTTATAAATAACATGATCTCATCAGATATTTTAGTTGTTCATCTATAGATGAGGAAATTGAAGCTCAGAGGAACTAAATCACTGAATAGTAGTCATAAGAATATGTGCCAGGTACTTCACATACTTATTGCATCTAATCCCTAAAATAACCCCAGGAGGAAAGGATGAAAGGATTACTACCCTAAATTTGTAGATGAGAAGGGGAGGCTTACGGAGTTTAAATAAGTTGCTGAACATTCTACACAGCTAACTGGGAGAACTGGGATTTGAACACGGGTTTCTCTTCTTCTAAGCACCAATCCCTTCCACAAATTCTGCTCAAACAGTGAGTAGAGGAAGCTGGGGGGAACTTAACTCACAAATGCTCTCTAAGCTGTTGTTGGATTGTTGGAGACACTGGGGTGAAAGAAATAGAGCTACAAGGTACAGGAACCATGTTGAAACTCCATTCACAAGCTGTGACCAAGTATGGCATACCAGGCAGTGAACATTCTCCCCCATCCTGCACAGGGTCAGCACCCTCAGGGCAAGCATGGGCATCCTGTGGAAAGTTAGCAACGAGCCAGTGGGGAATGTGGGTGCCTTGATGAGAAGTACATACCTGTTACAAACACACACACACATGACAAACTTCAAGAGTGCTAGACACTTGGGAATGGGAGGGTTGGGAGGGCCTGGATTTTACTGTGGCAGGTGACTGTTCAGACCTGGAAAGAATAGAGTGCTTATATCAATGTGTCCGCTCATGTATTCATAGCCTTGCAAGACCTTACTGAGATAGAGGCAATAAGAGAAGAAAAGGGGAATGGAATCACAAAACATTTATTTATTAATGAGACAGAGACAGAGATAGAGAGAGCTCCTCTCCACTGGTTTATACCCCAAATTCTTGCAAATGCCCAAGGCTGTGCAGTGCCAAAGCCAAGAGCTGGGAACTCAATTGAGGGCGACAGAGAATCGACTGCTTGATCCATCACTCATTGCTTCCTAGGATGTGTTAGCTGGAAGCTAGAAATAGGGGTGGAGCCAGGACTCAAATCCAGACACTCTGATATGGGATATGGGCATCACAATTAAAGTACCAACTGCTATGCCAAAATTTGGCCTAGAATTATAAAGAAATTAAACAGTAGAATCCAAAGGACTTAATGGATGCTCCAGTTACTCAGACGTGGCAGAAGCTCTCAAAGCTCCCCCGACTGGGCACCCACTTCACGGCCCAGTTAGTGGTCGTATATGTCTTTGCCTCAGTCCTTCAGGCTTCTGGAGCCCCTGCCTTGTGTCCTTTTGAGTCTTGAGTTGGCTTTATTTCCAGATTGAAGCTCCCTTCTGGCTCCTGCTATAAACTACTGGATTCCATGTCTAGACTCTCCTCCTCAAAGGACTCAGCAGTCAAACTCAAGGATAAATTGGTTTTTTGCTTCATCCAACAGAAGTAGTCTAATTAAAACACCAACATCTGGAAAAGTTAAAGAAGAATGAGTAAGTCCAATAGATGTGGATTTGGAATAGCTTCTGATTTTTCACTTACTTAGTTTGGAGAAGAATAAGGAGGGGCCATGGGAAGAGAACTTAGCTATTTCATGACACTCTGATGGGGAAGCAACCCAATTGAAACCCCTGTCATATTTAGCTCTCTCTGAAAGGAAAAGGAGGGGTCAGAACCTCACACATAACCCACCCACCCCCAGCATAACACAGGCTCTTCTTTCATTCTGGTCGGGTTCAAGCCCTGTGAGATGAGATTGGACTTCGCAGCCCTCATCAGCCTTTCCCAGTGTTAGCAAAAGAGTAGCAGATTGGCACCTCCTCACACATGGCACCACTAATGTTAGGAAAAAAGGTGGGAAATAGAGAAGGAGAGTACAAATTTATAGCCAGACAGAATTTATTCAGAGAAAATAGATTTGCAGAGGTGGGTGACCAGCTGCAGGCACGCACATGATGGAAATCATGGCAGAAAGCCTTAACCCCCTGGAGCCAGGCCTGTTTATATTTTAGGAGAGCTAGGGATGAGGGTGGGGTTAGGGGGCAGCAGGTGGAGGTGAATTCCTGGAACTGGTCTGTCAGATGGCCTTGGGAGGTGGGGTATGAAGCCAATAGGGTGTGAGACTCAATTGAGACTCAAGGGCAAGGAATGCAATCCAATGTTTATCCATCTTTTGGGCAATGAGTGAGAGTGGCTGAAGCTTACGTCTTTGTTCCATCACCCAGCATGTTCATGATTGGACCATGCCTGGGTGTCTCAGCATTGTCTAAGTTCATGGCAGCTGGTGAAGTTCCCTTGGATGATCCAGAATTACTCTGTAGGTTTCCCAAGGCACAAGAAATATAATCCCAGTTCCCAACACCACGACTTCTCCTCCTGGCATAGCTCCCCCCCACCCATATCTATGAAGCCTTGGTTCTGTCCTTGGCTCTAGAGTTAGAAGTCCCTTCCCTCAGTGAGATGGGAGTCAGTTATGGAGACAGGACAGGAAAGTACTGTCTTAAGCAACAGTATAGTCAGGAGGTAGCTTAGAGGACATCATTCCACCTCACTTCTCGAAGCACGAGAAAATTGAGCCCAGAGAGGTTAACCAACTTGCCCAAAGTCCTAGAGTCACCGAGAGGCAGAGTTTAGACTTGAGGCTGTGCTGCTCAGCACAGAACTCTTTAATGACATCAGATACTACTTACTGGGTGCTAAGTACTTTAATGCATAATATTTCCTTTAATCCCCATGACAACACCCTTGGCTAGCTATTATGAATTCCATCACATAGATGAAGAAATGTAGTTTAGAGAGAGATAACCAAAGTAAGAAGTCTTTCCCCAGACTCCCTGTCTTCATCCACCCAGGCTGCTATAACAGAATCCCGTAGACTGAGTGCGTTCTCACAGTTCCAGAGACTGGGAAGTCCAAGGCCATGGAGCCAGCGGATTCTGTATCTCGTGAGGGTCCTCTTCCTTGTGCAGCCGTGTTCTCACCTGGTGGGAGGGTAGAGGGTCTCTCGGGCTTGTTTAAAACGGTGCTAATCCTACTTGTGACAGCTCTGCCTTCACAACCTGGCCATTTTCCAGAGGCCCTATCTCCTAACCTTGGAGGTTAGGGTTTCAGTACATGAGACTGGGGAGAGGAACACTCACTCAGACCATAGCACTATTCATTGCTTAAATGGCAGTGTCAAGATTTGAACCCACTTGGGCCACCCAGTGTCCAAGTTCATGCTCTGAGCCATTCCTCTGAGCTGCCTCTCCTACAGCTGCTGCTTTCACATCCGACAGTGAGAACTCACACAAGGTGGACACCACACTGTGTAAGTTCCCTGTCTGAGATCCTTTTTTGGACTGGTTGCTTTGTTCCCTAGCCTGAATGTCACCATGTTAGAAGCCCTTGACATCACCTGCCCGGAAAAGGGAAGCACTATGGCCGGGGCAGTGAGGACTTCCATTTAACTATTCCTGAACACCCAGGGCTTCCAGGACTGTTGCTGAACACCAAGGCCGCCAGGACAGAGTCCGCTGTGTGTGAGCGTTGGCACTGTGGCCGTGAGTGAGCAGTCAGCTGTACGAGGTCTGAGAATGGACTTGAGCTCTCCACGCAGTACTTGCAACTAAAGTGATTGATTCTGGAGTACTAACTGGAAAAGTGATCGCAGTCTAGCAGGCGGAGGACAGATCTTATGTGAGTTCTGGCTTTGAATTTGTCTCTGACCCAAGACCCAAGAATTCACCTTTTTGTTTTTTGTCTGTATGGGCTACTTCAACGAGATACCATAGCCTGGGTGTCAGACGTTCAATGATCTATGAAATGCTTCCGTAATGAAGGCATTATACACTTGTCAATCTGAGAATGCCCAGCAAGACATGGTCAGAGCAGGGATGAGAGCAATCAAGAGGGCTTCCTGTAGGAGGTAAGTCTTATAAAAGAACAAAATTGCTACAGTACTGTTTGTTGCACTGGAAACACACAAACGTCAGCTCTACCCTCAGAGGTCACCAGAAAGTCCCCATTCACCTGGCAGCCCTCACGGAAGCCACCACCTCATCTGGGCTTAGCCTGCTTGGCTCCCGCTGCAGGCCTGTGGGGAGAGATTGACATTAACCAACAAAGGGATCCTTTGAAAATCCCAGGAGCCCAGAAAGAAAAGCACAGGCTGGACTCTTGATCTGCCTGCTGGGCTGTTGTGTAAGCCCTGCAGGGGCAGAGGCGTGGCCAGGCAGGGCGGCTCACAGTGGCGGAGGAGCCAACTCTGCTGGCAGGCTGGGCCTCTCCCACTGGTTTTCTCTGGGACCAGACAAAAGAGGAACAGAGACCAGGAAGAGGGTGGGGGCCGCAAATAAAAATTAATTAACAATATCTATTTTTATTTCTTTTTCTAAAGGTAATCTCTTAATCCTAAGAACTGGGATTCCTGTGTGTCCTTTGGTTTCAGACCAAAGAGGGAAGGCTCAGAAGGAATCCATCGTGTCAAGGTCTCATCTATTAGATTTCATCTCCTCAATGGCTCTTTGTGCAGCGGCCTCCTGTGAAGGTTCTGACCAAGCTGAGACAACCACGGTCAAGGTTAGTTCTGACGTGGCAGAGTGCGGACTGTGGGGAAGCTGCCATCCAGATAATTTCTTACCTCATCAGTGGATTTCTCTCTGTACTCCATCATCCCCTGGTCTTCTCTCTGCCACCTCCCAGTTATATTCTTAGGGACCAAAAAATCATAAGCCTTGAAATTGGAAGGGTTTTAAGGATTTTTTTGGTCTCTTTTCCTATGCAAGAAGATGGTAAACCCATCCTTGTCTCCATCATCTGGAAGTAGGAGGAAGGGGGAAGAAACAGAATGACAGGAAATAAATAGGAGGAGAAGGGAATTGGGAAGCCACTCTCCTTGTTCTTGATACAAATAATAGCACCAGCATCCTCTCAGTCATTCAAGTCAGGCACTTGGGTGGGCATCGTTGATTCCCCCTCTGCTCTCTCTCCACAGCCAACAGTCCAGGTCATCATGCCTGGGTTACTGGATTGTTCTTTATCGATTTCCTGCCCTAATATATTATTGTTGCTCAATTTGATTTGCAAATCACAAACAGAATTTTCTTCCCAATACACAATTTGATTATGTGTCTCCTCTGCTTCAGTGGCTCCCTACTGCTTTCAGAATAAACTCAAACTCCTACATTCAGTGTGGCACTCAGAACTCTCCATAATCAGGCCCCTTGCCCCTCTGCTGTGTATCTCCCAGCCCTTGGAGCTTAAACTGAGCTAGTATGTGCTCTAACCTGTCTCCTGCACTTGGTACATTCTGCCCGGATCATCCTTTTCTCCATCTCGCTAACTCTTACCTACACTAACAGAAGAGTTACCTCTTCTAACAGAAGAGAAGTCTAGGAAGCACTTCTTCATTAAAAAAATATTTTATTTTAAGATTCATCTATTCAAAAGTCATAGTGACAAAGTCAGAGGCTGAGAGAGACAGAGAGAGAGCAAGCCCTCATCAACTGGTTGACTCCCCAAATGGCCACAACAGCCAGGGCTGGGGCAGGCCAAACCCAGAATTCTAGAACTCCATCTGGGTCTGCTATGTAGATAGCAGGAACCCATGTATTTGGGCCTTCACTGGCTGCCTTCTAGGTGCATTAGCCGGAAGCAGGATAGGAAGCAGAATAACTGGGACTTGAGCCAGCACCCCTATATGGGATACTAGCATAGCATCACCAGAGGCTGCTGCAGGAGGCAGTTTGGCCCATTGTACCACACAACTGTGCCAGTTCCCTAGAGGCACCTCTTCAATGGGCTCCCGTGAATTGCTCCTTACCAGTCTGTCTCCCCTATTAGGCGGTAAGTCCTTTAAAGGGGCTTGTGGAAGTCAAATAGGAAGACATCCTTTCCGTTTTGATTTGCATGAATCCAACCGTATGACAACATGTTATAAAGAGAGAAGAGTTAGGGAGTAGAGAAACAAATTGCAATTTCAGTGATTCAAATGATCTGGAGTGATATTCCATGTGGCCTCAAGAAATCCACATGTGCCCCCACGTAGTATCTTGGTGAGATGAACATGAGTCTGTGCCATATGGTTTTTGTTTGTTTGCTTCTGTTTTGTTTTGTGTAGCCTATAAACGCAATCTATAGGCATCATCTAGTGAGGAAGCAACAAGATGAGAGACTGGCAGCTCTGGACTTATTGAAACACTGAACATTATTCTTTGATATAATGCATCTCTAGGAGATTTTCAAGGGTGATCCATGCTCTATTTAATTTTTTCCTGTATGATTTTAGAATGAACTCCCTTGTAAAAGGCAATCCCACTTTATCAGCCAAGCTTGCCCCTTTCTTCTGCCATCCACAACCTTCCTCAGTTTACACGGCAATCACAAGAGCTGTCATGCTCTTCTCACCTGACCAGTGGAATACCTTATTTTCCAAGTTTTTCATTGTGAGATCCGGACCACTGAAGCCACTTCCTGTCTGTAGGTGGAGCTGTAAGGAGCATGTTTCGCATCACATGGAAAAAGTCAATCTACTGAAAGGAATAAACAAAAATGGAGACAGAGGGGACCTCAGACCATAAGTTAGGGCTGGGTAGAGGCAGAGGGTGGGGAGACCACTAATGAGATGTAGGCTTTCCAGGGACTGACTATGCACAGGAAGAGGGCTGGCTGTCTGGTGAGCTATAAGCCTGCCCAAACCTGAGTCTGTGTGACTTAAAAGAGTGTGAGTGTAGGTAGGGACAGGTAAATGTGAAGAAAGAGCTGCCATGGGCAGGGATGTGAGGTAGACGGGAAGAACAGTGAGCGAGGATGGGAAAGAACTGAATTAGTTGGAACAGGAGAATGAGCAGAGTGAGTTCAGATTAAATATTGACTCTGAGAGCTGATATCAGCTGGGAAGTTAGGAAAGAGAGGAAACTGAGCTTCAGAGAGGTTGGTGATGTCACAGTTAAGCAGGAGCTAAAGCAGCAGAGCTCAGATCTGATTTGTGATCTGTATAATTTTAAGATCCATGCATAGCAATCATCTTGTCTAAATCCTTTCTATTCTATATGAAGACAAAGAGTCTATGAGAGATGAAGTGGTTGCCCAAGGACACCAAGATACTTCCAGTAAAACCAATCCTAGAACCACCACAACCCACTCAAATATTCCTTCCAGGCCATTCATTCCTTGCTTCTTACCATAACCAGAGAGGAAGTTGATGAATCTCTGTAAGGCTCTGAAAGAGCCTCCTCCCTCATTTGTTCCCATGTCAACTCTTTGGTAATCTAGGGAGGATATTGACAAGGTGTGAGACACTTGGAGAACACAAGTTCCTCTATTAGGAGAGTTCTAGCAATTATTTACTTATCCATTTAGGAGGGTAGGGCAGGATTAATTTGAGCTCAGGGAATCAGTGTAAAAATAAAGGTGTAATTATTATTATAATAATGATAATCATTTATTAATCTGCAGATTCTACATGGGTATTACTCCACCCTCAAGCAGCTTACTTATTATAATAGGAACTAAGTCAGGTGAAGGTGGGGATGGGAAGTAGAGAGGTAACTGATGCAGTGAGGGACAGAGGAAGAAAACTGACCTGGAAAAAGAAAACTCGTGGATTTGCTACTGATGGGAGGTTGAAAGGAGTTTGGCAGGCAAGACATTTTATAGTAAATCATAAACTATTCGTATAGACACAATGGAGTCCAAATTTCTCATCTTCATTATTAGGAGCTAAAAACAAGACATGTTGAGAAAACTGATGGTCACACAGCTTGTCAGAGGCAGAACTTGTACTAGACCCTGAGTCTTCCTGCACTAAGTTCTGTACTGGTCCAGCAACAAACCACATGGACACTGTAGAAAGCAGACTGGGAGAAGTGAGAACATCAGAAGAGATGTCGGGATATAGGTCAAAGAAGGCAGTCCAGAGTACCGAATGCCTTTCTCTGCTTCCCACTCAGCTCTTTCCCCAGTTAATAGAAAATATGAGTGACCCTGACTGTGAGGAATGGTCTTTCAACCTCCAAATCTGGAGCTGCTTCAAGTCAGAGTGGCTTGTGGGAGTGATGGAGAGGTTGCCCTGTACATTATGTTGAGTCTACCTAAGGTGATAAATTATTACTATGGGAGATTTTACTTTTCCAGAAGTGAGAATTCACATGAATAAAGATGAAAGCAAAACACATTATAAATAAATATTAAGCATATATCTATTATAGGCAAATTTCACACAATTTCTCATTAAAATTTCACAAATCCTTGCATTCTGCAAACATTTCTTTGTGATCCACTTTGTATCAGGCACTAGGCTGGGACCTGGGGTTGACTAGTAAGAAAAATGGACATGGTCCCTAGCCATATGAAGCTTCTGGATCAATGGATATGGTTTTATTTAAACACTAAATACAAATTATGTAATTAATTATAAAAGTCTTGAGGGCTATTAAGGACAAATATTCAGTCAAACACAGTGAGCATAGCTGAGCTTGCACAGAATCAGAAAAGAAATCTCTAGGTCCTCAAAGCAAAGGACAGAGTAGTAAACAAGACTGGAAATGATAAACAGAAACATGCCTGAGGCATGAGGTGGGACTAGGGTGCAGGTAGAAAGGAAGTAGGCTACTTTCCCAGGAATCATCACGTAGGTTGAATGCCCATACTGATTCAAGATTAGGGCTGTGGATACTTCCCCAAAGGTGAGGAGCTAGACTGAGACCTTCATGTAGTCCAGGATTATCAAAAGGTTACACTGTCAGTGAAAGGGTAGGCTTTTAAAATCTGCTGGCAGGTAGAGGCCAATGATGAGAGCATTTATTGGTCTTAGCCTATATTCTAGGAATATTTATTTGTCTTAGGGTCTTGGTAGAGGGTTAAGTCCCCCTGAAATTTCCTAACTACACATCTTATGGAGATTCAGGGATTAAATACATATGACCTTGAGGGGAAATTAACAACAACAGTGGTCACAGGCTAGTATGTTTGGTAAAATCATAAATTTCCTGTAGAAATACAAGTCTTTCTTTCAGATTTACATAAACATAGATTTAATATAAGTTTCCACAAACGTCTACAAATAAATCACAACGAAAGATTGAAATTTGAAAGTTGAAACAAAGTTGAAAATTATGAAACAAAGGAAAGTCATTAGGAGCAAAATCATAATCTTAATCAGTCATAATCATACCTAACCAACAACAGAATTAGACTGTTAGGAACTTCACTAGGAGCCAGTGCCATGATGTGGCAGGTGAAGCCACTGCCTGTGGCACCAGCATCCCACATGGGTGCAGGTTCAACTCCTGGCTGCTCTACTTTAGATATAGCTTCCTTCTGGTGGGCCTTGGAGGGCAACAGAAGATGGCCCAAGTGCTTGGGCCCCTGCACCCACCTGAGAGACCCAGAGGAAGCTCCTGGCTTCCGCAGGAGTTAAAGCCATTTGGGGAGTGAGTCTGTGGATGGAAGATCTCTCTCTCTCTCTCTCTCTCTCTCTCTCTAACTCTAACTCTGCCTTTGAGATGAATAAATAAATCTTAAAAAAAAAAAAAGAACTTCAGTGATGTGAGCAAGCTATGGAAAGTATAATTTTTAGAAGTAAAAAAATACAGCCATTGAGATTAAAATGAATTAAACAGATTAAAGGCTGCTGAAGAGACAATTAGTAAACTGGAAGAAAGGACCAAGAAAATTAAGGGAAGCAATGTTAAAAAGGTAAAAAATGAAAGAGGAAGATGAAATTAATAACAAGACAAGTACTTCTGGAATTGGACCACATGCTATAAGAAGTTTATTTTTATTTTATCATTGAGTTGTGCAAAATTTGGGGCATTTGCTTCTAAACCTTGGGTAAACCTTAACTTTTCAGCAACAAAATAAAGCATTTCTGTCTGCTCTATATTCTCTATACTCCAGAATCCAACCTACACTAAAGCTAACTATGACAACAATCACAATAAACTGTGTTACTGTTAACAACAACAACAAAAAGAGGAAGTTAATGGACATGGAGAGTAGGGGTAGACTAAGAATGCTGAGCTACAGCTGTTATGGCTTTAGAGTGATTGTGTGAAGATCTGAATCCTCACTTGCAGGAAGCACAAAGCGTACTTAGCATGACAAAGAAATAAAAATCCACACCACACATAGGATAGCAGCACTGTAGAACGCAGAAGACAAAAACAAAAAATCTTTTTTAAATCACCAAAGATATTTCAAAGAATGGCATGTAGCCTGACTTACTATATTAACCATTGGCCATGGAACATTATCCTCAAAATGACAAAGAAAATCATTGTATGTCTAGAATCTATACTTAGTTAAGTTGTCCTACCATGAAGGCAAATTTAAGACATTTCCAGATAAATGAAACCTGATAATTCCAATAAAGAAAAACTCACCTAAAGAATTATTAGATTGTGCACATGAGAAAGAAGGCACTAAATTTAAAAACTCAGAAGGAATTTTGAAGCAGAGAAATTGGTGAGCATGTAGGTAAACATCCCTTGAATTGATTACATAAAAATAGGGGGAAAATAATGGACAGTGCATAAAGACAGTGAAATTAAAATGTTGGGCGCCAGTGACTTATGCACCATGAGAAAGTAGTGGGGGTAGCTAGAACATTATATTCATATAAAACATGAACAGAATTGATACACACCACTTACACATCAGAAGAGTGACAGGAAGAGAATGAAGGAAGCTGCATTGACCCAACAAAAGGAAGAACATGAGAAGGAATCTGAAGACTGGGTAGCAAGGGTCAGTCGAGGGCTTTGGAGCATGAAGAAGAGAGGTGAGATGGGGCTGGAGAGATCAGCCAGGCCACAGCTCCTAAGGCAGGTTGAGAGTTGCGACTTTTGAAAGAAGGTACTCTCTTTTTAAAGATGTGGAAATCAAGTCCCGGAGAAATGGCCTAACTCATCTATGTTTATAAGCCAGATCAGAGATGGTTGCACGGTGTTTCCTGTTCCAGATCCTTCCTTCACTCTCCTTCGTCCCGCTGTAATTGCTGTGAAGGCATTGAGGACCAGGGCATCTGACTCAGAGCACGGGCGGAGCTAGCAAGAGCAACCACAGTCGGAAACACCGGCTGAGCACTTCCTCTGTGCCACTGACCATAAGGACGTGCTTTATCCAATGTAATCCTCACAGGAAGGAAGGAGTAATTATTGTCCCTATTTTACATATTTGAGAAGAATTGAGGCTTAGATGGTGAAATGACTAACCAGGTGAGTGGCAAACCAGCTGTGAATCCATATACTCCTGGTTTTCTTTTTAATTAATTAATTAATTTTTACACCTTTTTAAAAAAAGATTTTATTTATTTATTTGAGAGGTAGAGTTATAGATAGTGAAAGGAAGAGACAGAGAGAAAGGTCTTCCTTCTGTTGGTTCACTCCCCAAATGGCCGCAACAGCTGGATCCGGGTTGATCTGAAGCAGGAGCCAGGAGCTTCTTCCAGGTCTCCCACATGGGTGCAGGGACCCAAGGAGTTGGGCCATCTTCTAATGCTTTCCCAGGCCATGACAGAGAGCTGAATTGGAAGTGGAGCAGCTGGGACTAGAACCAGCACTCATATGGGATGCTGGCGGTGCAGGTGGAGGATTAACCTACTGCACCATGGCACCGGCCCCTACACCTGTGTTTTAAACTCTGTATCATATAGCTAGAATTTCTGGCCCTACCAAAAGGATCCATTCATCTTTTCCAAAATGCATTTCTTAGTACTATTTTTTAAGAAAAAATAATTTATAAGGAAAACATTCAGCCTTAATCCTAGCCTACTAACATAAGGATTTATATTTTTTTCTAGTTCTTTCTAATCTTTATGCATATGTACATACTGTGCTTGTAGTTGTAACTACAGAGTATAACAACTCTGTGTTTCTACCTCCTATGTCAGCAAAATCTTTGACTTAGATGAAGTACACTAGTTGCTGCATCATTCTTTTATTTGTTGGATAACTGAGTTGCAATCATCCCTCATTCTGTAAGTTCCATCTCTCCCTCTTTGTTAGCCCACTCCTCTCAGCATATAAACACACTCTCATCCCTGCTCTATGGCAGTCACAGTGCCCAAACTTCCCTTCACCTACCTGCTACACTCTCTCTCCTTTCCTTCTCTATCAAGCTGTCTGAATAAGGCGGCTCTGCTTCAGATCTCTACCTCTTCATTTCTCATTCATACCTCCATCTGCTACAATCTAGTTTTTTCCTTCTTTGTGTCCACTCTCCCTGGGCAACCTCATCCGTGTTCATATTACAGCCATCACCTTTGCTGGTGACCCACACTTAGACTTCTCCAACAAATACTCTGAGGATCTGAGGGCCGGGCTGAACTCAGCTTAGAGATCATAAATTTGTGACTGCATCATTTATACAACCTAATGGCTTTCTCCAGCAGTGCATAGCAGCCTGGAAGAAGTGCCGGAGAAGATGTGCATAGGATTAATCCAGTTTGAGGCTTTACTTATTGTAAGGAAGGACAAAGCTGGAGGAAAATTGAGGTGTTGGAAAATGTGGAGACTAAAACACAAAGTACAAAGCCATGTGCAGACAAGGCCGTGCAAGGTGAAGATATACCACTCTGTATGCTGAAATAGAAGAAAGTAAAATCAGGAATGGGTTGATTAGGGAAAAAAACAAGCCGTCAAGAATAGGATTTACGAAAGCAACTAGTTATGAACATGCTAGAAGCATTTAAGATTGTATTTATAGAGGTGGATGGTGTTTAAGATCTGACATTATATAATTTGGGGATGACAAAGGACAAGATGTATCCATGAGGAGGAGCAGCTAAAGTGGAGTTAGCAAGATCCAGGTATCTGCATAAACATAGAAGTCACATACGAAGACAGCATAACATGCAATAGAGAAAAAGACTGAGCCACGAGCCAAAATCCTCCATCAGTGTGGGGAAGGGCCACGAGGGGAGACAGCACCTGTCAGTGAGAAGGTAGGTAATAATAAAGCATATGCAATAAAGCATATGCATATGACTATAAGTTCCAAAAGCAAAAGTGTGCACATGGAGATGGAGGGGTACAGGTTTAGTGATGAGGAGAGAGGCAGAGGAGTACTGAACTTCCCTCTGAACTGCTGTCTCCTCTTAGACCATGCATGGAGCAACTCCTCTGCCTTCCAGTCTTTTCTGGTGTTCCCTGTCTCAGTGAGGATCGCCATTCCTTATCCACCTGTGCAAAGCAGAAACCCAGGAGTTTCCTGAACACTTTCCCCCCCTTCCTTTCATATCCAGTTCATCATCAAATCTGTTAAATCTCCCAGGAACCCACTGGTTTCCCGCCATCTCCACTAATCTCCACCCAGGTTGTAGGTCCCTGCAATGACAGCTCCCCAAAATCTACTCTCCATAGCCGACTCATCATACTCCCTTATTGAGACTCTTCCATGCTGTTCTACCATTTGAAGGTCAAACCTTTTACATGACCCAAAGCCCCTAACTTGCACTGAGCCCCTCCCCCCTCCCCAGCCTCATGCCACACTTGCTCCTCTTTGCTCTCTATCCTCCTTGGTTTCACTTCCTTGAATGTACAATGAGCCAGCCAGCCTTTGCACTTGCTGGCCCCTGTATCCTAATTACTGTGCCCCACTCTCACGTGAAGCACCACCAGATTTCCTCTCAACTTAATCTTGTAGTAGTAACATGTACCCTTCTTGGTAGCTCTTACCACCAAAGAGTCTACATGTGTTTATGGAGTTACGTGTTCAATACTTTTATCCCTTTGGTAGACAGCAAAGATGGTCAGGAAAGGGACTCTGTCTGATTTTAGTCACTACTTTGTCTCTGATTCCTAGTATGGAGCTTGGCTCATCGTAGTAAAGATAAATCACCCAGCTCCCCCTATAAGGAAGAACATGGCGCCCACTTGCAGGGAACATGGTTAACAAACAACTGCCTTCTGTCAGCTCCTTTGGGGACTGCCTCAAAGTTGCAGGGAGCAGTGTCTCTGAAGTGCACATCCTTTTTTGGGGAAGTCCATATTAGGGACTGAGTGAAGCTGGTAGCCCCCAAAAGATAGGCCCATGTCCTAACTCCCAGAACCTGTGAATGTGACCTTATTTGGAAAAAAAGATCCTTGCAGATATAATTAAGCAAGGATCTGGAGCTAAAACCATTTGGGTTTTATGGTTTGCCACAAATCCAATGACAGATGCCACTGTAAGAAAAAGGCAGAGTGATGGTGGCTACATGCCATTATACATTTGCCCAAACAGAGAATGTAGAACCCCAAAATAAAGTATGAACCAATGTAGATTCATCCATTGCAGCAGATGGTGGACATAGATAATGGCAGAGACTATGCATGTGTGGGAGCTGGAGGAATGTGGGATATCTTTGTACATTTCTCTCAATTTACTATGAATCTAAAACTGCTCTAAAATTAAATCTTCCAAAGACAAATAATGTATAAGACAGAGGTTTGTGAAGCAGACACTCGGACAAGAAGGCCATGAGGCGGGAGTGATGCTGCCCTGGGTACAGGAATGCCTGGAGCTACCAGAAGCCGCAGGAGGCAGGGAAGGATGCTGCCCTGAGCCTCTGGAGAGAGCGCACAATGCTGACCCTGGATCTCAGACTTCCGGCTCCAGACTACGAGAGCACAGCTTTCCGTTGTTTGGAGTCACACAGCTGGTGGGATTTTGTACACAGGAGGTATAAAGACCCACTCTGGAAGCGCTGTGGGATGACGCTGATGAGAGTTCTTGCTCCAGGCTTCGCCGCTGGGTTGCTAAGGTTTTGTCAGGCCTGCCTCTGGGATGAACATCTTCTTTCTCTCCATCCTGCTTTCTTCCTTCTTCCTTTCACAGATTTGTATCCCTGATAAACATCTCTCACTCCATACTAACTACTTCCAGGGAACTCAACATGATTTCTATGGCCCCCAAGCTGGATGCTTGATCCTCAATGAGGCAATGTGGAGTTGGTGGGACTTTTAAGAGGTGGCCTAGTGGAAGGTGATTCCAATTGGAGGTAGGGGGCGCCCTCTCCGGCAGGAGTGGGTCAGCTCTGTTAGGAGCAGACTTGTTCCCAAGAGAGCAGGTTGTTATAAAGAGAGCACCCTGGTCATTCTCCAGTCTCTTTCTTCCTGTGTTACCATACCATCTGTCTCACCACTGTGGCCCCATTTGCCATGAAACTCTGATGGGAGCTAAGCAAGTGCTGCCACCATGCTCTTGAATCTCCAGGTAATAAGCTTTCTTTCTTTCTTTCTTTCTTTCTTTTTCTTTTTCTTTTTTTTTTTTTTTACAGGCAGAGTGGACAGTGAGAGAGAGAGAGACAGAGAGAAAGGTCTTCCTTTGCCATTGGTTCACCCCCCCCCCCAATGGCCACTGTGGCTGGCGCACCGCACTGATCCGAAGCCAGGAGCCAGGTGCTTCTCTTGGTCTCCCATGCGGGCTCAGGGCCCAAGGACTTGGGCCATCCTCTACTGCACTCCCGGGTCATAGTAGAGAGCTGGACAGGAAGAGGGGCAACCGGACAGAATTCTGCACCCCGACTGGGACTAGAACCCGGTGTGCCAGGGCCGCAGGTGGAGGATTAGCCTAGTGAGCTGTGATGCCAGCCACTTCTTTTCTTTATAAAGTAGCCAGCATCCAATATTTTGTTATAGCAATGCAAAAGGAACTAAGATAACAATGCACCATAATAACATATGTGTTAAATAAATAAATTACACAGACAATGCAGTTCTGGAAGAACCATGTCTTGGCACTTATTTATTTCCTAAAGGTTTAGCACAATGCATTGCATATAAAATATACTCAATTACAAGTTGTTAAATGACATAAAGACTGCATGAGCATATAAGTGGATGGAGCTGGATCTGTAGATTGAAACATATTTTGGGGGATCACTTGTGAACCTACACTGAGGAAGGAAGGAAGGAAGGAAGGAAGGAGGGAAGGGAGACAAGAAGGAAGGAAGGAAGGGAGGGAGGGAGGGAGGGAGGAAGGAGGAGGGAGGAAGGAGGAGAGAGGATTGTTGCTTGCTGTGTCATGAACGTGGCTGAGTAACTGTCATCGGACTCATGTGGGAGGGGAGTAGAGAGGACACAACCTTCATGAAGGACAGCTTTTCCCCTTGAGGGCAACATTTTTGCTCTTGCATAGCTAAGACTCTTTCTATCAATGTGCAGAAATAATCTCACCGCCCTGCCCCCAGTCATTCTGACATAAATCCTTATGGATCAACATTTTTAGTGTGAAGAGCAAAAATAAAGCAGAAGAGACGTGTTCCAACAAGGCTATGGAATGTGGGTAAAGAAGAAGGAGTCGTCGCTGTTTTCTACAGCTGAAAAGACCCCATGAAGGGAAGGGGTTCGTGATGTGCTTTACATCACAATGTATTTCACGGCACAGGTCCTGAAAGATCATCTATCGCAGTGACTTATTTTATAGATTAGCAAACTGAGGCACTGAGGGAGCGAGTGATTTGTTCTTGCTACCAAGTTAGAAGCAAAAACGAACGTTAGCGTCCTTTGCCGTAACTCTTAGTGCGGTAGCAGGAAGGGAGGGAGGAAAGGAGGAAAGGGAAGGAAAGGAAATTGCAAAATGAATGGGATTTCGGTATCAATGAAAGGAAGGAAAACATCAGGTTTTAGTTAGGGGGCTTGGACAGATTCTAGTGTTTATGGTTGACAACAACTCTGTAAGGCAAATTCTGTTATTTTCATTTTATCCTCCTAGGATCATGGACTCAGAAGCACTGGGTGAGTTTTCCAAGTAAATGGTGAACCCAAGATTCAAATCCTGGTCTGACTGCAAAGACATGTTTATCCAGGATGACAGGCCCAGGGGAGAAGGGCAGGATTTAAGTGAAATGTTGAATAAAGGAATGGGGGTGGAGGTTACCTGGGGAACACAGGAACCCCAGGAAAAGTTCTTAAAGGGCAGAGAGATAGTAAGAGGACGACGGGACTTTTTTCATGTCTCCAGGTGCCTAAGAGAGAGGAGGAATTGGCTGGCAGCCATGGCCACAGCTGAAGTTTGAGCCAAGGGCTAGTGTTAGAGGTGGAACACTGGAGGGCTAGACGTATGCCTGTGTAAAGAGAACTAACATCCAGTGGCATTAAGGACATGACTGTGGAAGTGGTGAGAAGTAGGGAGGTGTGAAAGATGGAATTAGGTAAGGGGTGGAGATGTTGAGGAGGACAGAGGAGGGGCTGCGCGAGGTGTGATGGGTGACTGGGAGGACGGTCAGGCCAACAAGGAAGCTCCACTGGCCGAGTGTTCCACAGTGGCCAAGGACAGTCTGCTCTGACTGAGCTCGAGAGGCACTGGCCTAGCGATGCCTCTTCCCTATCTCATGGCCTTACTCCAGGCCTGATCGCCTGGCTTGAAGATGCTGGAAGAATTTCTTAACTTGTTTCTTGCCTTCTCCAGAATACCTCTATTCTCCAAACCACTCATCTTTTTTTTTTTTCTTGAAAGGATTTTTGCAACCCAGACGTCAGATTTGGTCACTTGCCTACCCTATACCTTCAAAGAGCCAGAACTCTTATGCACTGACCCTATCACTGCTCCCCATTTCCCTAGTTCAGGATCACCTTGACCTTCACTCTGCTCCATCAGCCTGCTGCAGTCTTTTACAACGGCACACCCTGCACACACTATGTCCTCACTAGAATTCCACAATCCCCGCTTTCAGCACCACTGTTCTACCTCAGAAACACCTCCAAGATGCTGCTCAAGGACTCAGCCTTCAGTTATTCTTCCTACATGAGAAGACAGCAGAAGTTCTTAACTTAAAGTGCACCTGGAAAGCTCAAAACATAATCATTTTGGCCGCTGCCGAGGCTCACTAGGCTAATCCTCTGCCTTGCGCGCCGGCACACTGAGTTATAGTCCCGGTCGGGGTGCCGGATTCTGTCCCAGTTGCCCCTCTTCCAGGCCAGCTCTCTGCTGTGGCCAGGGAGTGCAGTGGAGGATGGCCCAGGTGCTTGGGCCCTGCACCCCATGGGAGACCAGGAAAACCACCTGGCTCCTGGCTCCTGCCTTCGGATAGGCGCGGTGCACCGGCTGCAGCGCGCCGGCCGCGGCGGCCATTGGAGGGTGAAGCAAGGGCAAAGGAAGACCTTTCTCTCTGTCTGTCTCTCTCTCTCACTGTCCACTCTGCCTGTAAAAAAAAAATAATAATAATCATTCACATATGCCACCATAGCATTTCTGTTTTAACTGATCTGAGATATGCGATTGGCCTGGGCACCGGGATTTTTTTTTATTTCCAGGTATTCAAATACACAGCAAATATTGACACTAGCACAGAGTCTAAGCTTTTCAACATTGTAAATAAGACCTTCTGCCAGATTTGCTATCAGAAATGTGACACTGGCGTCAGTGTCATCAGGCTGAACAGGAACTTAAGCAGTAGCGTTATCAGTGGTAGCAATTACAGCTGTGAGTGGCTGCAGTTCTTAAGGAATCAAGGGGAGTAGTTCAGACTTGTGTTATAAGAGTTTGGAGATAGAAGGTCTTTTTTTTTTCCCCTATATAAACAAGATAATAACAGAACTGACTCTTGAATGAGAAGTTTGTGACAGTGTGTAGATTAAAGGAAGAATGCAGAGAACATTTTCATTGGAAAAACAGCTGGGAAAAAACTGTAGGCTGGAGCAACCACCAACACTTGCAGAACTCTAGGTGCTTTTCGAAATGCATTGCCTATTATTAGCTTGTTTAAATCTGCTTAGCAGACCTAAGAGGTACAAACGAGAACACTAAGATCCAGGAAATTAAGTAATTTGCCTAAAATCACACAAGTACCACAGAAAAATCTTTTAAAAAAAAAAAAAGATTTATTTTATTTATTTGAAAGATTTGCAGAGAGAGGTAGAGAGAGAGAGAGAGAGAGAGATTTTCCATCTAATGGTTCACTCCCCAGATGACCACAATGGCCAGAGCTATGCCGATCCGAAGCCAGGAGCCAGGAGCTTCTTCCACATCTCCCACGTGGGTGCAGGGGCCTCCACTGCTTTTGCAGGCTCATTATCTGAGAGCTGGATCAGAAATAGAGCAGCCAGGATGTGAGCTGGTGCTCATATGGGATGCCGGCATTGCAGGTGGTGGCTCAGTCTTCTATACCACAGTGCCGGTCCCCGGTGTCTGATTTAGTTGACCTTCAACTATCTATTGTAAACTGCCTAGCTAGTCTGGGGAGGACCCGGTCTTGATCAGTCTCCAAAGTGTCTTTCCCTCCAGGCTCTCCCTAATAATGCTTGGGGAAGTGAGGGAAGGATTCCAATTTCGGAGCGCGCTATGTTAGACATCGCCTATTTGCTTCATTTCCTCGAAGTCAACAACACCAAGATGCTATGCTGCTGGCTGGGGGGAGGGACCATGAGGCTGGGGATGCAGCTGGCCTCTGTGGGCGGGGAAAATGAGGAAATGGGTTCTCCCCGAGAGCCTCCAGAGAGAACGCAGCCCTGCTGACACCTTGGGTCATCATAGTGTCGGGGTGAGTTAGGTTGAGGCCGGGGCAGATCAGGAGTTTGGCGATGTCGTTCTACGCACAGTTCCAGAGGGAGACTGCAGGACATCATGCAGGGCCGCTTAGGGAAGCGCTGGGGTCAGTCGTTAGGAGGGGACTGCGGGTAGAGTCTTCATTGTGGCCCACAGGCAGGAACAGGTGAGGCAGAGCAAGCAGGCGTAGGTTGGTGGGGACTCTGGGACACGGGGTCTAGTATCTCCCCTGTGGTCTAGTATCTGCTCAGGGGTAATCAGGGCAAATACATTTTGGCCAATAAGGCAAGGAGTCTGGGGCATGGACTTAAGACTCAGGAAGGGGAATTGGCCAGGCCTGGCTCTTGCACTCACCCCCAGAGTGCACGAGAATCTTGGAGATTTTTGCTTGGCCGGAGAAGGGTAGGGTCTGTTTCTCAGCCCACCACCGAGTTTCCTGTGGCCACTGTAACAAATCAGCACCAGGTAGTGACTTGAAACAACACATGCGTCTTGCAGTGGCAGAAGCAGAACCTGAAGTGAGTCTTGCCTAAATCCAAGGTGTCAGCAGGGCTGCGCTCTCTCTGGAGGCTCTCGGGGAGAACCCATTTCCTCATTTTCCCCGCCCCCAGAGGCCACCTGCATCCCCAGCCTCATGGTCCCTCCCTCCAGCCAGCAGCATAGCGTCTTCAACTCCATGACTATGACCCTCTGGCCTCCACGTTTCACTGAAAAGAACCCTTTGATGATTCTGGCCTGCCTGGACAATCCAGGAGTATTTCCCCACCACGAAGTCTTCAACTTAATCTCACCTGCAAAATCCCCTGCGTCCGTGTCTGGCAATAATCCACAGGTTCTGGGAACCTAGATGTCTTTGATGGATGGGGCACTGTCACCACTGTCATCTTCCTAACGGAAGTCCCTGTGGTCCCTGGGGTGCAGCCACCACACCATGGCTGGGCCTGGGAAGCTCTCCAGAGAGGCTGGGAGCCTTCTGGGGTGCTCTGGGGCATCCTAAAGTCGTTCACCTCTAACCCTCCGCTACCTCCCAGTCTCCTCCACTTGCAGTTCGCACAACTCCAGTCTTGGGGACCCCTTCCCCATCTTGCAGCTTTTGCCTCTCTCCCCAGCTGTGTCGCCCAAGAAGTTCCTCTGACTCCGAAATCAATTGCCAGGGAGTGGCAAGTCCTCTGCTTTACCTCTGCAAGAGGAGCTTGCCTGGAGCAAAGAACTCTGTCGAACTCAGAACTCAGGGAGCTCTCCTGCCAGGCTTATCCACCTTCACAGGGGTCACTTGTCTGTCTTCCTCGTGAGACCCAACTTTCGGACAGCGGGGAGCATCTGGTTGTATCCCCCGATTCTAGCACAGCATGCAGCAGACACTCCAGGACCAAGCCCTTTGGTGCCTGCCCATTCAAACAACTGACATAAGGCTTCTGCTCTGTTCTGAGGACTACTGTTGTTCTAGAAGGAAAAGCCCTGTAATGACCCCTCCATTTTCTCGCTCAGTGCTCTAGTCCCTCTCCCTGAGTTGGGAGATCATACAGTAGGTCAGGAATGAGCCGGGGATATTGTAGGGGATGTTGCCCCCATCCCACAGTTATGCAAGCCCAAGTCTAGGGAAGCCAAACTCTTTGTGCAAAAAGCCACTGTGCATAATTCAGAGGGAGGGGCTCTGATAAAGACTTGCATTTCTCCCCCTCCCTCCATCCAATATAGTTAGTGCAGGTGGGCAGAAAGAGACCTGACACGTGCAGAGCACCTGCCATCTGGCAGATGCTGTCCTATGTACTTCATGTTCAGGTGCTTCCCCTTCTCTCCCTCCTTTCTTCCGATGGAATAGAAATGCTCATACAAATGCTGAGTCTCATCATTTTGGGGGTCCTCTCCATTTTGGGTTCCCCTGCACAGGCAGGTAAATAGGTTCTCATTGTATTGCCCCATGGGGAATTGAGATGTAGGGAACAGGCAATACCAAGAAACTCTGTGGTAAGTAAAACCTCTCTTCTCTTATTCAGAGAGCTTGTGTCAGGGTCAACATACACAGACATGTTATCTTGGACTCCAACAGGGTCCTGCAGTGAGCAGGAAACATTCCAAATGTACACCCTGCTAGTGCAAAGACCGGCTGAATGTAGAGGGAGACTAGAGAATGAAAGTAAGGTGCACACACATCCTCATATTTCCTCGTTGTTTATTTTTGAAACTGAAACAAACTTGATTCATAAAAACAACAAAACTCATACTAAAAAAATAGCACTTTAGCATTTACAAATACAGGGCTGAAAGGAAAAAAAAATCTTCTCTTCCATTGTCCAGCATTGCTGTTATCTTGGGCACAGCTTCAGGAGGCTGAATGAGGCAATGTTTAAAAGAGCTGGCTGTGGTCCTGGCTCTGCCACTCACTGGCTGTGTGACCTATGGCAAGTAGCTTGACTTCTCTGGGCCCCTGCTGCCACGTCAATAGAAAAAGTAAGGATGATAGTATCTACCTTACAGATACTGTGATATTTAAATGTACATCCCTTAGAATGATGCCTATTACTTTGTAAATGTTCGATAAATGTCACTTCTTATTATCACATAACATCACAGTAGCTAATTTTCTCACAATAAGAAATCAAAAGTCAGGTTGAGTAGAGGGGTGAGGTAGGAGTGAACAATTCCAATGAGAAAAATATGAAGTTCAAGTTTGTGACCAGAGACGTCGTTTTCAATACTGAATGCTCCCTTGAATCGTATGGGGAGTTTGCTAAACAAATAAAGGCTGGCTGTACCCACACCAACTAAGTAGTAACATCCAGAAATAGAGCTCAGGCCACCACAGGTGTCCATAGCTTCCAGGTGATTCCAAAGTGAAATAAGGGCTGAGACTCACTGGATGACATTCTTGCCACCTGAAGTGTGGGTCAGGGACCAGCAGCATGATACCACCAGGGAGTGTGGTGGACTTGTGGGCTCACGGCCCCGCCTCATCTGCTGCAGACCTTGTCAACCAGAATCTGCAGGAGGCCTTGTCAATCCCTCTGCATGCTGATCTTTGAGGAGTCTGGAACGTTCTCTCTCTAAGGTCACCTCTTGCTCTGGCGAAGGTCTTCTACAGCTCAAGTGTGGATTATCCCCTTTGATACTGATGCTGAAATTCAGTTGCCATGGTGAGGGAGGGGGCATGCTTAATGAAGCCAGTAAGTCATTGAGAAGGGTCAATGCAGTTGCCTGGGTGTGGGTTGTTCCCATGTTTCTTCTCTTTCACACTCTTGGCCTTCCATTTTCTGCCCTGAGTTGAAGCAGCACAAGGCCCTCACAGGTGTGGCTCCCTGCCCTATCCCAGACTTCCCAGCATTAAGAACTGTGGACCACAGAAAACCTCTTTTCTTTATAATGTGCCCGGTTTCCTGTGTTCTGATACAGCAACAGAAAGGAATGAAGTCGTGTCTGAGAAGTGCACAGTCCGTGCCCTAGAAGAGTCCCACACAGCGCGACCGTGGGATGTCATTGGAGCCGGTGGCTGGTTTTTTTGCTCCCTAGGCATGGAAATCTTGACAAAAGCACACCTGTGCTCACAGGCCAATGGTAATTAATTAGCAGGGTGCCCCTGGCACTCAGGCTTCTGATGCCAAAGCAAAGGGCTGATGGGAGGGGACATAGAATGACAGGAACCAGGGAGACAGGGAGTGAAGGAGATAAGACAACTTATTTTCCTGGGGTGTCAATGAACTTGGACTTCGATAGAACTACAAGGTGTGGATGGCTCCAGTGAGTCATTCACATTCAGCACGGGCAGCCTCCGCACGTGGGAGTCCCCAGCTCCATGTACTGCTCCTTTTTCTCCACTGCCACTGTCTTGCTTCCCTTTCTTGGCCTCTAGAGCACACACTGCATCAACCCTACCATTTCCGTCCTCTTTCTTGACCCTCCAGTCTCCCCACCTCCTAACCTGAGTTTCTCTGTCACTGGGTCACTCTCTCTTTCTCAGGCTATCAAGCAAGGTACTGTTCTTTGGCTGATCCGTATCAAGAACCCAAGGTCGGGGTCTGGCACTGTGGGGTAGAAGGTCAAGCCTCTGCCTGCAGCACCAGCATCCCATATGGGTGCTGGTTTGAGTCCCGGCTGCTCCACTTCTGATCCAGCTCTCTGCTATGGCCTTGGAAAGCAGCAGAGCGTGGCCTAAGTCCCTGTGCCCCTGCACCCGTGTGGGAGACCCAGAGGAAGCTCTTGGCGCCTGGCTTCAGATCAGCCATTTGGTGAGTAAACCAGAGGATGGAAGATCCCTCTCTCTCTCTCTCTCTCTCTCCTCCTCCTCCTCCTCTCTGTATTTATGCCTTTCAAATAAATTAAATAAATCTTTTAAAAAAATCCAGACAAAAAAGCATTAACTTTTCAAACTCCAGTGAAGTATCCACATTTCCTGAATCCATTAACGATGCAAATGGAAACTCACCAGGCCTGTTGATAAAGTACAATAAACAAAAGAACAATAGGCCTCCAGAACTTGACAACCTGGTTGAAGAAGCCCAGAGGAGAACGAAACCAGTTTCCTTTGTGTAGGGATTTAGTCCTACACTATTTTGTTGTTTTTGTTATGGTGAAATATACATCACATAAAACATACTCTTTCAAGCATTTAAAGTGGCATGGATTTCATTTGTGTTGCTATGCAACCATCCTCATCCTCATCCTCATCATCTCCAGGACATTTTTATCTCCCCCAACTGAAACTCCCCGTGTTCCTCTTCTCCCAGCCCCTGGAAGCCATCATCCTAATGCTCCTCTTCATTTGACTGCTGCTCTAGGTACTCAACGTAAGTGAACTCATGGATATTTGTATTCCTGTGGCTGACTTACACTGCTAAGTGTGTTCTCAAAGTCCATCCAGATTGAAGCACGTGTTGGACTTTCTTTCTGATGTCTACCCAATGTCTTGCCACTGTGGTGAACTATAAACAATCTCATTGATCTAGACAAAAGCACTTGACAGCATGGGGAGAGGGTGAAGGATGAAGCCTGTGCTTCATCAAACATGGCAATCAGTACAAGGAAAGCATTTATGGAGGGCTTTTGTCTGTGAATAAGACTGGACAACCTTGAGAGGGAAATAGAAGAGATCTTCTAGAAATAGAACAAAGACCCAGAGGTGGACACGAAGCTTGTGTGTGTGCGTGTGTGTGTGTGTGCATGTGTGCATGTGTGTGTGCATGTGCGTGTGTGTGTGTGTGGTGTGGTGTGGTGTGAATATTTAGAAACCCTTCTAAAACTAGCTTAGCTCTCTCAAGTTCACCTGTCTTCTGTCAAGTCCATGGGACTGCCTTTGGCAGCCCCATTTGTTCTAGAGCACAGGCTTGCCCAATGTTCCCTACCCTCCAGGCTGTTCTTAGTCTTCCAGTGGGCTGATATCAATGTGTTTGTGTCTAGGTCATTGCTGACTCCAGCAATGCAAAGCACAACCCAGGACAGAGCTACAGCTGCAAACTCCAGTCAGCGATCCCACATCTCAGAAGGGAAGCAAGGTGAGAAGCAGGATTTAGCATCTCAGAAGATGGTGTCGGAGCTGGAGGGGCCCTCAGTGGGGCCATGCCCACATTTTATTCTGAGGACATTGAGGTGTAGAGGATACTCTGACTTACCCAAAGCCACACAGTGGAGTGGAGATGAGAATTCAGGTCTCTGGTTTCCTTAAGCCTAAATTAATTAATTAATTTTTTTCTTTCCTTCCTTCCTTCTTCCCTCTCTTCCTTTCATTTCTTTATACTAATTTATTTAAAAGGCAGAGCAACAGAAAAAGAGAGATGGAGGGAGTTGGGACAGGTTAAGCTGCCATCTGCTATGCTGGCATCCTATATGGGTACTGATTCAAGTCCCAGCTGCTCCACTTCTGATCCAGTTCTCTAATATTACACCTGGGAAACCAGGGGAGGATGGTCCATGCCTGGACCCCTGCACCCACATGGAAGACCTGGATGAAGCTCCTGGCTCCTGCCTTCAGCCTGGTCCAGCCCTGACCATTATAGCCATTTGGGGAGTTAACCAGCAGATGGAAGATCTCTCTCTGTGTCTCTCCCTTTCTCTCTCTGTAATTCTGACCTTCAAATAAATAATCTTTTTTTAAAAAAGAGGGAGATAGAGATCTTTCATCTGCTTGCTCACTCCCCAGATAGCTTCAACAGTCAGCGCTGGGCCAGTTCAAAGCCAGGAACCAGAAACTCCATCAGCGTCTGCTACATGGAGGCTGGAGCCTACATACCTGGGCCATCTTCCACTGCCTCCAGGGTATATCAAAGAGCTAACTTCTAACTGGCTTGGAAGCAGAGCAGCCAGGACTCGAACCAGCTCCGGGATATGGGATACAGATGTTGCAAGCAGCAATTGAACCCACTGTGCTGCTGAGCCACAATACCAGCCCCCGAAGTTTCTGTCTAACCAAGAACGCTTCTGCATCGGTGAGCTCTCATTTTCCCCATCCTTCCCAGTCCAGCACCTCTACTGGACTCATCAAAACCTCTGCCCACTTCTCCAGGAGCTGACGACTGCGAAGACCAATTCAGGGTCATCCCTTGAAGTCCCCTGTGTCATCATTGACTAAGAGTCCCACTCTCTCCTTCCGTTAAGTTCCAGGTGTGCCTCCTCCTCCACCCTTCCGGGTACTTCTTCATTGCATTGTGATTCCTTTCTCTCTGAACCAAGACTGTGAGGCCTTGAGCAAGACATCTGTGGAATCAAGTCCCACTGAGAAGCGACTAAGTGATGTGAACATTCCCATAAAGGACTTGAAACACCTTTTCACCCAGAAAACCAGCCCCCGCCTCCACCCTACAGCCCTTTCTTATACATCTTTTTTCTAGGGCCCCTTCGATTGCTCTCTCTCGTTTCCACAAAACAGTTGAAATGCTGTGAAAGGGACAGTTCATGATTCAGTTACTATTATGTCAATTCAGGTACATTCTCGTCTTAGAAATAGTTTGGACTAATCTGAGCAAAACTATGTGAAATTCCAACACACCAACTTTAATCTCATTAGTGCAAATCCAAGTGACAGGCTCTGAGCAGCAGGGCAAGGACCTGGGATGAGAGGATACTTCCAAGGGGCAATTTCCTTTGCACCTGGAGATGAGAAATCACCATCATCAGCCCCCCTGCTTTGAAAGACCGGAAGATTGGTGATCAGTCAGAGTTGCCCCAAGACGCTCTGTAGGAGGCTGGGTACATTCCATCCCCACCCCCCTACACACACACCCACCTCCAACGCCACCGCTCCCAGGAGGGAGGGGCAGCGAGAGAGCAACCCCTGGGAGAGAGTGGAGCAGGAAAAAAGAGCAGAGAGCAGGCATCTCAAATTGTCAACACCCCTCACAAAGAGAACAGGGATTTACGTCATCAAACTGCCTCTCCCCTTTGCAAGCCCCCTGGGGAGCATTGGCCACCTCTACCTCCCCTCTCATCAGCAGAAATTGGTCAGTCTCTGTCTTTATCTGTCCTCCTGAGAGTGAAGTCAATATTGTACTTGTTCCTCATCTCCATGTATTTCTCTTTGTTTTGGAAGTTTGTGCTTATTTATTCAAGAGAGAGAGAAAGAGAGAGAGAGATGGAGAGAGAGCGCCCATCCTCAAGTTTGTTCCCCAAATACCTGCAACAGCTGAGCCAAGCCAAAGCCTGGAGCTGGAAATCCATCTGGATCTCCCATGTGGGTGGCAGGGACCCAAATACTTGGGTCACCACATGCTGTGTCCCAAGGTGGGCATTAGCAAGCAGCTGGATCAGAAACAGAGGCAGGACCGAATTCTAGGCACTGTGGTACAGGAGGAAGGCATCCCAACGGCAGCTTACCCTGCTGTGCCTCAAGTCCCACTCCTCAGCTCCAGTGTCACGATGACTCCCTAGCAGCAGCTGCAAGAATTTGGACCTGAAAACAACCCTCATGACATACAATTGCCAGATCTCTGTTTTCTTTTTAAAGATTTGTTTATTTATTTGAAAGAGTTACACAGAGAGAGAGGAGAGGCAGAGAGAGAGAGAGGTCTTCCATCCGCTGGTTAAGTCCCCAATTGGCAGCAACGGCTGGAGCTGCGCTGATCAGAAGCCAGGAGCCAGGAGCTTCTTCCAGGTCTCCCACGTGGGTGCATGGCCCAAGGACTTGGGTCATCTTCCACTGCTATCCTAGGCCATAGCAGAGAGCTGGATCAGAAGTGGAGCAGCCGGGACTAGAACCGGCACACATATGAAATGCCAGTGCTTCAAGCCAGGGTGTTAACCTGCTGCGCCACAGCGCCAGCCCCCAGATCTCTATTTTTCTCAAGGAAAGATGTTAAAACATAATGAAAGGAAAATAAAAATGAAGAGCAAGCTACTGTTATCACGACGATTTCTTTTAAAAAAATTCACACCGAATAAATAAGTAAACGCTCTTTACACAGTTCTTAATGTTCTCAGTGTGACATGGTCTCTCCCATTTAGGCCCCTGGGGTAAAGACATTAGCTAAAAGCTATGTTTCCAGCTTCCTTTCCCTCCCCTGACTCTGATCTGCACCCCTTCCTAAAGGGTACCTTAGTCCAACTGCGTACACCAGGGCTGGCTGCGCCTTTCCACTCTCTCTGCCTGCTGCTGCCTCTCCTGGCCTCTTGCTCACCCTTGGGCTTCTGTCTGTAGAAACCCTATCCTCCTCCCCAGGCAGAGGAACCCTCCTCTGTGCTTCAGGATCCGCGGGATTCTCATCAGAGTGCGTTGCAGCCAGTGACAGGGCCACGGCTCCCTCTCCGGGCTCATTCCCTGTTCTCTTACCGGCCCCAGTCCTAAGAGCCCACAGCAAGCCCCTCCCCACAGATGCACTCAGCCCCCCAGGGAAAGGGAATGGCTAAAACCACAGCCCCCTCACCCACCACGCACTGCACGGGCCTCGCCACGGCTGCACCAAAATGGAAAACAAGGTGCCTGCCCTGGGGGAGTTTACTTTTAGGGACTTGAGTAAATCAAACAGGCTTCCCAGAGACAATGCGAGGCATTTGGGAGCAGGGTGACTCACTCGGCGGGCATAATAGCTGAGGGAATTTAAGACGAAGGGGAAGCCATCTCAGGGTGGGGCTTGCCAGGGGTGGTTTCATGGAAGAGTTGAGTTTTCATCTGGGCTCTGAAAGAAGTATAGTTCACACTGGCAGAGGGCAGCACGGATAAGCAAGGAAGCCAGAGAGTGGGAGTGAAGGCTTGGAGGAGTTCCGCCGTGGCAGAAGCGAGTCAGAAGCTAAGGCACCCCACAGAACAAATGTGAACGAAATGCCAAGGAGAAGGCTGGGCTTTTATTGCTGGAAAGGTTACGCACCGTCCAGTCCAATGTATTCATTTTACAGGTGAGAAGACTGAGGCCCAGAGAGCAGAGCGACTTTCCCAAGGCAATAGGACCAGCAGTGGCGTCCTAAAGAGAAAAGCAGCCGCTGACCGGGGCCAGCATTGTGGCATGGCAGGTTAAGCCGCCACTTGCGACGCTGTCATCCCATATCAGATCTCTGGGTTGAGTGTCAGCTGCCCTTCTTCCAATCCAGCTTCCTGTTTGCACCTGGGAATGTAGCAAACATCATGTAGCAGTTGATGGCCCATGTATTTGCGCCCCTGCCCCCACGTGGGAGACTAGGAATGGAATTCCTGGCTCCTGGTTGTAGCCTGGCCCAGCCTTCCACTGCAGCCATTTGGGGAATGAACCAGCAGATGAAAGATTCTCTTTCCTGCTCAAATATTTAAATAAATATTTTTTAAAGAATAAAATACAATTGCTAACTGTAACAGAACACTTACAGCATGCAGGGCATTAGCAGTTTCCACACCTATCTCATTCAATCCTTACACCAACTTTATGGGCAAGGTTCTACGTTTATCCCATTTTGCAGGAAGAATGCGAGAAGGAAAGCAGCTTCCTCAGGTTCATAAGGTACCATGCACAGTGAGAGTCAGCACTTCGGGACTGATCTTGTAGGTGCCAGTATGCAGGATTTGGAATCAAAAGACATGCATTCAATTTCTGGCTCCACCCCAGTAGTCATGTGACCTCAGGCAGGTTACCTAACCTGGCTGACCCTCTGTGTTCTCATTGGTACAAAAGGGATAATGGCTCCTACCTCACAGGATTTCTGTCGGGGATTAAATCAGATTATAGGTGTCAAGTTCTTGGCACATAGTATGCATTCAGTAAATACTACTCCCATCTCCTCCCCATCATCTCCATCCTTCCAGTAGCCTAAATCACCTCTCTGGTCCTACAGATGCATGTCCCATCCCCATGCTGTGAGTGGAGGTCTCCCACGCCACTGGACACTGGTCTTCCAGGCACGGGTATCCTGCCTGGGAGGTAATTGTGAGGTGAGCATTGGCAGGAGGGAAGAAGATACTGGCTTTCTCAATAGATTGGTGCCATTCTCATGTGGCCCTGGAGAGCATGCGTGGCAGAACAAATTCGCACCCCTGCTCACAGGGAAGTGTGGGAAGTCCCACAGAGAGCGGGTGGGAACTCCCTGACCCTTTCTCCCTGTCCCAAGCCCTTATTCCTCTTCCACCCTCTTCCCCAATCTGCCCTGCAGAGTGAGTTGGGCTGTTGCATGTCCAGTTGGATACGCAGAGGGAGACCGGTTGGTGGTGGCTGAGTCAATGTGCCAAGAATATTACTCCAGCTGGGTTGCTAAGATGGGCAGAATTCTTAACACCTGGCTAAGAGGTGGGAGAGCTTGAACGCTCCTCCCTTAATTGTAAATGTTTAATTTCACAGCTTCTTGGCCTCTTGAATGGCAATCTGCTCAGTTGCAAACCACCAGCCAACCCCTCGAGTGTTAGCAAGTTTGAGCGCATCTGGAATTTAGTGTTTGGGGGCTACTGAAGTGAATTAACAGGGTTTGCAAATCCCTCTGGGGAAATAAAAAAAAAGTTCATTTTAGATGAACAAGGATTTAATGAATCTGCATGTTGTGGATTCTACTATGGATTTAGTACAGGTGGTAGAGGACCTGGGGCGGATCAGGGGATGGGCTCAATGTTTTCAAAGTCCCGGGTGTGTGCCAGGCGCAGTATCACACTTCCTGTGTGCTGTTTTGCTCAATCTTTCCAACAACCCGTTGAAGCCGATGGAACCAGAGCTCCCACTGCCTCAGTCTTTGTCGCCGTCCCCCTCGTGAGCTCTGGAATGGACTCTTGTTATTAACTCTGCCGGGCCTTCCTGTCCATGCCTGAGAGGCAAGGCCACGGATACCCACATCATAGAGGAGGTCAGAGGTTCAGAGAGACTGCTGGCTCTGACTTGGCGGTCCATGAGGATTGGTTAATACTGGGGGTGGGGTGATCAGAAGCCAAGGGAGGACGGGGGCCCCCGGAAGTTCAGCTCTGATGTTTGGAGGGGACTCAATGATGTCTTGTTTCATCTAAGTGCATTTGACTCCATTGAACATGACGGTGAGCAGTTGGGTTGACTCTAGAGCATTCTGGACAAGGCAAGAGAGCCCTGGCATGGAAGTCAAGAGTCCCAGGCTCCACTCCCAGACCACGGTTGTCTGGTTCAGGTCCGGGCCCTCAGTCTCCACATGTAGAAAACGACACCTCTGGCTGTGGTGACTGAGTCTCCAGCGCTTAGAACCGGCTGTTCCAAACCCCAAATCCATTTATATAATCATAACAGCCCCATTCTGTGCTTTTCAAATTTGACAGGCAGCTTAGGAGGTACAAGAAAAATAACTCTCAAATAATTGCAAAAGAAAACAGAGCAAGCTACACTCGCTGCCTCTGGATAGGATATGCTTTCCATTTCTTGCCCTGTTCACCTGCACGAGGAACAAAAACAAAGTTTCTTTTTTCCCCACCCCTTTTATTTATTTATTTTTTAAATAACACACACATTGTCTTTCTACCTGGCTTTTCACTTGGGCCCTGTGCCAGCAATTCGGATAAGATCTTTCAGGAACTTTTATAATGTCACATACTTATGCAAATTGGCAATGTGTTTATAGCAACAGGCACCACAACAGGTTTCAATTTGTGAGAAGCAGCCAGGCAGCCCAGGCAGCTTTGACTGTGACTGTGGAGCTAAGCACTGGAGCTGGTGAACCAGGGAGGCGTGTGGAAAGGATGGATGCTGGGATGCTCCAGCCTTCAACTCGGCTGCCATACTGGGCTCATGCGGGCCACACCGGCCAAGACCATTCCATCTCTTGAGTTTGAGCTTTTTATTCTGTCCCATGGCATGGGCGGCTGTGGGCCGGACGCTATGTTGGCTGCCCTCTGGTGTGTCTACAGTGGAGACTATACCCCCAGCAACCTCTCCAGTGCAAAGGCCCCCAGGCCACAGGCATCCACATGCACTGATTAGAAGTGAAGCCTGAGCCGGCGCCGCGGCTCACTAGGCTAATCCTCTACCTTGCAGCACTGGCACACCGGGTTCTAGTCCCGGTCGGGGCGCCGGGTTCTGTCCCGGTTGCCCCTCTTCCAGGCCAGCTCTCTGCTGTGGCCAGGGAGTGCAGTGGAGGATGGCCCAAGTGCTTGGGCCCTGCACCCCATGGGAGACCAGGAGAAGCACCTGGCTCCTGCCTTCCGATCAGCGTGGTGCGCCGGCCGTGGCGGCCATTGGAGGGTGAACCAACGGCAAAGGAAGACCTTTCTCTCTCTCTCTCTCTCTCTCTCTCTCTCACTGTCCACTCTGCCTGTCAAAAAGAAAAAAAAAAAAAGAAAAAAAAGAAAAATGAAGCCTGTAAAGTCAGACAGACCCACACTTAAGACCTGAGTTCATGGCCAACTCTACCACTTATGAGCTATGAGGACTCAGGGTGAAATACTTACCATTCTGGAGTCTCATTCCCCTTATTTATAAATAGCCAGACTTGGGTTTTAATCACAGATTCATTTTCCAGTTATGAGGAGTGTGCCACCCATCTCATGGAGCTGTTTGGGAGTTCAGGGCTCGTGCCTGACTTATAGAAAGCATTTGATCAATGAGCCTCCTCGTCATCATTGTCGTCGTCATCACCATCATCATCTTCACCAGCTAGGATGCTTCCCAAGCTGGATTGGTCAAGGTCAGCATTAATAGGCAATATTTGAAAAGTGGGTTCTGTGGTCAAATTAACTAGGAAATTGCTAACCAATGAGGGAGCACGGGGGAGAGGCTGCCTTCCTGCAGGATGTCCCAGAGCCCCAGTGGACACTCTGGCTTTCTAAAATGGAGTAATGGTGCTCACTATTTCTCAAGTGGATTTATGCTTGGAGTCCCCTCTTATTGAGGGCCACTGGGGGACTAGTGATCCATGGAATGCCTTTGGGAAATCTTAACCAGGGCCTGGAATTGGGGGAAAGGTATCTCAAAAAGAAGCATATGGGTGACGAGGAGGATGTTTGAGGAAGGCATAAAATAAAGGCCATGAAGAGAAAAGGATACGGCCATGGTGAACACCTGCAAGAGATGAGCAGCCAGTGCTTCTCAGAGAGCGCACGTCCACCTCACCTCGTTCCGAATCTCTAAACAAGAATTCCGGAGAGCCAGGGTTAGCCTTTTTATCCTCACTGCACGGATGATCACAGCCAGCCACCGACAGGCCGAGTCAGGACCGTGTAATTAGGAGGTGGTGCAACCGAGCTGTTGGCTCTCCTTTCCTAATGTCACGTTCTAGAATTTTCTGTGAGTCTGCAAGAGGAAGGTTGATTTAGGTTCTGGTTTGTAGGTCACTTAAACGCCACTTAGCCTGAGGTAAGTTAAATAATTAAGATCATTTTGGGCTTTAGATGTCAACAGATTGTTTTCATTTGTAGGCTCTTTCCAACTTCTGGCTTTGGAACATTGTAAAAATTTGCTCTGTTGAGAAGCATAATTGGAACCTTACCAAAAAAACTTTCAAATGAGGCTTAGATTTAGTTGAACCAAATTCCTCCTTCCTGTCTTTTTTTTTTTTTTTTTTTTTTTTTTTTTTTTTTTTTTTTGTCCCCCCTCTAACCCTATTCATATTTTAAAATATTCAGTGGTCTTGGGTTCAGTTTCCTGGGCTCAGGCGGTCCTCGTAGCGCCCCCTGCAGCCTCACTGCAGAAATTGCTGAGGTCAGTGTTCCCTCTATGGTCCTTCAGACTAAGGAAAAATCCCAGGGGCCCATAAACCATGCAGGAGGCAGCACCAACCAACACTGTATTTAGCTTGGATAAGGAACGCACGCGGTGTTCAAGCAAAGCGCCCTGGACAAGGACAGGACTTAGTGATATACCTGTACCTCCACACTCTTTGGTGAATGGTTAGGCTATATACACAACTCCAGCAGTCGTGCACTTAGAGGTGGTGCTGCATGTGTGTTGTGGGCCCATTTGCCCCTTGTACTCCTCTCTAGCAAGGAGGAAGAGGCAACAGCACTAAACGTCACGGCCAGGTGGCAGTGGTCAGTTAGGGACTGAGTGGGAGTGCACCTGTCTCGCTCAGACGTTCCAAAGCCAGCTCTGGGCACCTGGGAAAGCATGTGAAGAAAGGCCTTTCTCTCTGGCTTGATTTTTTTTTAAAAAGATTTATTTATTTATTTGCAACTCAGAGTTACACAAAGGAAGGAGAGACAAAGAGAGAGAAAGGTCTTCCATCCACTGGTCCACTCCCCAGATGGCTGCGACAGCCGGAGCTGCACCAATCCAAAGCCAGGAGCCAGGAGCTTCTTCCGAGTCTCCCATGCAGGTGCAGGGGCCCAAGGACTTCGGCCATCTTCTACTGCTTTCCCAGGCCATAGCAGGGAGCTGGATCAGAAGTGGAGCAGCCGGGACTCGAACCGGCACCCATATGGGATGCTGGCGCTTCAGGCCAAGGCGTTAACCCACTGTGCCACAGCGCCGGTCCGATGTTTTTGTTTTGAATTCAAACAAAACCGAAAGGCTTGCTGTCCAAGGCCCTGAGAACACACCCTCTTTCCCTCATGCAGGTGTTCACAGATGCTATATGAAGTCTTTCCTGCGGAACCAGCACTGTGCGTGACATCCCTGGAAGAAGATTTCAGGGGGCTGTTCATCAAAGACGCCCAAGCCACCCGGAGTGGCAAGACCCTTGGTCCACACAAAGGGGAAATGACAAGGCAAGACAATATCCTTGGGGTTGGTGTTAGACATTTGCCATCTGTGTCAGCTCTTTTGGGGAACCATCTGCCCCAGTGCAGAGGTCCTGGTGGGACTGGCCACCTCTACTCTAGGAGTTCTGAGTTGAAACCCTGGCTCTGCTTCTTGCCCATGGTAGCACATCCCCACCTTGGGCCATTCTATGAGCCCAATTTATGAAGTGGGGGCTGTAATGCCCATATGTGTCCTTCCTCAAGATTCCAGGAGATAGTAGTTATGAAAGTGCTTCCTAAGTATAACATGTTATCATTCAGAGTTGATTTATAGTGATTCTCAGGGCACCAAACTGCTTCTAAAGGAGTTGGAAAAGTAACAGGGAGCAAAAATGAGGTTGCGGAGGCAGTAGTGCAAGTTAATGTTGACATTCTCTTTTTTTTGGAAAGTTTTTAATTTTTTTTTTCATTTTATTTGAGAGAGAGAGAGAGAGAGAAGAGAGATCTTCCATCTATAAATGCCTGCAACTGCCAGGCTGAAGCCAGGAGCCAGGAACCCAATCCAGGTCTCCCACATGGGTCCCAGGGACCCAAGAAGTTGCACCATCATCTGCTTCCTCCCAGGGTGCTCATTACCAGGCAACTAGATTGGAAGCAGAGGAGCTAGGACTCGAACCCAGGCACTCCAATATGGGATGCAGGCTTTCCAAGAGGTACCTTAAGTGATATAAATGCCTACCCAATGTTGACATTTTTAAGTACTGAAGAATGTGGTGACAAAATGGCCCTGCTGGCTTTATTACAGTAGGTGGAAAAAATACAGGGAAATCCAAAAACGGAGAGCAAGTCACATAAATTTAGGGGCAGGCTGCCAAGTTCTGACCTCCACTCGTCAGGCATAGGCTTGGTGACAATCTATAAATGATGCTTGAGGGAGCATTGATGTTATAAGGCACTGATTGGACACTGCCAATCACTCCAGATTTTATGGCCAGGTTCTGGTCTCTGTGCCAGAGTTTGGAAGGTCACAAAAAGGGATATGGTAAGGAAAGCCGAGCTAGGAAGAGGCAGGAAGTAGAATGGTAGGTGTAGATCAGTGAGAGACAATGGATGACGTGGCATCACTCAGTAACTTGTCGGCGAGGGACAGTGTCAGGAGAGAAAAAAAGGATAACTCCTATTTGTTCAGGAACTCTCTGTGTTGCCTTATAGATAAGGCTCCCAACAACTCTGTGAGGTGAGAATTATTATTTCCATCCTATTGGAAACTAAGGTACAGAAAGGGTTCAGCTTCTCCAAGATTGCTATTGTTAGAACCAAGCCTTAGGCTTTGTTCTTTTTTGCAGTAATCACATAATTCAGGAAATAAGAAATAAAGAGGTGGGGCACAGAGCCAATGTCAAAGATGACCGCAACAGGTTATCAGAACCTTAGATGGAAGAGAAGTCATTTGAGAGGAAGGACCCAATCTCACCCTCAGCCCATGCCAATGGGCAAGTGACTGAGGGTAGACACTGTACCTTCTTTTTTTTTAATTTTTTTATTTTTTTTATTTTCGACAGGCAGAGTGGACAGTGAGAGACAGAGAGAAAGGTCTTCCTTTGCCGTTGATTCACCCTCCAATGGCTGCTGCGGCCGGCGCACCGCACTGATCCAAAGCTGGGAGCCAGGTGCTTCTCCTGGTCTCCCATGGGGTGCAGGGACCAAGCACTTGGGCCATCCTCCACTGCCTGGAAGAGGGGCAACCAGGATAGAATCCGGCGCCCCGACCAGGACTAGAACCCCGTGTGCCGGCGCCACAAGGCGGAGGATTAGCCTAGTGAGCCGCAGCACCGGCCAGATTCTGTGTCTTCTTAAACTCTCTACTGCCTAGCACTTGCTCACTACCCAGTCCAATGCCATGCCATTACTTCCCTGGGACAGCGTAGTGACTTAAGAGCATGGGCTTTCAAGTTGGTAGATCTAGGCTTCAATTTTGCCTTCACTGGAGAAGATGGATTTTTACATGGAAATGATTGAAAATGGATCCCTATCTCACACCATCAAAAATCGATTCCAAATGGATAAAGAATCATTATGTCAGAACACACTTCAGAACCTTCTGAAGGGGGCCAGCACTGTGGCGCAGCAGGTTAAAGCCCTGGCCTGAAGCGCCAGTATCCCATATAGGTGCCGGTTCTAGTCCCGGCTGCTCCACTTCTGAACCAGCTCTCTGCTGTGGCCTGGAAAGGCAGTGGAAGATGGCCCAAGTCCTTGGGCCCCTGCACCCACATGGGAGACCCAGAAGAAGCTCCTGGCTCCTGGCTTCAGATCGGCGCAGCTCCAGCCATTGCAGCCATCTGGGGAGTGAACCAACAGATAGAAGACCTTTCTCTCTGTCTCTACCTCTCTCTGTAACTCTGTCTTTCAAATAAATAAAATAAATCTTTAAAAAAAAAAAACTTCTGAAGACATACAAGGTCAAAGAGCTTGTAGAAAATGGAATTAAAAGATAATTTTAGGGGTAGGTATTGGGGTGTAGCAGGTTAAGCCACTGCTTGGGACATCCACGTCTACTGGAGTGTGTGGTTTGAGTCCCCACTACTCTGTGTTTCTGATCCTGCTAATGCAAATGATGCCCAAGTACTGGATTTCTGTCACCCATGTGGGAGATGTGGATGGAAATCTTGGCTTCTAGCTTTGAGCTGGCCTAGCCTTAGGTGTTGCAGGCATTTGGAGTGATGCAGTGGATGGAAGATCAATCTCTCTCTCTCTTCCCCCTCCCTGTCACTCTGCCTATCAAATAAATACTTTTTTTATTATTTTATTTATTTGAAAGTCAGAGTTACACACAGAGAGAAGGAGAGGCAGAGAGAAAGGTCTTCCATCTGCTGGTTCACTCCCCAATTGGCCGCAACAGCCAGGGCTGCACCGATCCGGAGCCAGGAGCCAGGAGCTTCCTCCAGGTCATCCCATGTAGGTGCAGGGGCCCAAGGACTTGAGCCATCTTCCGCTGCTTTCCCAGGCCATAGCAGAGAGCTGGATCGGAAGTGGAGCTGCTGGGACTTGAACCAGCGCCCATATGGGATCCTGGAACTGAAAGCAGCAGCTTTACCCACTATGCCACAGCATTGGCCCCAAATAAATACTTATTTTTTAAAAAAGTAGTGTACTTTTGTGGGAAAAAAAAATGAAATACATACCCATAGGAGATTCTTCCATAAATTCATGAAAAGTATAATTAAAAAAAAAAACTATGTGTGAATTTCAAAAATGTTAGCACCAAAATAAACTTGTTTTAATTTTATTTTCCATGAACTTTCTTTAAAGGTTTATCTATTTATTTGACAGTCAGAGTTACACAGAGAGAGGAGAGGCAGTGAGAGAGAGAGAGGTCTTAAATCTGCTGGTTCACTCCACAATTGGCCACAATGGCCGGAGCGACACCGATCCGAAGCCAAGAGTCAGGAGCTTCTTCCAGGTCTCCCACGTGGGTGCAGGGGCCCAAGGCCTTCGGCCATCTTCTACTGCTTTCCCAGGCCCTAGCAGAGAGCTGGATCACAAGTGGAGCAGCCGGGACTCGAACCATCGCCCACATGGGATGCCGGCACTGCAGGTGGTGGCTTTACCTGCTATGCCACGGTGCCGGCCCCCTTAATCGCCACCTTAACTGCTAGATCAAACGTCTGCCCCAGAAGTTCTTGAGCAAGATGCAAAATACCTAATTAGAAGAGCAAATATACATTTAATTGGCTGTATTAAAATAATTCCTTTAGTAAAGTAAAAATTCAAACTGGAAACTTAGAGGAAATATTTGAAATAATAGAGCAAGAAAGATTTTTATACATAAAAAAACACAAAGTATTTCTACAAATAAGAAAAACTCAACAGAAAAATGGGCAAAAGCCATAAACAAGCATTGCATAGAACAAGAAACACACATAACCAATAAATCTATAAAAGATGCTCACCTCACCAATAACTAGGAATACAGATCACTTGTCATTATCGTGATATATCAACCTACACCCATTTGATTGACAAGTCTAAGCAATCTGACAATACCAAATGTTGGAGAGCACAGGATCTCATACACGGTGCTAGGAGGAATTGGGAAAAAAATTTAGCATTTTATTCCAAAGTTGAATGCTTATATACCCAGCAAATCTATTAAGTATATTTGCTGTTTCTCTGAAGTAGTTACTCAAGAGAAAACTTAGTACATATATACCAGGAGACACATACATAAAGAATAATCATAGTTGGACTCAACAAAATAGCAAGAATCTGGAACCAATCTAAACACCAATTGAAAAGACTGCATACATAAATAATAGTATATTCATAATGGATATAAAATACACTATAAGTATAATATCTATATTATAAATTTAGGTGACATATTAATTATATATTTGATATACATTATATAAAATTAATAAACTACATAAATTTATAATAATATAAACATATCTAAAGAGCATGAGAACAGAAGAGCTATGGCTGGACTCATGTGGATGAATTTATACAGCATCAAGTTGAATGAGAAAAAAAAAACAGCTAACAGCACACAATATGATATACTTTTTTTAAAATTTGAAAACTAAGCAAAGATAACTAATATACCATTTAGACACATGTAGTGCTGTGAGAAAAACTTTTTAAAAGACACAAAGAAATGCTAAGTATAATATTTTTGAGAGGTTTCAAAATTCATGCACAAGTCTCTTTATAATATGCACTTTTTATGAACTTGTTGAAGACTCCTGGAATGCATGGGTCTCAAAATTTTTTGCACTAAAATAAACTTATCTTTTAATTCCATTTTCCATGAAATTTTTGAAGTAGCCATATATGTTATAGCAATATTTTTGTATTGGTTTGAGCCATGAGTTCAAAAGAGTTTATCGTGTTATTTAGTGTACATACTACATTAAATAAAAAAATAGCATCAAATGGACCCACGGGGATAATGTGCCATGAACCAATGATTCTGATTAATTCAATTCTATGAAACTAAAATCCAATCAGTCAGTTAATAATTTAAAAATCCTGGCCCCATCACATCCTGATTTTACAGGCTATGTTAAGTTGCTTAACAAATCAGATTTCAGGGTTTTTGTTTTTGTTTTTAACTATGTGGGGGGAAAAATCCATGGGCTATTTTATTGATTGAGCACAAAATGAGAGCTTATAGTTTTACAGCAATTCTGTTGAGATATAATTCACATCCCACACAATTCTCTTATTTAAAGTGTATAATTCAGTGGTCTCTAGTACATTTCCTGAGTTGTGTAACCAGTATCCCATTCAGCGTGGGCACATTTTTATCACCTAAAGAGAAACTCTGCACCCATCAGTAGTCACTATCCATGTTCCCCCTTCCCACACCCACAAGTCTATGTCCTGTCTCTATAGATTTGCCTATTCTGGACATTTCATCTGAAGAGGATCATTCCATATGTGGTCACCATGGGAGCTCCTATTTTTGTTATTTTCCCTATAGCAGAGATTCTTAGAGTAGAGCAGTATAAAGCCGTGCTGGCTTACAAACACCCGAAGCTCAGCTCTCCGTATTAATGCGCACTGCAACCAAGACCATCAAGATAATTATTTTAAGGGACTGCACACTGTCTGTCATCTAGACACTGCAGTATCACATGCGTCTGAACTACACCCTAGGAAGCGGATACAAAGAAGCAAGCAACTTGGTCAAGATCTCATGGGTAGTCACCAGTGCAAAGCAGAAATCCCCACCCAGACCTGCCTGACTCCAGAGTCCAGGATCTTAGTCATCCCCAGAGGATGTTTCCTGGCTTGATTCTTTTTATTTTTTTAGAGAGGGATGGCAATTACATAATTTTTTGTGCAATTTGTTGTTGTTGTTGTTGTTGTTGTTCTGATGAGACTACTTCACAGTCTCCAGTGGAATCTAATGGAGTTGAGACTTGAGGCATTCTTAGCCTTGCTAAAGTTATCTAGCATTGAACTTTTTTTTTTTCTGGAAAAATTTACCTGTAGGAAGAGTAGCAATTATCACACAACAGAAATTGTGCCAATGAATGAGTAGCAGACTGTTGACTTAAGGGTTAGTAAAACATAAAGAGCTCACTAAGTCCTTAATTATTGGTATTCAGTTGAGGATGCACCTGCCTGGTCCGATGTACCTGTAGCTATCAAGTGAGGGAGACAGGAGCTGCTGTTTTGTGGGTATTGGGACAGGCTTTCTGAGTGGGTTAGCAGTTATCACTGAATCCTGGAAATAAATGGCGGATATCAAAGAAATGGGGTGGGGGGGAGAGACAGGTCAGCCTAACTCAGTTTAGTTGAACACATACATGGGGTTTGAAATCCATGCAAAGGTTTTCCATAACACACATTTTCTGTGAACTTTTAAAGACCTCTCCATGCATGAATTTCATAATGTTTGCATCAAAATAATTTTATCTTTTAATTCTATTTGCTAAGAAATTTTTGAAGTACCCTCTATTTAAATCTGTCATATATATTTCTGCTCTGGCCACGCAGATTCTAGAATGTTAATACGGAGGGGTCAGTGTTTTTGTTGGAAGAGGGCACTCGGGAGAAGACTTCTGTAGTTTTATAAAGCAGAGAATACTGTGGGTTTTTCTTATTATTACACGTTTATTCAGAGGAAGGGTTGTTGTTTTTGGAAATTACACATTCTCACTCAGAATGGCATAAAATTCATGGCCCCTTCTTCCCTATCTAGCCTCAGGGAAGCTTAGCAAGGCCTGATTAAGCAAGGAAAGTCATCAAACTTTCTTAGACAGCTCAGAAATCCCGGGGGTTGAGTTGAGTTTTAGGTGAAGGGTTCACGGTAGTGCCAAACTAGTCTGCCCATCTCATCACTGTCCACACTTGACAAGAGCACAGTTTGCATTGCACTCACACTGACAGGTGAGGGAAACTATGCATGTTTGAGACCTGAAGAAAGGAACACCTGGCTATGACCACCTGCAACTATACAGCTTATTCTTCTTAAATAGCTATGACCTATTTCCAGGGACTTCAAGTGGAGCCCGGGCTTTAGGAAGCTACCTTGTCCTCTGACCTCTCTCCCATCATGTACACAAGGGCTTCCAGAATTTTCTTCTTTTCTGAACACCTAGGATTCCATTCCCCATCCCCATTCCTGCTACCCACTTGCCCCTCCCCCAGGTAAAAGAGCAAAATAAGACACAAATTCTATGGCAATTCTTAACTCAATCAGGGAAATGTAAAACAGCCCTAGGGGGGAAAAATGAACTTTGTAAGTTGGCTAGTCCTTGACAATAGGAGAAAAATCATACTATGAAGGACTTAAGCTGCCTCAGTTTATTTTTACCTGGAGCAAGTTGGGCAATTGGACAGTAACCTAAAGCAATAAAGATGGGAGATGTGAAATAGCTAATTAAATCTAGGCAACCCAAATTGTTTCCAAAACTCTCTAGAACATAAGCTCCAAGATGGCAGAGATTTTCGTTGAGTGGCACTTAACAAGACTCTCAATAAACTGTTAAATAACTGCATAAAAACCAATATGGATGAATGTAGACGCGTTCCATTTGATGGTAGGAGGATGTATGGTGAGGAGAGAGGACTCAAGGTTAGGCTCTCTTACTCTTTACTCCTAGAAAATCCATCCCTGTCTAACACTTCCAAGACCAACACCACTGCTACTACAACTAATACTGCTAATTATGATAATCACTATCATTAATTGTTGTTCTATGTCAGGCCATTTACATTCATATTTAACTTCACAATAACGCCAGCAAATAGCTATTTGCATTTTTATTTTATAGATAAGGAAACTAAATCTTACAGGGCAGCATTGGGAGTTACATAATTGCTCATAGTTAAGCAACAAAGTAGGGATTTTAATATAGATAGTCTGATCTCAAAGCTCACTCTTTTTTTCTTTTACTATATACTACCAAGATGTAATGGGGGAGAATATTTATTTTTGTCTCATAATTAAGAGTTCCTAAAGTGCCTAGATATGGGGGAAAACTGACTCCAAATTAACTCCAACAAGAGTCAACCTTTTCCATTTCAATATTATTATTTATGGCTTTGGTGTTATTGGCTACTATCTTGTTCCACCAGGATTTATCTAAACTTTGTACTCCATGGCCAGACTAGGGCTTCTCTCTGGTTTATGTATAGTATTAGGAGTGATACTTTATCTCTCCTAAGAGCAGAAGTCAACTTCTGTCTCATCTATCATACTTAGAAAAGCATTAGCCATCATTGGAATATTCACAGAAAGATCAAGAACCTAGTCCTAATCACCAAAGACCTAAAGACTAAATAGTTCTTTGCTGCAACATCCTTACTGACCAATTATTGTAAAAGGTTATGAACCATATTGTGGCTTCAATGGAAATGGTAAGTCAGTTCACCACATCATTACAAGATTACCTTATAACATATGAATCAGGCAAAATCAATGATAATGATAGATAGCCAAATTTCAGTCTTCTAGCAAAGAGCTGGCATGGTCAGGTAAATAGGCATCCAAGGTGAGATAGCGGGTAGTCTCCTGAGTCTGCCAAGCGCCATACAGAAGTCAGACGCGGAAATGCAAATGACCACATCGCTCACCAGTTAGGGGAGGACAGAAGGCAGAACTGGGATGAGAGTCCATGGACAAGGGCTACTGGGGAGAAGATGAAAATAATAATCTTTTCCCAATACCCTTTCCTAGCTCTAGGCTAGATTCTCAAAATACATGGAATTAGCTCCACAGTTCCTTAGGTAATTAATGAGTGCATTCCATTTTTTTAAAAAGTCTGACCTGACTCACGTGTCCTCCGTCTCTGATCACCTTTCCAGCAACATTTCTCAAGAGCTGTTTCTGGGAACTAATTCCTGCTTCTCTCCTCTGGTTCTCTCTGGAGCCTTTGAAACTTCTCTTGACGAGATCATCAGTGCCCTCTGTGCTGTCAGTCACTAGACAGTTCCCAGGTGCTTGGCTTGGTAGCCACACTTGACAGCCAGCCTTGCTCTTACATGCTGATCCCCTGTCTCCCTCTCAGCATCCCCCTAATATCCTTGTCCTCTAAATGCTGGAGACTCCCAAGTTTTAGTCTTGGGAATGCTCTTCTCTAGCCCAGCATATCCAACCCTTCCTTTTGAAAATACAGTCGATACATCAACAATCCCAATCACATCTCCAGGTCTGACCACCTCTTACATTGCATTGCCTACTGCCTACTCTGCTTCTCCAGTCGGATGTCTCTTAGGCATTTCCAGCTCAATCAGTTTAAAACTCAACTCCTGATCAACACCTTAGCTAAACCCTCTTCACACAGTCTGCCTGTCTCAGCTGACGCAAATCCGTTCTCTGGATGACTCTGACCAAATACCTTGCTGCCATCCTTGACTCCTCAAATTCCCCTGCATCTTTTAGGAAATTCTGTGGACTTCATCTTCAAATTATTTCCAGATTTTTACCGCTCTTCATCTCTGTGGCTACTGCCCTCATTCAAGCCCTCATTTTCTTGAACCTGGGTAGCTGACATTGCCTGGCCTCCCACTTCCACCCTTGCTCTCTGCAGTCTGTTCTTTGTAAGGCAGCCAAGATGGATCCTAACAGGACCTGAAGGCTCAGTGGTTACGTCATTCCCATGTTAAAAACATCCAGTGGTTTCCCAATGAAAGTCTCCGTCTCTAGACCTATAAGGTCCTATGTGATCTTGTTTCCCTGTTACCTCTCTGACCTTATACCTTCCACTGTTTCCTTCTCTCATCGATCACCAGCTCCACTGGCCTTGTTTATGGCCCTCAACACACAATCCCTTATCTGCCTCAGGGCCTTTGTACTTACTGTTTCTTTTACCTGAAGCGTTTGGAGCTCCATGTGGCTCACTCTCTAATTTTATTCAATTTCCTGCTTAAATGTTGCTGCCACGGGGAGACTTGCTTTGACCCAAACACTACTCCTTTCTTCTCCATTCTTTCAACTGGCATTACTTTTTTCATGGCCAGTGTTACCATCTGATATCTTATACATTTATATATATTGTGTAGTCTGTCCCCTCTCATGGTAATCTTGAAAGCTTGGAATTTGGGGTTTTTTAGTTCACTGTTGGATCCTAGCCAATAGAATAGCTCCTGCTGTATAGCAGGTGCTTCATAAATAATGACCGCATAGCTGGAGGAGCCAAATCTTAAAGAACTGCTAATAAGTAACCAGGGATGGAAAGAAGGGGCCATCAAAGAAAGAGGTACCTTTCTCTGAAGGGAGGAGAGAACTTCCAGTTTGATTATGGCCTTGTCTAAATAAGGTCAGAGTTTGTGAATTCAAGAGGCTTCCACAGCCTTGGCAGCTCATGACAAGAGCCTCGGGTGATTACTGAAGTCATAAATAAGAGTGTCAATTGTTAAATCAACAACAGGAGTCACTGTGCACTTGCTCCCCTTGTAAGATCTCTGTCCTTAATGTGTTGTACTATAAGAATTAACGGCAAAACTACTACTCAAACAGTACTGTGTGGGTGTGAACTGTGGAAATCTTTACTTAGTATAGAGTTGATCTTCTGTCTATAAAGATAATTGAAAATGAATCTTAATGAAGAATGGGATGGGAGAGGGAGTAGGAAGTGGGATGGTTTAGGGGTGGGAGGGCGGGAATGGGGGGAAGAACCGCTACAATCCTAAAGTTGTACTTACGAAATTTATATTTATTAAATAACAGCTTTCTATAAAAAATTCACAATAGCTAAAAAAAAAGAAGAAGTAACCAGGGAGGTGGGAATAGGGGGATGGTAGGGGATTTGGACTAGAATAAAGGGCAACTCAAGGCCATGAGGCCTCAGAGATTCAGTAACCCTTACGTTTGTGAATGGTTCTCGAGGGCCCTCTCTGCTCATCCCCATGTGCACTCCAGGGTCTCTTGCAAAGTGGGGCGCCTTCCCTCCCCAGGTCATCAAACCATTGCCTATTCAGGGAGGAACTCTTGAAGTGTGAGAGGGCTAATTGCTCTTTCCACCCCACGTCACCTGCGCCCACCTGAGAATCAAAGGCTCCAGGGTGAGGCACACGGGAAGTGGAGGAATGAAGACAGAAGTTGGGGGGGAGCACTCAGATTAATCCCGTAGGCTCATCACCCTGGAAAGGCAGATCCACGACGCCATGTTCGGCAGGTAACGGGCCCCTTGCCTGTGTGATTCAGCAGCCTCCAGCATGGCGCCCAAGCTGGGTGGGTTAAAGTAAGCACAGATCCCCAAGGCCAGTTGAGCGAGGCTGTACAGAGCTTGCTGAAACGCATTGCAAAACCACTCGCTGTCCCAGCAAAATGCTTTAAAACCAGGCTCAGGACTAATCCAACGGGAGGGTATCTTGATCCAACTTCGCAACGCATGTGAGTCACCCATCCGCCAGGAGGCCGTCAACTGGGAAAGCAGCAAAGTTCCGCTGGGTGTGCGGCCCATCAGGAAAGGGCCACGGGCTCCCAGAGGCTCCGGATTTAAATTCTCAGCCTCCACAATGGGGCTGCTTCATGCTGCTCTTGCTTCTCCCACTGAAGCATCCCAAAGTGCTCTCCCAGGATTACTTATCCCATTTGGTTGGATAAGGCTCAGAGAAGCTGCATCTTGCCTGCAGCCACCCAGCAAGTCAATTCCTGAAGTGGAAATTGAGACTCTCACCTTGCCCAACCCTATGGTGGCCATTGGATGGCACCCTCTGAAGGGCTTCAGAGGACACAGAGACCATGGGGCTGGCTTTCCTGATGGGAACTGAGGTGGGCAGAGGTGACGGGCAGGCAGGAGGGGGAGCACGGAGAATCCCAGCACAGCAGTCACAAAGGACTCAAGGCAGATGTGCTAGCTGAGGTGCACCAGTGGCCTTCTCTTTGTAAAGACATCAGGACTGAGATGAGCACTTCCATAGTCATAAAGTGCTGGACAGGAAGGGGCCCTGTAGGGCATTAATCCCACTTCTTTTGCTTCCTGGTGAGAAAATGAATAGACTCAGAAAGACCTATTTGGTTGCTCCTAGTTGGCTCATGTAGGAGGGAGGATTGGAGCCCATGCATCCTAAGTACTGATGCTGTGTTCTTCCCCAATGCCAGTGGCTCTCACAGTCACTCCCTGACCTTCGACATCACCTTGAAACAGTAAATCGGTCCCTCTAAGACTTCACGGAGCTGCTGCTCTGCACTCCCCTGCCCCCTGCACTGAACCGGCATGAAGACGCCACGGTCAAAGGGAGCGTGTGCCCTGCTCAGACCTGCACGTGAAGCCTCAGAACCTCCTGAATCTTCTGCTCATTCCACCTCGCAGCCAAAACTAACACAGCCATGGAAAGAAGTGGTGGGGTTCCCGCAGAAACCCCCGAGAGGCCGGGGATCTGGGTTTCGCTGACACGGCCAAGCCCACGCAGGGCATGTGTCGGAGGGAAACGTGTTGGGAACCGTGTTCTTGCCTGGCCTTCCATTCCACTGAGTGATGGTCATGGCTCTCGGCAGAGGCAGCAGCTGCCAGCTCTCACCCACCAGGTGTTCTTCCCGTAACGCACATCGGCAAGGCAGGGAGTGCCCCAGCCAGGGAGCTGGGCTAGGCGGGGCGGTGCAGGCTCCCTCTCCTGTGCAGCCCAGGTGCCAGCAGATGGGATATGGATCTGCCCCTCCCTTAACAAATAAGTTATTTTATGGGCTGAGTAATCCCACAGGGGATAAGGGAGACTGTGAGTTACCCCAGGTTTTCCAGCCAGGGTACAAGCTCTGCAGTCCTGGGTGAAGGAGCCCAGCAGAATTCCTGTAAGAAGTGGCATTTCCAGCAGCACTGGCTGGCCCCGGGCAGCGGAGAGCCTGCCCATGTACCCACGGGAGTTACAGTCAGGTATTCCTGAGGCCTTCCCCTTGGCAAACGTCCCATCCCAGTTCCCACGGGCTTCGCACTGACGGTTCTGTGCAGGTGCAGCGTTCGCCTTCTCTCCCTCCCCATGCAGCCCCAGGAGAGAGTGAAAATGCTGATGAGTCGGCTCAAGGCAGAAAAGTCTCTCTTGTTGAGAAAGGGATCAGCCCTGTCCTGACTGCCTCTGGCCTCAGTGAAATGGGCTGGAGATGGGCTTGTGGGTCACTTCCTCTGATTTGATTGTTTCCCAGTGCCAGCAAGGGAGGCAGCCTGGCTGGATCTGGCCAAGGGAAAGAGGGGGTGCTGGCAAGGTGCACAGAGACGGTGTTGGAAGCGAAGTGCTTGAGTTCAGCAGCCACCCATAAAAGAGCGTGTAGGGTTGACTTAGGAGGAGCTCCAGACTAGGCAGCGAAAGTCCTAGGGTTTTAGATACTGGCTTCGGTGTCACTTAACCTTCCTGAACCTTGGTGCCTGCACCTGTCAAATCAGGCTGGAGACACACACACACACACACACACACACACCCGCTCACCTCACCTACTTACAAGCTAGATACCGACACACACTTTGAGAAGCTTCGCGTACTCTCCAGAAGTCGGTCCTCCTGTGAGCCGCCCTGCTGCTGCTGCTCATACTTCTGACCCCTGTCTGCAGGGAACCGAGCGTGAGTCCTGGGCTTGTCCCTGACCTTTCTGTAAGCATTCTACAGACAGGGGGCTAGGCACTGTGCCAAGCAGAAAGGAGCAAAACCCCTGGTTTCAAGGAGGGACAGAAGACCGGACTCCCTGGCTGTAGCCCGTGATGGTCACGTCAGGCCCAGCGAGGGACAGCTTTGATGGGGACAACACTGTCTCAGCCTTCAAGGGGCGGCTGACATAAACCACAGTATCCCCAAGGGAAGAACCAGCCGAAAACCGGGGGGAGCTCAAACCCAACCTCGCCGCAAGCTCACCGCTCCCATCACCTCATCACACGTGAAATACCAACATCTGACTCCCCCAGGACCGTTCTTAAGCACGGGGTCACACCGGGGGCAAGCCCTGATGCTGGAGAAACCCCATCTCCAGGGGGTTTGCTCCCCAGCAATGGACGGGCGTGTCCACGAAGGGCCCTCCGGAGCTGCACTAAAGCTCCGGGACTTAATGACTCCCCTGGTAATGGAAGCCAAAGCCTCTTAAGTGGTCACAGCTGCCAGGAAGTTAGCCGAGAGAGAGAGACTTTCCGAGCAGGTTGGGCAGTAGCGGCACTAATCTCCACCCCCCACCCCTCCCCGCAGCCCTCCCCGGTGCATCTCAGGCTTGTTTTGACAGCGCTGGGAGCAGGTCCCATGAGAAGGGCAGCCACGGCCGCCGCGCTGCAGCCACCGCCAGGGCCCGTCCCTCTCCCCGGCTTGCGCTGCGCTCGGGTTTGCCGCAGGGCGGGGGAAGAAACAATCAAGCATTGTCTTGTTCAGGGCCGGTGTGTCAGGGCCTAATGGAATAAATATTATTTGCCCGGGAGGGAAACTGGCTGGAAGACAGCTCCCGGTGTAAAGTAAGGGCTGGGGGTGGAGGGGCGGGCGGGCCGCGAGCTTTGGGTTGGGTTTTATTATTAGTTTAATCTTTTTCCTCCCTGGTTCTGCGGATTTTCCCCTGACAGGCCATGAAGCATGAAGCCTGCGTTCTCTAGGGCCTCTGCCAAAGAGAAACAAAAGCAATTTTTCCAGAGTGGGTGTCCTTGGATTAATGGGGCTCCTGGGCCATGCCCTGGCTGGCTCTGGGTGAGCCTGAAGACGGCCTTTACGGCCCCCCAAGGTGGTAGTGGGGTGCCTGGGAACCTGCCGTTGGCATCTGTGGTTGATGTCTCTGCCCTTCAAAATCCTCCATGGGGGCCGGCGCCGCGGCTCACTAGGCTAATCCTCCGCCTGCGGCACTGGCACACCGGGTTCTAGTCCTGGTCGGGGCACCGGATTCTGTCCTGGTTGCCCCTCTTCCAGGCCAGCTCTCTGCTGTGGCCCAGGAGGACAGTGGAGGATGGCCCAAGTGCTTGGGCCCTGCACCCCATGGGAGACCAGGAGGAAGCACCTGGTTCCTGGCTTCGGATCAGCATGGTGCGCTGGCCGCAGCGGCCATTGAGGGGTGAACCAACGGCAAAAGGAAGACCTTTCTCTCTGTCTCTCTCTCTCACTGCCTGCTCTGCCTGTCAAAAAAAAAAAAAATCCTCCATGGAGTGATGGAAGGGCAGCAGCCTGCTCTGTAGGTATGGGAGATCAAGCCTGGGGAAACCTAGTTAGTCCACAGTAATTGAGTTCCTGCTGTGTGCAGCTCCCTTCACGCCCAGTTCAAGTCCTCTGCTTCAAGATAGCCACATGTCTCACCACCATACAGAGCCAACGACCAACAGAAAAGCAGATGCCTGGGAGAGAGTGTTCCAAGCCCCCTTGATCTCAGGAGAATGAGGGGCCTAGGAAAACCAAGGGTGGCATTGCTACAGCTACAAAACGGAGGGTCCCACCCACCCACCACCGCACCCTCCTGCCACACCCCCACCATCCCCTGCAGGTGGAAGTCCTCTTCCCAGCACTCTCAGCACAAACCTTCCCCTTAGCCCCAGAGCCATTAAAGGCACAGGCCACCTCCCCACTGGGTAATAATAGCCATCAGTTATCGAGACCTTGCTGGCACTTTCTATAGATGAGCTCACTGCACACACACAACAGGCCTCTGAGATGGCATTGCTCTTTCTCCAGTTCCACGGGTGGGAAACTGGAGCTCAGACAAGGTAAGGACCTTCTCCAAGGCCACAGAAGTCCCAAGCAGCTCCCAACCAGCTGCCCCCATTGCCCGCAATGTCTGAACCCTTCCGAGGCACTCCCCAGCAGTGGGAATGGATTTGGGAAGACCCCACCACCGCACCACCTCCATGCCCAGGACACGCCGTTGCTAAGGACAGGGGTGCAGTGTGTGCCTGTGATGGGGTCTCTGGAGAATGGCATCATGGCCTTGCCTTGGCGTGTAGGGCCACCTTCATGGGCAGGCGATCCTGTGTTCCCAGAGGGCAGAGACCCTGTCTTAATTATTTCTGTGTACAAAATAATTCATTGTGGTGCTCAACACCATGCACAACTAGAGATTTAATCCATGCCTTGGGAGGGTGATAAAGATCTCAGCACCCCAGCCAATGCCTCCTTTCTCTCAAAGGGAAACACCATCTCCTGCATGCAGCACAGTGTGTGTGGAAGCAGCCTGGGCAGGCGACCCTTGCAGACCTGGCTTTGCGTCCTGGCCCAGACACACACCAGCTGGGCCCCTAGGGGGAGGGCAAGTTTCCCCAGGGTGGGGGGAGGTGATGGTCCCCACCTTGGAGGTTACTGTCGAGAGTAGGTGAGAAAATGCCCACAGAGCTCTCATAGCCTTGCCTGGTGTAGGGGGAGTGTTCCACGGTGGTTTCCTTGCTTAGTGCCCTGCATCGCCTGCCTCTCAAGGGAGCTCTCATGGCTCAAGAACCCCCCCCCACCCTGGTGCCCCAGTCAGACCTGGAGTGCAGTCCTCTGCTCACTGCTGAGCCCTGCTAGGGAGTGAGGAGTGCCACTCAGTGCCATCTCTCGTAAGCTGCTCTTGGCTCCCCCTAGCTTCGGGACTTTCCCACCTACGCTGCTGCACCATGCCACAGGGACTGGCATGGGCCAGTTTTGGATCCTGTTTGTCCTCAGTGCCATGGCTGAGCCCAGGCTGCAGCTTTTAAACAAGATGTAACTCACGCGGGGAGCAGAGCCAGCCAGCACCACACAGGTAGCCCAGGGGTTTACTTATGCACCATGTGGCCCACATTGAGGGGACTACCTGTCCCCAAGGGACACCCTCCAACCTGTCTAGAGTCCCCAAGAGCCATGTGGGAAGGCAGGAGGCTGGGGGCCAGAGTGCTCTCTCTCAGGCTTATTGAGTTCCAGTTTCCCTCTTCTCCCAGAAGGTCCGAGGAGTCAGTGTCCTTGCAAGACTCCCTTTCTCAGCTGGCGCCGCAGCTCACTAGGCTAATCCTCTGCCTTGTGGCGCCGGCACACCAGGTTCTAGTCCCAGTCGGGGCGCCGGATTCTGTCCTGGTTGCTCCTCTTCCAGGCCAGCTCTCTGCTGTGGCCAGGGAGTGCAGTGGAGGATGGCCCAAGCACTTGGGCCCTGCACCCGCATGGGAGACCAGGAGAAGCACCTGGCTCCTGGCTTTGGATCAGCGCAATGCACAGGCCACAGTGTGCCGGCCACGGCAGCCATTGGAGGGTGAACCAATGGCAAAGGAAGACCTTTCTCTCTGTCTCTCTCTCTCTCTCACTGTCCACTCTGCCTGTCAAAAAAAAAAAAAAAAAAGACTCCCTGTCTCAAGATGTTTGGGAATGTGGCCCACTGGAAAACTGCATTCATTCAACACAATCAACCCTGTGCCCACCAGGCGATGCTGCACGGAAAAGCAAAGAAGGCGGAAATGTTGTTACAAGTGCTTTGGTGTCCATGCTGTCTTATTGGACCCTTACACTGTCCCTGTTGGGTATTTTGGGATCATCATTCCTAATCTGCATAAGGAAATTTGGGCCTGGAGAGGTTGAGTGAGTGACCATGGCCACACCCAGCTGGTGAGCACTTAAGCCTTCTCGGTGGTCTTGTCTTATCTCCCTGCCCTGGCTTTCCCACTGGCCAGCATGACAGAGGGGTTCCCTGATACTGAGTTCAACAAGCATTGGACGCAGTCGCAGGCATGAGGCAAGGGGACCTGGGAAGCCGTCCTCTCCCTGCCAGGTTGAAGGTTAAAAGACCTGGTTCAAGTCCATGTTTTCCACTTCACAGTTCATAGGGTCTGAAATCATCACTCTCAATGCCTCTGTTTCTTCGTTGGTAAAGTGCCAAGGAATAAACCAGGCTAAATACATGAAATCCTTAGCACAGTGTCAAGTCCATGTAGGGGTGAAACGAACTCCAACATTTTGTTGACATTGCTATTGTTGCTACTGTTGTCCCCTCTCTGTTTTTGTGAGAATACAATTAAGCTTTGTCTCTCATCCTCATCTAAATTTCAGAGCAATCCTTCTCCAATTGGAGGGATCAAGCAGTTAAGTTGTACAGAGAAGGGGGTGTTGCCACCCATTGAAGACTGAAAGCCTACTAAATGCCACCCCTGATTGTCTTCCAGCAAGAGCTCCTTGGCCAGATTTAGACGGTGTTTGATCAATCAACCAAACGAGAGGTACTAAGGGCAACCATACGCCTAGCACTTTGCTGGAAACAAGGGGCATCTAAGACGTGTATCTGTGTACAGCCCCTGTCCTTACAGAGATCAGAATGACTGATGGGATGAAACCAACGATACAGAAACAAACGTGAGACTCCTAAAAGACAGTCATGGAATGAGTTTGATTTTATGGCATAGAACATACACGTTAGAGAGTTGAAGAAGATAGATGAAATTGAGGAAGGAAAAGCTTGGTGTGGGAAGAGGTTTGTAAGCCGGCTCATAATGGAGGTGCAGGTGTCACACTGCTGGAGGCGGCATTCCAAGTTGGGGAGACTGTGTAAGAATATAGAAGGCAAAAGAGACCCGGAGTGTTTATAGGGCACCCCTGGGGTAAAATCCTAATTCCCAACCTCACCCAGGTGCTTTGCAAGAAGCAGAAGAATGAACTACCGGCACATAAAACCAGCTGAAGGTGTTCTGGTCCATCTCTTCTTCCCTCCACACATACAGTTAGACAGGCACTGTGGCAACTCCCGGAAGCTCAGCGTGCTCACAATAAAATGGGAACAGCAATGCAAGTGTAGTAGAATCACTGCAGGAATCAAGGGATGATATGCGTCCTTCAAAACACGGCAGAAAATGGGATTAAAAGATAAGTGCATGTTGGCGCAAAGATTTTTGAAATCCAAAAAGTAAAAATTTGAAATCCACGCAGGGTTTCTTTTTTCCTATAAGCATCTCCGTGATCGTTTCTGAAGACTCCTTGTCCGTGCAGGCTTCCAGGGCACGTGCCAACACAGAGCTGCTGAAGGCCCCTTTCCCACCCCTGCCTCCCGCTCAGGCTCCCGCAGAGAAGAAATGTCCCAGCAGTCAGGGTCCGGCTCCCCTCCCTAAAAGGGTTGGGTCCTGCTTTGCCCCTCGACCTTTTCAACTAAGTTTTAGGCAGAGGGAGAAGAGTTCTCTTGTGAACCCTGATAGGTGCCTTCCAGGGGCAGGCATCTGATGGAGCCGCTTGGGCCCTCACATCCCACGTGGGAATGCCTAGATTCTTCCCGGTTTCATTGCATACCCTTGAAGGCAGCAGTGATGGCTCAAGTATTTGGATTCTTGCCACCCATGCGGGAGGCCCAGATTGACTTCCGGGCTCCTGGCTTCAGCCTGGCCCAGCCCTAGCTGTTGCCGGCACGTGGGGGCATAAGCCGGTATATGGAAGACCTGTCCGTCTGCCTCTCTCTTGCACTCACTCAACCCTTTCGCTCTGCCTTTCAAGTGGACCGATATAAACATTAGAAAAACTAAATATATGATTTTAAAAAACAAAAGACCCTTCAACTCCACAGCCTACAGTTTTCTGAATGGTCTCATCCAGTCCATGGGAGGGTCTTGAAAGGTCAGAGAGGTGGGAATGGCCGCTTCTTAAAAGTGTGCCCAAGGGTGGGCAGGTGGCCTGGTAAGAGCGGCCCCAGCCTGAGACAGCAGTGAGCCTGCTGCCCTTGGTGCCTCTGAGAACCGGCAGTAGGCGGTTGCTAGGGTTGGCGACAACAAACAAGCCACTGCAAATGCTTTGGGAGGAAGGAGCATCTAATCAATCAGCCCCCGCGGGGCAGGTCCGCGCCGCCAGACGGTGCTCCTCAGCCTGGTTTCAGGCCACCGAGTCCAAGTTTCTGCCACAGACCCGGGGCTGAGGCTGTTTCCACAGAGCTCGGTAATTGTTTTCCACCTGTGCCTTGCCCAAATACCACTGCTGGGCGCACAGGCCACGTTCGCCCTCTCCTCCCTTCAGGCGGGGCCTCACAAATAATTAGACAAGGGAGGAACCGGCGGCCAGCGAGGCCGGCTCTGGGAGGGGAACCCCGGGCACGCCTGGGAGGCGGAAAGGCAGCGAGGGTGCGACTTGCGGGGAGCCTGCGGGGGGCCCCCACAGCATGCAGCCTCCTTTCCTTCCCAAAGGGGCATCATCACCATCGGGCGGCCCTGCACCCAGCGCTCGGCCTGGAGAAAGTCCCCAATGCCCGGGCAGTGCGTGCTCTTGTATGCGCGGCTGTATACGGGCGTGTGCGTTTTTCCTTGTTTTGCACCTGATGGTCTTCCAGGCACTTCATGGCTATTGAAATGTGAAGCAAGTGTAAGTTCTAAAACATTGAGAAGTTAATGTGCTGTGACTCACGTGTCCTGCTCAGCAGGGACAGGTTCCGAGGAGTGAGACAATCGCTTTGTGACCGACCTGAGGAACACCAGCCCTGGCCTTCGCCCTGGGGGACCTTGTGCACACACCAGCTGCCTTTGGGGGGCTCAAGTTTGTGGTGGAGATTAGCAAATGCTTCCTCCGACTCCAGGGGGAGACCCTGAACACCTAACGCTGTCAATAACGTCTTTCTTGAGGAAAGGAAGGATCCTATTCCACCCCGGACACCTGAGTTAAGGCCCCACCAAAAACAGTCAAGTTCATGGGGAAGTTAGGAAAGGATTCTCAAATTGGGCGGTTGTCCTTTCCTTTCCTTGGGGCAACATGGAAGGAATGCTGTTTTTCTTTTGTGACGGCGAAGCTGCGATGAAGGAGGCCGCCCAGGTAGTTGTTCAGTTGTGGGTAAACTGCAGGCTGGCTCTGCAGGCACTCGGGAGTACCAGGTTACACCCGCTCTGAGGTCTTCCAGATGAAAGGGACACTTCATCAAACTTGGTGAAAGGAGCCCTTTACCCATGGCCTGTCTCTCTTGTAGACGGAGAAGTACACCAAGGTTAAGAAAGGTGTCTTAGGACCGGCTGGGCAGGGGTTGGTTTAAAGGGTGCGTTCTGTGTGAGCCCGGTCAATACAGCCTGTTTGGGGGCTTGTGCAAAAACAGGGCAGCAAGCATTCTGCAGGCTAAGAAGTTGTTAAGGGCTAGGAGGGATCTTTGCTAACAAGGACACATCCTTTACTGTAGTATTTCTAAATTCTTACCTCTTTTAATTGAGAAATCTTCTGACAGTTACTGGAAACAAGACCAAAAGCCCAAAATGGTAAAACTGAAATGAATGCCAGCCTCCTCCTCTGACATAGGAGGAGCTGTCAAACATTTCATGGACAAGGCATATTGTGAAAAACAATGGCGTGGATTTCAAGAATTTTTCATACCAAAATAAACTTATCTTTAAATTCAAGTGTTTTTGAACCTCTTGCATCTATTAAGAGTCTTCTGGACTCTTAAGTAGGCTAAAAAGAGGATTCAAAGAGATGTAATTGTGTGTGTGTGTGTGTCTGTAAATATTTTAGCACTTCTGGTTAGCACATGATAGATTGCAGGAGCTCTTACACACATCCTGTCCACGCAGTCCTAAAACAACAGCAGCGCTGTGTGGCGAGTGTTGCTATTATCCCCAGTTTCACCAAAGAGGGCGCTGACAGGGAGACTCTGGCCACGAAGTGACGGGGTAGTTTCGTGCCGTCAGGGTGTGGCGTGCCAGAGTTGAGCCTACCCTCCCAGGTTATTTAAAAATGACTGTGGCCTCCTTTGGCTCTGCATGAAAGAAATCTCGTAATCAAATTAATATTCCATAGTAAATCGCTGATAACAGGTGCTGTCCCTTCTCAAAGTTATTTGCATTCAAATAGGAAACTTCAGAATTCAGATGAAGAAAGCCTGAATGGTTAAAAAAAAATAGGACATCAGTAACAGACTAAATAAATGAAACAAAGGCTTAAGATAAACCAAGGTCCCTAGAGTTTCAAAAACTGGCAGGAGTTTTCCTCTAGGAACATCTACAAGCCTCCAGGATGCCTGTCTGCAGCCTACCCCCTTCCAATCTGCTCTCTGCGGTGCCTACTGCTTGCCTCAACAAACCTGGCCACACTAGTGTGAGAAGGGAAGCCCCACCCCTCAGGATGTGGGCCCCTGAGTGTAGTCCCAGGACTGGCAGCATCCACTGGGAACCTATTACAGATGCAGATCCTCAGGCCTGCCCTACACTTGCTGAATCAGAAGCTCTGGAGATGGGGCCAGCAACCTGTATTTGGACCAGTCCTCCATGCAACGTGGTGCAGGCTCCAGCCTGTATATCGCTGCCTCATTGCCTCCAAGAATATGGCCAGACATCCCCCAGACCTCACCAACGGACCCTTAGAGTCTAAACACACCCACCTTCCCATTTCTTTTGCATGAACCTTGATACCTGTCCCTGCTGTTTTGCATAGCATTTCCTTCTCTGCAAACTCCTGGTTCTGATTTAAAGCTGGACCCACAAGATCTCTCTGTCTTGAGATTTCACTGGTCCCGGTTGAGTCTCACTACTCATTCTCTGTCCCCCTGCAGCACTTGTGCAAAACTCGACATCATTGCCACGTTGGGATTTTTGTGTAACCCTTACGGTGGACTGTAATCTCAAGGTCAGGAACATTGTGTTATTCCTCTCATTATGCCCAGTGCCTCGCACTGTGCTAGGAATATGGTAGGTACTTAATCAATATGCACTGAATAATTGAGTGAGTGTTTGACATATGTTATAGTGCTCCTCACAGAACAATAGAGATACAACTGGGCTGTGGACACCACAGCTGCTGCCTTCAGGGTCTGATCTGGCCCCAGGCATCCCAGCTCCTCACTCAGGATGTTAAGAAGCCATTGGGGGGCCGGCGCTGTGGCATAGTGGGTAAACCCACCGCCTGCAGTGCCGACATCCCATATGGGTGCCAGTTCTAGTCTCAGCTGCTCCACTTCCGATCCAGCTCTCTGTTATGGCCTGGGAAAGCAGTGGAGGATGGCCCAAGTCCTTGGGCCCCTGCACCCACGTGGGAGACCTGGAAGAGGCTCCTGGCTCCTGGCTTTGGATTGGCGCAGCTCCAGCCAGTGCGGCCAATTGGGGAGTGAACCATTGGATGGAAGACCTCTCTCTCTGTGTGTGTCTCTGTCACTGTCTCTCTCTCTCTCTCTCTCTCTCTCTGTCTGCCTCTGCCACTCCTTCTCTCTCTGTGTAACTCTGATTCTTTCAAATAAATAAATAAATCTTAAAAAAAAAAAAAGGGGAAGAAGCCATTGGGTTTGTTTCCCCCTAGACTCCATGTCTTTAGGTAATATAATTGTTAAATGAGAGTCATTTGGGGCTACTACGTTACAGATAATTATGCCAAACACGCAGTCCAGGTAAAATTCTTTCCTCTGGGCTAAGGAGCTGTGACTTGGTGAGGTCACAGCCTGTCTCAGTTATCTCCGCATCTCTCCGTGGTTATACTTATATACGGCACCGACCTATCGCAATGGTATCTAGACCAACTATTAAACCATTTATTTAATGCCCAGGAACCAATTTGTGGCAGCCAGCAATTAGCTCCATTCATGCTTTTAACTTTTCTTCCTTTGAAGTTTAATAGATGGTTATTATGATGTAGTCTTCACTGCCTCCAAGGCTGCGGGCTGCTTGCAACCTCCGTCCGCAGCTTAAACAAAATTAGTCTCCAGAAGGAACTGCACATACCCTAAAGCAGCACGCTGGCTTCCTATTCCGAGTCTCTTGCTTGCCTGTGTTGTCTTTCTCCGTGAAGAGATTCAGGATGGAAACAGATTTGGAATCCACCCATTGTTCATTCGTTCATGCAACTCGCATGTAGTAAACCTTACTATGCGTCAGCTACTGCAGATACGCAGCAAACAAGACTTGGGTACTGCCCTTCACAGAGCACCTAGCCTAAAGGAGCAAGGTGAGGAATGGAATTTTCAACCCAGTGCAAAGGGACTGAGTGCTGCGTCTTGACTGGTATGACTCCCTCGGAGTCCACTCATGCACCAAAGGTCAAGGTGCATGCCAGCCGGGAGAGGACGTAGGCGGCAGGGGCTTCATTTCTCACTAGAGCCTTCCTTGTGGGTAACCAGGACGGAGTGTGCCCGAGGTATACTTTGTGTCAAGGAGACTCTTTTCCCCAAATCTGTGGCTCTGGGGACCAAGGTGGTGAGGACGATAGGCAGCTCCAAATAAAAAGATGAGGAAACAGCGTAATTGTCAACCTTCCCCTCTCTGCCTGCTCGAACTTTTAAAATAGATTTAAGGCCGGCGACGCAGCTCACTAGGCTAATCCTCCGCCTGCGGCGCCAGCACACCGGGTTCTAGTCCCGGTCGGGGCGCCAGATTCTGTCCCGGTTGCTCCTCTTCCAGGCCAGCTCGCTGCTGTGGCCAGGGAGTGCAGTGGAGGATGGCCCAAGTGCTTGGGCCCTGCACCCCATGGGAGACCAGGAGGAAGCACTTGGCTCCTCGCTTCAGATCAGCGCAGCTCCAGCCGTAGAGGCCATTTTGGGGGTGAACCAACAGAAGGAAGACCTTTCTCTCTGTCTCTCTCTCTCTCACTGTCTAACTCTGCCTGCCGAAAAAAAAAATAGATTCAAAAGTCTCCACTGTCAACAAAGCCTAATTAAATGTCAGCTCTCCCGCACCCTGCTGCACTGGCGAGTTCTCTCTTTACCTCTTTCCTGGCTTTGATAACCAAGTCCCTCAAAAAGAGAAGAAGCATATTCAGCACTCCTTTCACCCATGTTCCATCTCCAGCTGTACAGCTGCGCCTCCACCCATAGAACCACTGTGATGAAGGCTATCAGTGCCCTCCCTGCCCACATCCGTTCTCCAAGAGGCACTGTGCAAACACTCTGAAGCAGGCGCTGTTCCAGGCATGGGGATACCTGTGGAGTCTTCATAAGGTTCATGGAAAGTGTGTATTAAGAAAAATCTCTGCGTGGATTTCAAAAAATTCTGCACCAAAATAAATAGCATTTTTTCAGCCCTCATAGTGGTGGAAAGGCACCCTTGCAACTATGTTTTCGTGGATTCGTTTTCATTCTCTTTGCAGCATTTGTCATCATTGAGTTTCACCTTCTAGAAACACACTTGCATTCCGTGACCCCAGTCTCCTGTGGTTCCTTCTTTTTTTTTTTTTTTTTTTTTTTTTTTTTGACAGGCCGAGTTAGACAGTGAGAGAGAGACAGAGAGAAAGGTCTTCCTTTGCCATTGCTTCACCCTCCAATGGCCGCTGCAGCCAGTGCACTGCGGCCGGCGCACCGCGCTGATCCGAAGCCAGGAGCTAGGTGCTTCTCCTGGTCTCCCATGGAGTGCAGGGCCCAAGCACTTGGGCCATCGTCCACTGCACTCCCGGGCCACAGCAGAGAGCTGGCCTGGAAGAGGGGCAACCGGGACAGAATCCGGCGCCCCAACCGGGACTAGAACCTGGTGTGCCAGCGCCGCAGGTGGAGGATTAGCCTATTGAGCCATAGCGCCGGCCTCCTTCTTTTTCATTATTTCTTCTCCATCTCCATTGCAGATTCTTCTTCTCTGACTTACTCATTAAATCCTGTGTTCCAGACTCTATCCCTCCAAGAGTTTGTATTTCCTCTGACTTTTGTTCTCAAATATGTATCTCAATCTCCGTAAGATTAATTGCCTCTCCCGCTTGGGCAGCACCTCTATGGTGACATAACCCAAGTGGAGCTCTATGACTTTGTCCCCACCTGGTCCTCCTCCTGAGTCCCCATCTCCGTGAATCCTGCGAGGTAGCATTCATGGAAGCTGGGAGTCACTTTTCTTATCCACGTGCTCCCTTTGTCCATAGTCCCACCCTAGTTGAGGGCCCCATCATCTCTCCCAGAGTTCTTGCCTCCAGAATGGTCTCATCCAACTCACCCACCATGCTATACGGTGTCCACCCGGCTGGGATCATGTCTGTAACCAGAGTAAGACGCTGTTTTACCCTTGTCATTGGTTGGTCTTGCACAGAAAGCACAAAAGCAAACATGGGTAAAAAAATCAAACTGTACCATGTCCTAATATTTGTATTCTTCATCCCATGCACTTGCAGGGGGAGAAAATGCCAACTTCACAACATAATGCCACTATGAAGTAGCAAAAAAAAAAAAAATACTACCGATTAAGGCTGAAGCCTCAAGTGAGCTTCTTTCTAATGTCGTGTGTGTCAAAATGCAAAGTACTCATCAGCGATTCTGCTCTAAGCCCAAGTTTGATGATTATCTCAGGGGAGACAGGTGTGTGATCATTTGAGTGCAAGCTGAACCAGCTTTTCCCCCTACCTAACACCATTTTTCCTTGACAAGCGTGACTGATAGTCCCACTATGGTTATTCAGACTTGGGTATTTTGTGGTCATACTCTCAAGTTGATGAAGTGAATTTGTCATTTCAGAGAAAACAATGGGCAGTATGTGTTACCAGTGCTAAATGTGATATTTAAAGCTAAAATTTAGAATTTTAGAAAACATCTGTCACTATCCACATGACACCATCCCAACACTTAATGATGCTGGTGTTGTTGTTTTGGTGAAATTGGTGGTGATATTAACAGATATGTGGTGTTTGTTTTGGGTCTTGTATAATGAGATGTGCTAACATGGGGAAGAATTATATAACTCGGCAAGCAAATATTTTCCAAATGACCAATGTTGAATGTTACAAAATCATGCATGCATAAAAAATCTATTCAGGTGCAAAATGGAGCAATAAATTCTAACAGAATTTGAAATATTCATTAATAAGGCTTCAGGGTTCACATTGCAACTAACATTTAAGAAACTATGTATCTAATTTTAGTGTAATATCAAAGAATACCTACAGTTATTTAAAAGGCTATCTCCCTTTGCCAACTACATAGCTGTACAAGGCAAGTTTTTCTCCTATACTTCAACTAAAGCAACCTAGTTCAAAAAACTAAATTCAGGTATGAGAAAATCCAGCTATCTTCAATGAAATGAGACTTTTCTCACACCATTAACATGTAATTTCCTTACTGTTTCTCCTAAATGATTAACAACATGTTAAATATTCCCAGTTTAGATCTTGAATATAGTAATTATCAATAGATATAATCCACATAAACACAAAAAATCAGTTGGCTCCTCAACAATTTTTAAACATAGAAAGGAGTCTAAAAGCCAAAATCTTTGCAAATTGCTGACAAACAAGATTAAGATCCCAACATCTGTGTACAATTCATGAGGCCATTCAGCCCTCGGTACTGCTGCCGCCACCCTACCATTGCAACCCTGTGCTCTGTAGCAGCCGCACTGCCAGCTTCCACAGGCACAGACTGACTCCAGGACCCGTGTCTTTGCTCACCCTATGAGGACTGTTGTTTCTGTATTTTGTTTGTCTTTTTCTTCCACTACCTTTCAACCACCTCTTCATACTTCAAAGCATAATTGTTGTCATCTTCTTTAAGCCCTCTCCCTCCAGAGGGCTTGGTTTACCCTCCTTTGTGTCCCCCTCCACACGCCTCTCCAAGCACCTGCCACAAGTCAATGCTGGCTCTCCTGTTGGACCTCCAGGCCTTACCAAGAGCAAAATGGTGGGCATTGCCCTCATGACAGGTGGATAGATTGTTTCTAGCATTTTACTGTCATTATCAAAGCTGCTTTGGACGTGGTTGTACGTGTCTCTTTGGACACTTGTGCAAGCGGTTCCCAGGAGGAGATTCCCAGAGGGGGAATTACTGGGTCACACGTTTGTGTGTCTTTACCTTCACCAAGGATTGCTGAGCTGCCCTTCACCCTGGCTGTACTGAAGTATCCCACCAGCAGCAGTGAATAAAGTTTTCTGATTTACTTCAAGTTCTTGCCAACACTTACTATAATCAGACTAACGGTTTTTGCCAAACTAACTAGCAGTGAAATTTGAATGTTCATTTTCCTAATTATGAACAAGGTGGAAATCTAGAACTCACTCAGTTTTCCTTTTATGTGACTTGCCTGTTCAGAAATACCCTTTTGTCTGTTTTTCTCTTGGATGTTTTTCTATTTTTCTTACTGATGTGTCATTCTTTATGCATTCTACATACCAACCTTTCCCTTACTCTTTTTTTTTAATTAATTAATTTATTTTTTTATTTTTTTGACAGGCAGAGTGGACAGTGAGAGAGAGAGAGACAGAGAGAAAGGTCTTCCTTTGCCGTTGGTTCACCCTCCAATGGCCGCCGCGGGCGGCCGGTGCACTGCGGCCGGCGCACCACGCTGATCTGATGGCAGGAGCCAGGTACTTATCCTGGTCTCCCATGGGGTGCAGGGCCCAAGCACGTGGGCCATCCTCCACTGCACTCCCGGGCCACAGCAGAGAGCTGGCCTGGAAGAGGGGCAACCGGGACAGAATCCGGCGCCCCGACCGGGACTAGAACCCAGTGTGCCGGCGCCGCTAGGCAGAGGATTAGCCTAGTGAGCCGCGGCGCCAGCTCCCTTACTCTTCATATTGTAAATCTCCTCGGTGTGGCTGGTCTCTTAACTTGGTCTATGGAACCTTTAAAAATTTAAAATTTAATTTTAATAGAATTTATCAATCTTTTCCCTTTACTCTTTTAGCTTTTTGTGTATTGCTTAGGTGATTCTTTCTCATCCCAAGTTCATAAGATATCATGTGTATTTTTGTCTAAAATATTGAGTCTTTTCACACTTATGTATTTAATCTTTCTGAATTTATTTTTGATGAATTATAAGAGGAGACATATTTTTATCTTTTCCTATCTGTCAATCAATTGGACCAAATATGCTAATTGAATATTTCATCATTTTCTGATTTATTTGAGATGCCATTTGTTTCCACATTTTCATTGGTCAATCCTGGGCCTTGTATTTTATTCTACTGGTTTATTTTCTTGCTGGTCTCTGTAAAGGGTCAGTCAGTAACTGTTCTGTGATTTGTAGGCCATACAGTATCTGTCACAAACACTCAACTCTGCTGTTGTAATGTGAAAGCATCCAAGAATGGCTGTTACCAATGAAACATTATTTACAAGACAGGCTGTGGACCAGCACCAGCCTGTGGCGTGGTCTGGTGGCCCCTCATCCATTTATCTATTCTTACACCAATATCAGTGTTGTAATGATATGCAAATTTATAATAAATCTTCCTATTTGGTAGACTCAATCTCCCCTCCTGGCTTTGCTTTAAAATTGTCAACGCTCTCCTTGGCCTTCATCCTTCCCAATAAGTACGATCACCTTAGAAATTCCATGAAAACCTCTGATTCAAGGAAGAGCAATTTCTTTGATTTGCTTTTCTAACCTCGTGAAGTAGAATATTGACTTTTTTCCCAATCTTTTTCTCATTTCTCATTTTTCCTCTTTTTTTTCTTGGCCATTGTCTTAGCTATGTGTCATAGGTTTAGTTGCTTCTATTTTCATTGTGATTGTTATAAATACTTTCTCAACAAAGTAGGTATCAAAATGCTCAACAAAACTTTCTAACTTTTAGTACAGTTTCTTATTTGAACTAGAGATTATTTGGAAGGGTGCTTAAATTGTCCAAATACAAGAGGGTACAGAGGTTTGTCTTTTTGGGGGGGCATTACAAATTCATGTTTAATTGCATTGTGCTTAGAGAATCTGGTCTAATATACAAACTGCTTGCTTTGGTATCTTTCAGAAACTTGCTTTGTGACCTAGTACATGGGAAGATTTTTCTTAAAAATTCCAGAATGCTTGAAAGAATATACGGTCTCTAATTGCTTGGATCAAGTTGTATAAGTGGAATTATTTAATAATTTTGTTTACATTTCTTTTGAAAATGTTTAAACCTATGCAGTGAAAGCCATTATATCTTAACTATATTAACTAACCAGTACTTCAATTCCTTTTCTTTTTTAAGATTTATTTTATTTATTTGAAAGACAGAGTTACAGAGAGAGGTAGAGACAGAGAGAGGTCTTCCATCCGCTGGTTGACTTCTCAATTGGCTGCAACAGCCAGAGCTGCACTGATCCAAAGCCAGGAGCTTCCTCCAGGTCTCCCATGCAGGTCTCCCATACTTTCCCATGGTCATAACAGAGAGCTAGATCAGAAGAGGAGAAACCGGGACTAGAACTGGCGTCCATATGGGATGCCGGCACTTCAGGCCAGGGCTTTAACCCACTGCGCCACAGTGCAGACCCCACTTCAATTCCTTTTAAAATTTATTTATTTAGGGACCAGCACTGTGGAGTAGTTGGTAAAGCCACCGCCTACAGTGTTGGCATCTCAAATGGGCACCGGTTTGAGTTCCAGATGCTCCACTTCCAATCCAGCTTTCCGCTATGGCCTGGGAAAGCAGTAGAAGAAGGCCCAAGTCTCTGGGTCCCTGCACCAGTGTGGGAGATACAGAAGAAGCTCCTGGCTCCTGGCTTTGAACAGGCACAGCTCCAGCTGTTGCAGCCATCTGGGGAATGAGCTAGTGGATGGAAGACCTCTCTCTCTGTCTCTGCCTCTCTGTAACTCTTCCTTTCAAATAAATAAATAAATCTTTTAAAACTTATTTATTTATTTAGGGGAGGGTAAGGAAGAAACAGAGAAGAGACAGAGCTTCCATCCGCTGGTTCACTCCCCAAAGGCTGGGTCTGGGCTGAGCAACGCTGGGAGCTGGGAACTCAATACAGATCTCTCACCTGGGTAGCAAAAACCCAAGTATCTGAGCCATCGTTGCTGCCTCCCAGGGTCCACAATGGCAAGAGGCTGGAGGTAGGAGCCAGAGCCGGGTATCAAACCCAGGCACTTTGACGTGGGATACTGATGTCTTGAAGTTGTATTTATTTGGAAAGCAGAGCAACACAGAGACATAGACAGAGACAAAGAGAGACCTTCCATCTGCTGATTCACTCCTCAGATGTCCACAGCAGCCAAGACTGAGTCAGACTAAAGCCAGGATGACTTGAGTCATCACCCACAGCCTTTGCTGGCTGCACATTAGCAGGAAGCTGAATCAGAAGTGGAGGTGGGGGGCTGGTGCTGTGGTGCAGCGGGTTAACACCCTGGCCTGAAGCGCCAGCATTCCATATGGGCACCGGTTTGAGATCCGGCTGCCCCACTTCCAATCCAGCTCTCTGCTATGGCCTGGGAAAGCAGTAGAAGATGGCCCAAGTCCTTGGGCCTCTCACCCACACGGGAGACCCGGAGGAAGCTCCTGACTCCTGGCTTTAGATCAGCGCAGCTCCGGCCGTTGCAGCCAAAAGGAGAGTGAACCAGCAGATGGAAGACCTCTCTCTCTCTCTCTCTCTCTCTGCCTCTCCTCTCTCTGTGTAATTCTGACTTTCAAATAAATAAATCTTAAAAAAAAAAAAAGAAGTGGAGGTGTGGGGGGGCCGCAGCTGTGGCACAGGGGTTAGCTGCTTCTTGTAGCACCTGCGTCCCATGTGGGTGCCAGTTTGTGTCCTGGTTGCTCCACTTCTGATCCAGGTCCCTACTGGTGTGCCTGGAAAGGCAGCAGAGGAGGGCCCATACGTTTGGGCCCCTGTCACCTGTGTGGGAGAGCCAGAAGCTCCTGGCTCCTGGGCATCAGCCTGACTCAACCCTGGCCATTGCAGTCATCTGGGGAATGAACTAGTGGTTGGAAGCGCTCACCCTTCTTCTCTCTCTCTGTAACTCTGTCTTTCAAATACAGAAATAAATTAATACATACATAAACACATTTATTTTAAAAATCTTAAAAAAGAAGTGGAGGCAGGACCCAAACCCAAGCACTGTGGCATGGACATGGACATCCCAAAGGCAGTTTAACTGCTGTGCCACACACTGATATCTTAATCAGTGCCCTCTTATTATTTTTTTTTTTTTTGACAGGCAGAGTGGACAGTGAGAGAGAGACAGAGAGAAAGGTCTTCCTTTTGCCGTTGGTTCACCCTCCAATGGCCGCCGCGGCCGGCACCGCGCTGATCCGATGGCAGGAGCCAGGAGCCAGGTGCTTTTCCTGGTCTCCCATGGGGTGCAGGGCCCAAGCACCTGGGCCATCCTCCACTGCACTCCCTGGCCACAGCAGAGAGCTGGCCTGGAAGAGGGGCAACCGGGACAGAATCCGGCGCCCCAACCAGGACTAGAACCCGGTGTGCCGGCGCGACAAGGCAGAGGATTAGCCTAGTGAGCCGCGGCGCCGGCCTGATCAGTGCCCTCTTAATGCCAGGCTAAACGTCCATTGTGTAAGTCTTGCCCAACGTTCCCTCCCCTCCCCCAGTCCTTTCTCCTGTCTTGCCCTCCTCCATCTATCTCCCTCTCCCACTCTTTTCTTCCCTCTTGCCTCCTTCCTCTCAACCTCCCCTGTTTCCTTTCTGCCTCCCTTCCTTGGAACTTTATTGAGGCATCACTTTCCAGACCGCAGATTGCACATATTTAAAGGTTATAATCTGATGACTTGCGGCCTAAGGATACACCTTGAAACCATCACCACAATGAAGATGTGAGTAGGCCCATCGCTCCCAACCCCAGGAAGCCGTCTGCTTTCTGACCCTATAGATGTGCTATCATTTTCTGGAATTACACATACATGGAATCATACACCAGACCCTCCCTTGTACTTGGCTTCTTCCACTCAGCATAAGGATTTTGAGATTATTCCTCCATGTTGCTGTCTATTGCTGGGTACTATTCCATTGTATGAGTACAAGGTAATTTGTTTATTCATTTGCTTGTGGATGAGTATTTATGTGGCTTGTTGCTGGTTTGGGGCTATGAAAAATAAAGCTGCTATGAGTATTCTTATACAAGTCTTTGTCTCAATGTATGTTTTTATTTCTCTTGGGAAAATGCCATAGGGTGGAATGGCTGGGTCATGTTGAAGGTATGTGTTTAAATTTCTCAGAATCTGCAAGCTTTTTCAATGTGAATGTACCATTTACATCCTCAAAAGGAGTATGTGGAAGTTCTAGTTGCTCTATGTCTATGCCAATACTCGACACACTCAGCCTTTTTCCTTTTAGACTTTCTAATGGGTTTATAGTGATATCTAATTGTGGTTTTAATTTGCATTCCCATGGTGAGTAATGGGGTTGAGTAACTTCTCCTGTGTTTATTGGCCATTCATGTGAAGTGAAGTGTCTATTCAGATCTTTCATCTATTTAAAAAATTGCTTATAGGTAATGAGGCATGAGGTAATGCCCATGAAATCCAAGGCCATGTCCAATCACTACTCTCCCTTCAGTGTAACATGGTTTCTCTGGTTGGATATGATGCTGTGTGGAACATCATAATAAATTAGGTTGTCTGTAAGTCTACAAATGGGGATTCTGGCACCGACTTTACTGGCAGAGAAAGCTAAATCCCATCTCTGAAATACATATCCATTCTTATGAAAACAAGCCCCACAGTGATAGAAGGTATCTAGGGTAACCAACCTGCCATCAAGTAGCTGGCTTCTGTCCCTGGATAATTTACCTGCTCCACTTGACTATTGAGTACTCTGCCTATTACAAAATATCCACCCATTTTCCTCTTTCCCAGATCACCCTGCTATCAATCTCCCAGTCTTGTTCCTTCCAATGCACTGGTGAACTGGCCAACCTGTTGATAACTGTCTGTAACTCAGTACAGAGCCATTCCCACAAGCCACCATTCTTCCATGCAAAGAAGAAACCAGGCATCTTTCCTGATGGTCTGCCCACTGGGGTGATTTCCCGTCACCACAGTTGCTCAGTGTATTTCTGAGTGGGACTGCACTGCCTCATGGGAGCCATCACATTTAGCCAGCACCAGTTGTACTGTGGAGGCCCAATTTAACACAGAGCCTGTGGTTATTTCTCTTCTGTTAATTGATCATAAAAAACACTCCATAGGATTGTAGCTATGGGTTGAGGGTGTGGTGGCAAAGTAGTAGGAGCAGATACCATGGGAGTCTAAACCACCTACTTGTGCAATGTATTTGCACATCCTGGAATGACCACACCTATTTAACATACTGCACATGTCCGGTGTGATGATTTAATGGCTCAGAGAATTTCAAGTGTATGGTGAGCATTTCAGAACACATTTTCAGAACACAGACACTTGCTGTCTCTTGGTCAGGTTTCAGTTTCTATCAGAGCAGACGAGCATGCCAAGAACTGCTTTTGGTAGTGACTAAAAGGAGATGGGTAGCCTCATTCCAAAGCCCTGTGGGTCTCACTGGGGTCTCCTGGAGGCTCCATGGAGCATCCCTGTCTACCTGAGACAATGCACTTACCGATGCAGCTCCCAGGTCGTGAGGCCAAAGTGGCAGCGTAGCTCACACAGTGGTCTGGATGTGTTTTGAGTTTCTCACTCCAGGACTCACTCAAAACTGACAGCTTTATAAGTTGCCTGGTAAACAGACCAGAGCATAACACAATTGAGTATGCTTGTCTCCAAATCCTAAAGAGGCCTGTCAAGCATTATACCTCTTTCTTCAGGGTGTGAGTACAAGGTGCAGAAATTTGTCTCTTGCTTTATGAGAGGATATCCTGCCATGATGTAAGTGTGTGGGCTTCTTTTTTTTTTTAAGATTTTATTTATTTGAGGTAGAGTTACAGACAGTGAGAGGGAGACAGAGAGAGGTGTTCCTTCCATTGGTTCACTCCCCAAATGGCCGCAGCAGCCGGAGCTGTACCGATCTGAAGCCAGGAACCAGGTGCTTCTTCCTGGTCCCCCATGCAGGTTCAGGGCCCAAGCACTTGGGCCATCTTCTACTGCTTTTCCAGGCCATAGCAGAAAGCTGGATTGGAAGAGGAACAGCCGGGACTAGAACTGGTGCCCATATGGGATGCCAGTGCCATAGGCGGATGATTAACCTACTGTGCCATAGTGCTGGCCCCGTATGTGGCCTTCTTTACTGATCTCTCTGCATGAAATTTATTTCCCAACTTCTGGCATGCATGTGTCTTATATTAGGGCATTTAAAGTATGTGATACTTCCTGCTCACCAGTTCTGATTAGTATAATGCCATCCTTGTAATGATCAGAATAATGACTGTTCTGTGGAATATCAGGGTGTTCATGGTCTAATGAATAATGAAAAACAGCAAGAGACTGACACTGATTTATGTCTTACAATTGGACAAAAGCCTATTAGAATGGATCACTGTGCCTTGAGTCACATTTTGCCACTAGAATACTTCTACTTACACAATTCACTTAGCACTCCAGTGGACTGCCTATCCATTCCGTTCCTCTGGGACTTTGGTCAACTGGACAACATATAGAGCCATGTGAGTACAAATATGGGTTACCCTCTGACTTAGTCCATGGGGCTACTACAACAAAATGTGCTATACTGGGTGAGTTATAAACAATAGAAACATGTTTCTCACAATTCTAGAGGCTAGGAAAACTAAGGCAAAGGTGATGCCAAATTCAGTGTCTGATGAGGGCCCTCTTCCTTCCTGGATAGCACATGTATGGACAGCTATGTCCATTCATGTCAGAAGGAGGAGAGTTTCCAGGTCCTCTTTGATAAAAGCACTATTAGCATGCATGAGGCCTTGAGCCGCATGACTCAATAAATTCCCAAAGACCACATCACCTAATGCTATCACTTTGGGAGTTAGATTTCAACATTCAGACCATAGCACCCTCTGTTCCATCAGCTTATAGCAGTTATTCTGCCTAGCATGTCTTTGGCAGCTAATACCACCAGGCCTCCACCAAGCCATAATCCATTAGTTCCACTGAGATCAGAAAACCAAGTTTTAGCACAGCATCTTCTGCCACAATCTCTGACCTCCAGCAGGTAGCCACAACATTTTTTTCAGTAATTCTGGCACTCTCCTGAATGATACGGTTTCCATACCTTAATGAAGATGTCCCCTAGGACTTCCAGGAGAGCTGGTCAAAAGCGGCTGAGCAGGTTGGTCATTTTAAGTCTGTTCCATCGGTCCCATATTCTGACATTTATTCCCCTTTGTCTACATTATGAGCTGTAGGTTTTGCTATTTCAGTATGACCCATGGATTAGAACTTGTTTGAAATGCATAATCTCAGCCCCACCCTAAACCTATGGAACCAGAATCTACATTTTAACAAGATCATCAGGTGGTTCTTCTGTACATTTAATTTTGCTGTAGGCAAATATTCAGTTAAATATTCATGTCTGGGTCATTATATTAGACTCCCAGGTGACGGATTGAATATTAGTAAGTTCAGCCTGATCTATTCTCATATTCTACCTTTCTTGGTCTCACACCTTCAGAATCCACCCCCATCCATTCTGCCTACAGGAAAACAAACACATTAAAATATGATCTGGCGCCGGCGCTGCGGCTCACTAGGCTAATCCTCCGCCTTACGGCGACGGCACACCAGGTTCTAGTCCCGGTTGGGGCGCCGGATTCTGTCCCGGTTGCCCCTCTTCCAGGCCAGCTCTCTGCTGTGGCCTGGGAGTGCAGTGGAGGATGGCCCAAGTGCTTGGGCCCTGCACCCCATGGGAGACCAGGAGAAGCACCTGGCTCCTGCCATCGGATCAGCGTGGTGCGCCGGCCGCAGCGTGCCAGCCATGGCAGCCATTGGAAGGTGAACCAATGGCAAAGGAAGACCTTTCTCTCTGTCTCTCTCTCTCACTGTCCACTCTGCCTGTCAAAAAAAAAAAAAAAAAAAAAAAGGAAAGAAAGAAAAAAGAAAAGAAAATATGCAGGGTCCTGGGCAGATATGCTGTCTCCATAAACAATTTAATTTATTACTCTATTGTAAGACTCACAAGGACATGAGAGGTGAGTTGGAGTAACATATAACATAGGCACAACTCTTTGGAACCAATTTATATTGAAACAGCATAGATCACCTTGCCTCTGCCATTCCCTAAATCATGTATTATCTAATTCTGGCTATATAGTTATTCACAATATTGCATCATGGATATGGGCATTTAGTGATTCAATAGTCATTGTGCACCATTCATGGTGACCACAAGTGCAAGTTTTTCTGGAATATGCAGGATATGACTGATAATTTGTTTTCTGCTTATGTGGAATTTGCCCTTCAGAATCTAACAGTAAACACAAAACAGCACTTTTTCTAACCACTTCTTGAACGTTTTAGGGCATAATCATTGCAGCTCTGAGATGTGGTCTCTTTCAACGTGGAGCCCACCTCTGCCTTTCCCATAGCACCAACAGAGGGGAGACTAGGCAAGAGGCCTATGGGAAGAGTGAAAAGGGTGGTCCCCGTCAGGACGGCGTAGACTGCCCTGGAAAGGCACAGTGACACGTACTCATAGATGTCCTTCTGTCTTCGTATGGCTGTAGAAACCTCAGCTTAACTCCTGGTCTGAACTTGTACCAGCCCTGCAGGCTTCTCACCATCCCACCCCTCCTGCCCCACCCCTGCAGCTGCGATGTCGGCTTCAGTGTTTATAGCTCCAGCTTTGGAGAGCTTTGTTTGTGCCACCTAGAGACTCATTTGCCTTCTGAGCTCGCCTCTCTTTTTAGTTATACAAACAGATTCTAACAGTCCATGGCAAATGCACATCACCTTCTAGCTCCATGTGCCCTTGAACATGCGGAAGCTCCTTTGTATGTTATCTAGAATTTCCAAAAATTTGTAGTAGGAGAGGCATCTGTTACCTCCACCTACCAGGTTCCCAGAACCAGAAGCCCTCATCTTTCTGTTTTAATTCAATTCAATTCATCTCTATTTGTCAAGCATTTATTGAGACCCTAAGGGTACCAATTCATTTCTAGACACTGGAGATCAAGAGCTGACTAAGACCAAGTTCTTGCTTTAAAGAAATGCACCATCAAGTGGGAATCATACGTACGATTTTAAATTATGATGCAATTTGGTCAGTGCATTTCCATTTTGTAGACTAAGCAGTGGAGCAGATGGACTTGAAGGATAAAGAGGAAGAGGCCAGAGGCCAGCGACATGACGATTTGGTTGAGACATTATGGGAGTCTGTGCTACTGTTTCCAGATGGGAATTTCTCCTTGACATTTCCTGATAAATTTATGTGTTTTTTTTCTAAATCTTGATTTAAATGAAGACAAGAAATCACAGTTTAAAAAAATGCAGGACTATCGTTCTCTTGCAAGAATTAAAACTAACAATATAGAGATTTCTGGCTTGAAGGAATCTACTAACATCAAGTTAGAAGAAAAATGGGGCTGGCATTGTGACATAGTGGATTAAGCCTCTGCCTGCAACTCCAGTCTCCCAGATCTTCTAATGCATCTGGGAAAGCAGAGGAAAATGACCCAAGTACTTGGGCCTCTGTCACCAACATGGGAGACCCAGATGAAGTACCTGGCTCCTTGCTTCAGCCTGACTGAACTTCAGCCATTGCAGTTCTCCTTATTTCTCCGTCTCTCTGCCTTCCAAATAGATCTTTAAAAAGGAAAAGAAAAAGCAGGACCACTGGGCCACAGGGTTGAGTATTAAGGTTAATGTTTCTGGCAATGGAGTAGAAGCAGGCATTGCTTGTAGCTTTGGCACTGCCCTGTCTGCTGACAATGAGAAGCCATTTTTGCAAATGAAATAAGTATTAAAAAGTTTATAGATATGGTACCTGTTGCCAAAGTCCTATGAGTAGTGTGCAAGAGGTAAGTTTTGGAAGCAAAATAAATCTCTAAATGGACTATTGTGGGGGCTGGCACTGTGGCATAGCAGGTAATGCCACCGCCTTCAGTGCTGGCATCCCATATGGGCATCGGTTTGAGACCCAGCTGCTCCATTTCCAATCCAGCTCTCTGCTATGGCCTGGGAAAGCAGTAAAAGATGGCCCAAGTCCTTGGGCCCCTACACCTGCATGGGAGACCTGGAAGAAGCTCCTGGCTCCTGGCTTTGGATCGGCGCAGCTCCAGCCATTGCAGTCATTTGGGGAATGAACCAGCAGATGGAAGAACTCTCTCTCTCTCTCTCTCTCTCTCTCTGCTCTGCCTCTCCTTCTCTCTGTGTGTAACTCTAAACTTCAAATTAATTAATTATATTTAAAGATTATTAAATGGATATTGTGGCTTGCAAATCTATGGAGAATGATTAATCTTGATAAAAATTACGTTACATTATTGATTATTACCTAATATTTGTTGGTTTTTTTCTTTTTTAAAAAAACAATATTTATTTTACTTATTTGAAAGACAGAGTTACAGAGAGAGGTAGAGACAGAGAGAGAGGTCTTCCATCTGCTGGCTCACTCCCTAGATGGCCGCAACGGCTGGAGCTGGCCAATCCGAAGCCAGGAGCCAGGAGCTTCCTCCGAGTCTCCCACGCGGGTACAGGGGCCCAAGGACTTGGGCCATCTTCTACTGCTTTCCCAGGCCATAGCAGAAAGCTGGATTGGAAGAGCAGCAGCCAGGACTGGAACCGGTGCCCACATGGGATGCCGGTACTTCAGGCCAGGGCTTTAACCCGCTGTGCCACAACGCCGGCCCCTGTTGTTTTTTTCTTCTAGTGTTTATCCAATAAATTCTACAGTTTTTAAGTATTCTTATGAAAACATGCAAACATAATAAATTAATGTTGCTATAATGCTCTTTTTTTTTTTTGACAGGTTGAGTGGACAGTGAGAGAGAGACAGAGAGAAAGGTCTTCCTTTTCCGTTGGTTCACCCTCCAATGGCCTCTGAGGCTGGCGCGCTGCAGCCGGCACACCGCGCTGATGTGAAGCCAGGAGCCAGGTGCTTCTCCTGGTCTCCCATGGGGTGCAGGGCCCAAGCGCCTGGGCCATCCTCCACTGCACTCCCGGGCCACAGCAGAGAGCTGGCCTGGAAGAGGGGCAACCGGGACAGAATCCGACGCCCCGACAGGGACTAGACCCGGTGTCCAGCACCACAGGCAGAGGATTAGCCTAGTGAGCCACGGCATCAGCCCTTATAATGTTCTAATAAGGCACAAGAAACTGATCTAATGTCTGAATTAACAAAAGCAATATCTGTTATAATGGCAAAATGAAAATGAGGGCAAGCAGATATGTTCACTAATTTAAAAAAATCTTATTTGAAGCACCAATTTGGAGATGTTTCTGAACACACCCTTAACATATCAACTCAACTAACATCAACACAAGATAAAAGAACTTCTTCTGTATCTGGAATATTTATTCCCAGAGATCAATTACTGGACAATAAGATTCAGGCTTATGTACTTTATCGACTTCTTTTAAGAAAAAGTTTAAATATTTGCAATATTTTGCTTTTCAATTTTTAAATGTTTTAGTTTTGTGTTAATGTTCCCTTCTATGTTTTCTATCATCAAATGTCTATACCAAATAGAGGCCATTTTCAAATATGTAATTTTGTCACAATATTATGGCTCATAGTTATAATAGTCAAACATTTATTATTACATCTTTTTTCTTCCTTAAAGAAAACCTCTCAAGATTTTAGTGTGACCCTATTGCAGAAAAATTACTAATTTTTATTATTATGCCAATTTTTATTTTCCAAAAGATATAAGCCCAGTGTTTGAAAAATAAGAGAGTCAGTTATGACTTTGGCAATTCCAATTTCTAATTTGTGAATCACAAAAATTAATATGTCAGGAACTTAGAAACACTGGCTTATAGTAGGGCAGTCATAGTAGATATGAGGAAGAAAGAAAAAAATGAAAGAGGTATAGTCATTGGGAGTTAGTGGCTGATTAAATGAGAGGAGTAAGAGAGAAAGAAGAATCTAGAACAATTTCTGGATATCTGGTTTTGTTGACTTGGTTGATACAGGCGTGCGGAAGTGTGGAGTGATGAAGGCTCTTACCGAGTGTAGCTGAGATTGTCAGAACATATAAAGTTCACAAGACTGGGTCATTCGGCTGGCGATGTCTTCCAGCGCCTGGAGGCCAGGAAAGGGTTTGTTCCGGAGAGGGGAGCTTCATGCTCATCTGCAGATAGCTAGAGTCAGGATCACGGGCATGTCAGCATTTGTTCCTAACTGTTTGGGACTTGCTCTGTACATCTTCCATATGACAGAAGAGATGGGTGTTTGGGGGCCATCTGGGATAATTATTTTACAGCTTTCTCAGCCTTACCCATTCTCTTAGTCATTTGGCAACGAAAATGTGACAGCTGGTGATGGCTTTTAGCCTCAAGAACTTCTAGAGGCATAGATTTTGTGCCTGAGAAAGTAAAGGAGAAATGCCTTTTGGTTTTACTTTAAATAGAAAACAGTATTTTAGTGGTGTATGGGGGGGATCATCTTCTTTCTCCATTTTCCTTTAATTTCAACACAAATGTTTAGAAGAAAAACATGAAAAGTTAAACCAACTGGGAAAATAATACAGCATCAATAAGAGAAGTTGAGGGCCCAGCCAAACCACACTGATGCCCTCATGCAAAATGGTAAACTTATGGGACGCAAAGACCACATTCTAAATTGAATTGAAAGAACTGAAACGTCTGGGGCCATGTTCTGACCTGCGTGCTACAGAACTTGGACTTAAAGGCCAAGGCTCCAGAGTAAGACAAAGCTTGAATCCTGACTCCACTGCTTCCAAGCTATGTGACCTTAGGTGAGCTATGTAATCCCTCTAAGCTTCAGTTTCCGTGTATGTAAAATGAGTCATCTTTGGCTTCTCCTATTCTCTAACCCTCTGCCAGTCTTAGACTAAACATTCCTTGTGTCTGCCAACTTCTCTCCATCCCCTTCACCAGGATCTAGGCCCAGGCTGTGACCATGTCTTGTAATGACCATTACAGCAACCTCCTAGTTGGTCTCCCCAAATCAGTCTTGCTCTCTTCCAATCCATTCTTGATTCTAAACCTGATCATGTCACCCCACAATAATATTTCCCCATTGCCCTTAAGTTTGTCACACACACACCACCATGGGTACCTTCCAGAACACTCTCTGAACACCTTCTGGTCTCTGGATCTTGGTACAAATTGAAGACCTACCTCTGTCTCCCCTACTCAATGGACTTTGAGCACCTAACTTCCTTTATTTTTCAGGTCTCAGCTTAGCCACAGTTTTTTAAAGATTTACTTACCTATTTGGATGGCAGAGTTATATATATAGAGAGAGAGTCAGAGGGAGAGGGAGAGGGAGCGGGAGAAGGAGAGAGAGAGAGATCTTTCATCTGTTGGTTCACTCCCCTAATGGCTGCAAAGGCTGGAGGTAGGCTGATCCAAAGGCAGGAGCCAGGAGTTTCTTCTGGATCTTCTACGTGAGTGCAGGAGCCCAAGCACTTGGGCCATCTTCTGCTGCTTTCATAGGCCACAGCAGGTAGCTAGATCAGAAGTAGAGCAGCCAGAACTCAAACTGGAGGCAACCATACCCACTACACCACAATGCCAGCCCCTAGAGGCCACTTTCTAAGGAAGTCCCTCTTCCCACATTACTAATTCTAAGGTTCCATCCATAGGTGTTCATATAACAATATAACACAATGTATTTTTCTCAGCATGGCAAGCATCCCACTCAGTTATAATTGGTTGTTAACTTGTCTATATCCCCAACTAGACTGCAAGGAACTTCAGAGCAGCTCTTATGTTTATTTTTCCACTGTTGCACCCACCCTCACCACCAAGTACTTGGTGAAGGGTAAATGCTCAGAAATACGCGTTGCATGAATAAGTAAATTATTCAAATATCTTACTTCCTGTGTTTTCAGCCTTGGTGTAGTCTCTCACCCTGACCTTACTTCCTGCTGGTTGTGCTTCTTGCAACTACTGAGCATATGATATTCATCTGGATTTCTAGTTGTTTCCATACTTGACAGTCTGGTGTTGTTACTACAGACTCCAGGCTATAACTGCAGTCTGAATACTTTTAACTATGGCCTTCAGCAAAGCAATATCTCTTGCCTAAATTTTGCAGTAGCACCATGGTACAATCCTTACAAATATAGTAAATATTTAATAAAAAATAATTTCATCCCTGTGATATGTATTTCTAGGTATACTTATATAAAATATATTGTTTACATATTTCATTTATTTCCATATGTAATGTAATAGATAAAACAATCATAATTATGTAAACATAAGTATGTATTCATTTAGTTATTGTTTTATGATCGGCTGATTGATGTGTGCCTTTTCATTTATCTAACTGATTCACCTTTCACTGTCTTTATTTATTTATTTATTTATTTTTATTTATTTATTTATTTTTTTGACAGGCAGAGTGGACAGTGAGAGAGAGAGACAGAGAGAAAGGTCTTCCTTTGCCGTTGGTTCACCCTCCAATGGCCGCTGTGGCCGGCGCACCGCGCTGATCCGATGGCAGGAGCCAGGAGCCAGGTGCTTTTCCTGGTCTCCCATGGGGTGCAGGGCCCAAGCACCTGGGCCATCCTCCACTGCACTCCCTGGCCACAGCAGAGAGCTGGCCTGGAAGAGGGGCAACCGGGACAGAATCCGGCGCCCCAACCGGGACTAGAACCCGGTGTGTCGGTGCCGCTAGGCGGAGGATTAGCCTAGTGAGCCGCGGCGCCAGCCTCACTGTCATTATTGTAGTAGGTGTAGCCCAGTGGCAGTTTATTTTAACCTATTATTGACCTGTTGTGTTTTCTAAATTTGTATTCATTTTTCAATAATTGCTTATTGTTTTATCAGGGAAATAGAAGCCACTTCCTGTCTTTCACCTATGAAGGTTTAAATAGGAAAGTTGGGCTGCTGCAATGACAGGGCAGCAAAGGGCAAGGAAGCCATCACTCATGCCCTCAGCCTGGGGCTTGGAAGCAGGTGACTCCCAAGAGCTCCCCTGGGACACTGCACGCTCACCAGCCTCTAAGACGCTCCCACCACCTGTGTCATCCCAAAGCTCAGCAGAGGCTGTTCCTTCTCAGGAACTCACCCGATGGCTGCTGGGAGCCTTCCATGGCCATAAATCTGCCTGCGGCTGCCTCTGGAGCATGCTGGCCTTGCCGGCTCCTCCTCCGTCCCCGTGTGGACACCCTTCCTGGGTGCTCTCACCTGGAGCCTCATGGAGAAGAGGATCCCGTGAAGCACAACTTCCTGCTTCTCCTCTGAGAAGTAGGGAGACAGGCGAAAGGGTGGCCGTGCTGTCCAGTGACAGTGAGTAGTGCAGTGCACTTGACCTAAACGCACAGTTGTTCATGTCACTCAGGACTTTTGTGCATAATTGGGGATTTGTTTGTTCACCAGGCATCAATGCCCGTTTTCCTGTAAAATCACAAGACTGAGAGGTAATGCACTCACAATTCCCCACAATGAGAACTGCACGGATGCTGGGCTGTTGGCATGACTCTTCTATGATTGTTAAGCACATTGATGACTCACATGCTTATGGCCTGCACATAACCCATTAAAAGCAACAGGCCTCTACACACCTGAGAAAAGCACAGGGCAATCTTGCACTTTCTCTTAGATTTCATTCCTGGCAAAGATGTCATAAATCCAAATAATGGAAACTGAATCAGATTTTCCAGTAGCAACTAAGCCACATGCATTACCAACAGCCTAAAGGCCAACTTTTATAGAAAATGACCACGAATGCCCCAACTGGCAAATCATATAGCCATAAACAAATCCATGTAAGATTTACAAAACATAGACACCAAACAGGCAATACAGAGGGCAACCACTGAAACATATAACTAACTCATCTAATACATTTTGGTGGCTTTTGTTTTATTTACTACAATGAGTGGAAAGTGAAAGTGCATTTGTTCATGGAATCTTTGAGTAGATACTGGTAGGAATTTTTTATTAGAACTTTGAGTATAATTTAGAGATTTACAGTAATTTTAGAGAAGTTCACAGATGCACACTTGTCAGTGTTAAGTCTGCTTATAGCCAGCGAATACACAAAGCAACAAATAATTGGTCATTTAGTATTTAAAGTCTGTTTTTTTGCTCTCTGAACTGCTGGTTCATAAGCATACCTTATACTTTTCTAAAAAAAAAAAAAAAGTGGTCTTAAAATACACAACTTAGGGGCCAGTGTGGTGGCACAGCGAGTTAGGCCAATGCCTGCAATACTCACATCCCATATGAGCGCCGGTTTAAGTCCAGGCTGCTCCACTTCCAATCCAGCTCCCTGATAATGTGCTTGGGAAAGCAGAGGAGGACAGCCCAAGTGCTTGGGCCCCTGCCCCCACATAGGAGACCTGGAAGAAGCTCCTGACTCCTGGCTTGGGTCTGGCCCAGCCCTGGCTGTGGTGGCCATTTGGGGAATGAACCAGCAGATAGAAGACCTCTTTCTCTGTCTCTCTGTCTCTCTCTCTCTTTTTCTCTCTCTGTAACACTGCCTTTCAAATAAATGAACTAAATCTTAAATACATAAATAACAACTTGGTCTTCATTTGCACTTCTATTCTGTCAAGAATGTCAAGAGCTCTCAGTTGCTGGCCTGGAAGACTAGTCAGACTCACTAATCATTAGGTGGATCCTGGCTCCTTAACTAATCCTTTTGCAACTGTAGTAGTCAGATCCTCTAATGGAGAGATGTACTTCCCATTGTGAGATGGGGTGGGGTGGGGGAGATTCTGAAAGGGTGACTAGTTTAATACTTATAAGGGAGAAGGTATGAGATGCAGTGGTTAATACATGCTTGGACCACCTTGTTTCATAGTTTAGTGCCTTGGTTCAGAAAGTCCTGGCTCTACTCCCTAATCCAGCAAATGTGCGCCTGGAGAGGCCCCAGGTAATGGCTCTAGTAGCCGGATCCCTGCCATTCACATGTGAGTCCTGCACCAAATTCACACCTCCCGGCTTCAGCCTGACCCAGTCCAGGCACTTGAAGCCATCTGGGGAGTGAGCCAACAGATATGGGAGCTCTCACTATCTCCGTCTCTGGCTTTCTCTCTGTGTCTTGTCTCTCTGCCTTTCAAATAAACAAATAAATATTTTTGAAAGAATACTTGTAAGTTAAAAAACTGCATTTTTTCTCCCATAAACAAATTAGAACATAGAGATCCGAATTCATAATCTTCAAAAGTTGTTGCATTTCTCTGAACATGTCTGGAATAACTCTTTGTGAACTGCCTCTAGAAACAGCATAATCTGGTAGGTCCATGTCATCCATCTTACAGGACGGTCTTCATTTTCCTGAGCCTTCTCTTCCTCCCAGTCTCTCCTCCCCTCCACATCCAGTTTTTCCTTCTACTCTGCTGTCTTAGCGCTAGAGGCAAACAGGAAAGGTCCTGCAACGGTGGGGGTGAGTGCCAGGAAGTAGGGGGACGGGGAAGGCAGACCCTGGGCTGTGGGTAACAGAGCACGACATTCAGAAACATGATGGCTGTATCCCCAGTCACTCACTAAGCAAGTTTCACCAAGTGTCTGCTAACTTCAGCGTTCTCATCCGTGAGATGAGTGGCTGGGAGTACCTAACTCTCTGTCTGCTCTAACATTCTATGGCTCCCTGACATATATTATCTACTTGCTGAAAGAACACACTAAGTCTAATTTGCTAAACTGCTAAACTAGAAATAGGTGCCAGAGGGCCTGTGCAAATTAAGGTCAGAAAGAATTTAACAAATCCATTTGAATTCTAACAGTACAGTCAAAGGTAAAAAGACCGGGTCTAATTGGCTACATAAAAGGAAGTTCTTGCAGAAGAAGTAAAATTTCAAGAGACACCTGAATCATGAAAGAAAGACAGTCGACTAGGCAACCTCTCAATTCAAGGGGTTAAGCACTGCATGGCCTGGGGAATGGTGGTGCTCTGTACATGAGCTCTTCCCACCTGTCTTTGCCTTCCTCTCTGCACCTCTTGTCGCCTCCCAAGAGGTCACGCTCTTCCCGTGTTGACTTCCTGGGATTCCCTCCAGCATGGACCCTTTCCTAACCAACTGGCAGAGAGACAGAGAGAGCACTGCCCAGGTTCCACGACCTTCCATCCATCTTGAGAACATCAAAATCCCCTAACCTAAGCAAGGACGCAATTCAACATTTGATTCCCTTCTCAGAAAGGTTGTCCAGGATCTGTTTCACCTCCGTGAGTTCAGGCTATTTAATTTAGATTACAAGCTCTTAGAGGGAAGGAACAACATCTGTGTGTTTCATGTGATTTGGCTCCAGATTTTTGTACTTAACATGTTGTCTTTGCATTAACTATTTAAAGAAAATCACGACTTCGGGCTTAGTAAAAGTTGATCACAGCTCACGACATCTGCCAGCATTATGGTTGTCAGAGGTGTCAGATGATCTCCATTACATGTGCTGTAACATTCTGTAAATGTGAGTGTGACCAGAGCTCCATGGAAACAGGTGAGTAGAGTTCCACTGCTCAGGGCTATGGGCCGATGGTCCAGGTTGTCCTGGCTGGTCCTTCTTTACTACTCCATTTTCTTCCTTCTAAAAGCAGACGTATCCGCCTTAATTGTGTGGCCCTTCCAAGATAGATTTTGCTGTGCTTTGAGATCCTTTGGGAAGGGATGGACTGCATCACCTCTCCTATCTGAGATGCTAGGGTTGCTTGCCAACTTGCTTGCAGGTAGAAAGAGGCCAGTGGGAAGGTCCCTATTCTGCAACTGGAAATCAGGAGGCTAGGGAGATACCAATGAACTCACTCTGATATTATGGTAAATAGATAGGAGAGATAAAAATAACCTGAAGCAACAGGCCCCATCAGCCAACCTGCTAGGACAGAAGGATAGACTGAGTCGGTAGAAAAAGACCTTAATCATTGAGGCCAACCCCTTCATTTTACGGTAAATCGGAATACAGAGAGAAGTAGTAAATTGCTTTCTTAGGCCATTAGGAGTCTCACCGGATTCAGTATGATCCTTTATGTTTCTCTTAGGGATATAGTTTGGTTAATTTTAGGAAAACAGCACTCGCTCCAAAGTCTCAAGGAACCAAGGAACAACTGGCAGGGCTAATATTATCTACCCTGTATGCGTATCAATCAACCAAAGTCCCCCCCAAATTAAGTAATTACATAAATAAGTAAAATTTAGTTGAATAAATCATGTGGTATGTATTTAAAGAAAGATGAGGTCACAGAATAACCCAGAAGGAAGAAACTAAGCAAAATAAAATGCTGTAAAATACAACTAGAATAAGTGACTCACCATAAGAGAGAAGAAAAACCCTGGATTTCACGGCCATAAAACCCGAATGAGAGGCGGGCACTGTGGTGCAGTGGGTTAAGCCACTGCTTGGGATGCCCTCATCCTGTTCTGCAGCGCCTGAGATCAAGTCCTGCCTCTTGCTAATGCACACCCTCAGAGGCAGCCGGCAATGGCTCAAGTAATTGAGCCCCTGCCACCTATGTGGGAGACCCAGATAGAATCCCTGGTTCTTGGCTTTGGCCTGGCCCAGCTCTGGCCGTTGTGAGCGTTTGGAGAGTGAACTAGTAGATGGAAGATCTCTTTCTTTATCTATTTCTCTGTCACTCTACCTTTCAAATAAATAAAAATAAACATTAAAAACTCAAGATTAATTTCTCATTGATATAAATTATATATATTACATATTTCTTTTTTTAACTTTTATTTAATGAATATAAATTTCCAAAGTATATTACATATTTCTTTAATCATGCTTGTATGCTTATTTTCTTTCTAGCCAGCTGATCACATGATTCATGAAAGCCCAGCTTTTTTTTTTAATGACTTATTTATTTATTTATATGAAAGTCATAGTTACACAGAGAGAGAGGGAGAGGCAGGCTTGGGGGGCGGGGAGGTCTTCCATCTGCTGGTTCACTCTCCAATTGGCTTTAATGGCCAGAGCTACACTGATCCGAAGCCAGGAGCCAGGAGCCAGGAGCTCTCTCTTGGTCTCCCACATGGGTGCAGGGGCCCCAGCCCTTGGGCCATCTTCTACTGCTTACCCAGGCCATAGCAGAGAGCTGGATTGGAAGTGGAGCAGCCGGGGCTCAAATCAGCGCCCATATGGGATTCCGGCACTGCGGGCAGCAGCTTTACCTGCTATGCCACAGCCCCGGCCCCATAAAGCCCAGCTTTAAGACAAAATTACTTCCAATATTGGAGCCACTAGGACCCTCTTCTTTAGAAATTCTAGAGTTATCATTGTAAGAAAATCATGTGGGACATTCCAGTGTTCTAGGGAATAATTATTGTGCAGAATGTCTGGGGAAAAAAAATTGCAGCAACTCAGGTGTCTTTGCCATTAAGGCCAGGCTGAAAAAACTGGAGTTGCCTTTCCCCCTCTCGTCCCATAAACAATGGAAGCCCTAGAACCAGTGGAAGCCCCCAAAGCCCAGATGACAGCACAGGAATGGTTAGGAAATCCCCCCAAGGAACTCAAGAGTCCTGCCTGGAAGACGATGGCAACGGACTGCACTCCATCTGTCCCACCTAATGCCATCTCTACAGGTGACGCTTTTCTCTATTCTCCCTCCTACTCAGCAGAGAGAGAGGGCACAGCCAGCTCCTGTTGGTCGTGAACGCTTTAGAATCTCGCCATTCCCTAGTGATTTACAGCATTTGTTTTCTTCCCGGGACAGAGGAGTGCTCTGTAAATCAAGCCCGTCTTGGTCTGTCAGCCCCGTGTCAGTGTTGCTGAGTCCTCAAGTCCCAGGCAAGTTGGAACAGTGCGAAGACTTTGGCAAAGGCCTCCTTCCCCTCCCCCTCCCCCCGCTTCCCATTTTGATGAGACAATTCTAGGGTGAGGTTGGCCCTAGGAACTATTTCTCTGACTCATATTCCCTTTGCTCTTTTCACACACTCAGAATGCAACAACACTGAGCACCTCATAGCCCTGGGCAGAGAGAGAGGCCAGGGTTGGGGCAAAGCCGTGCTGGGGCCCACTCCCAAGGCTGAGAAGACAAACAGGGAGGTGTCTCTCCCAAGCCGATTTCTTTCATCACCCCAAGCTATTTGGGGACACCATTGCTACACACTTCATGGAGAAGCCTCGAGCTGCCTCTCAAAGGTGGAAGCAGGTCTGCTTCAATCCATGTAGACCAAGCTGAAGGGAAGGAAGCCAGCAAAGAGAGAGCGTGGTTTGGTGCGGGCCCTTGTCGGGAAGATGCTTCCTTTTCAGAGACTGGCGCTGACTGAGACACAGCGGCCGGACTGCTTGCAGGCACCTTGCTCCGTGCTTCATCTTGGACACCCTGGGCCAGCAGACGTTGGCTGTTGGCACTAAGGGTGCAAGGGTGAGGAAGACAAGGGACCCAGCTTCCAGAGACCTGATTTAGTAGGGAAGACAGACACACGTGGGGCTTCAGTAATAATAGTCACGGAGTGCTAAGGCAGAGTGCTGGCCAGAGTGCTGTTTCTCCTCTCCCAGGACACAGGTGGTAACACACACACACACACACACACACACACACTCCAGAGCACAAGCTGTGTGTAGCTGTATATCTCCATTCATGCTGGAATAGCAGGAATATTTCGGGTGGAGCAGAGAGGCTCGGCCAGCATGAGAGTGGGAGTATTTGCACAAGGGTTGCCTGTGTTCTGCCACTTTCTAGAAGATGCTCTCACTCCTGAAATGTCCCCAGCCTTGGATCACTCAATTCGAAACAAAAAAGTGACTGTACAAAAGCCTACAAAATATCCAGCACACGGTCTCCAGGTGGGAGCTGCCGTCGGCTCACATTCTGAACACAGGAGACGCAGTCACCAAATAGCTTCCGCTCCAGATTCCCAACCTCTCTGCCCAGCTCCCTGGCTGATCCGCTGTGACTTTGAACAAGCCCCTAACTCTTAGAGACTGGGAATTCTTTCAATAAAACATGGAAATGGTGTTTTGCTGTAAAGTGAACTTGGAGAATGTGAGGATGATGAGGCCAGGTGGCATCCACTCACTAATTTATTCATTTATTATGTTGGCATTTCACAACTGTATTTGGATGCCTATTGTATGTTAATAAGTTGATGCAAAAGTCATGTACGCACAGGAGACAAAGATGCATAAAATGTGCCTGATGTCAAGGAGTTTGCCCTCAGTGTGAGAGACTTCAGAAAATAAGTGAACAGAAATTCAAAGAAGAACGACATAAACTCTGCAATAAAAATTATCAGGAGCAGACATTTGCCTTAGTTATTAAGATACTACTCGGGATGCCCACATCCCATGTGGGAGTGCCTGGGTTTGATTCCCAGCTCCAGCTCCCGATTCTGGCTTCCATGCAAACCCTGGGAGGCAGCAAGGGATGGCTCAAGTAACTGGGTCCCTGCCATCCATGTGGGAAACTTGGACTGAGTTCCTGGCTCCTGGCTCCAGTCTGTCAGGTTATTGTAAGCATTTGGGGATATAGTCAGTAGATGAGAGCACTCCCTGTGTGCGATCTCTCTCTCTCCTCTCTCTCTCTCTCTCTCTGTGTGTGTGTGTGTGTGTGTGTGCCTCTGAGTTAAAAAAAACATATCAAGGTTCTTATTTTCAGTTATGCACAGCAGGTGCTCAGAAATCATCACTCCTTCCTAGCAACAAACAAAAGAAGTTGAACAAACCAAAAATTCAACAGCTCTTCTTAGATCTGTAAGAGAAGGGAAGTCCCAGATAAAACTACTATGCTCACAGTTAGAGAGATGAACAGGCAGAAACAGAGAATCACAATTCCCCGGAGCAGAAACCCAAGAGTTGAAATCACCATGGAAACCAGAGGCTGCACAGGAAAGCCTGGGCTGTAATGGATGAACTGCTAGAGGCTGACCATAGGTAAGGCTGAGAGTTATATCTCCAGGAAAACCCAGGCCCGGCAGGGGGGGCGCTTTTGTGACTTTTACAACCAGCAGTTTCTCACGGTAGGAGGGGAAAGGACCACTTTGAAATGCACCAGAGCTTTCCGTTCAGTTTACCAAGCCCTTCCCATTTAAGCAGAGCCTAATCGGCCAGGGTTCTATCAGAGCCTAATTGCCAGAAACAAAGAGAAATCTCCAGCCCCAGCTCAGCTGGCCATAAAGGCTGGGGTGGGACCATGGAGAAGCACCAGCCACCAAGGCTCACCGTCCAGGGCACAGGCTCACAAAGGCCTGAGACCTGATCGAGGGACTGTAGAACACTTCTCCTCCTGTTCGTCACAGTTCCTTCTAAACTCAGTACATCATGTCTAGCCAATGAGAAAAAATCATAAGGCATTCTAGAAGAAAAAAAAAAAAACCCACAATGTGAAGAGGTGCAGGTAGCAAAGAACAAAACATGGGCAACATTAGACAGGGATGTTGGAATTATCACAGTGGCAGTCTAACACAACTGTGTTAGACTGAATATTAAAGGGATCCAGTGGAGAAAGCAGGCAGCATGTAAGAACACAGATGGGCAGCGAAGGCACTGTGGCATAGTAGGATAAGCCTCTGCCTGTGGGGCCAGCATCTCATGTGGGTGTCAGCTCAAGTCCTGGCTGCTCCGCTTTCAATCCAGCTCCCTGACCGTGTGCCTGGGGAAGCACTGCAAGATGGCCCAAGTCTTTGGACCCCTGCACCCATGTAGGAGATCCGGAAAAGGAGCTCCTGGCTTTGGATTGGCCCAGCTCCAGACATCGTGGCCATTTGGGGAGTGAAACAGCAGATAGAAGACCTCTCTGTCTGCGTCTGTAACTCTATCTCTCAAATAGATAAATAATTCTTAAAAACAAAGAAATAAATAAAAGAACAAGTGGGCAGCATAAGCAAAGAGGTAGAAATCCTAAGAAAGAACCAAAACAGATTCTGCAGATCGAAAGCACTGTAGCAGAAATGAGGAATGGCTTGATAGGCTCACTGGTAGGCCTGCCACCTTGAGCAAAGGATCTCTGAGATTGAGGATGTCTCAATGCACACTTCCAAAAACCTGAAAGTCAAACAGAAAGAAAGACTGAAACAGAACAGAGTACCAAGAACTGGGGGACAATGAAGAGCAGGTAACGTACACATTATGAGCACACCAGAGGGAAGACAGGGAGAGAAAGGAGCATAAGATATACTTGAAATAATAATAGTGACTGATAATTTCCCTCAAGCTCATATCAGACACCAAACCACGAATCCAGGAGCGCAGAGAACAGGGCCAGGATAAATGCAGAACCAGCAAGAGCCTAAACCTAGGCATCCTATCATGAAACCACAAAAACATTTAAAAAAATGTAAGATCCTGAAAGAAGCCAGAGCGGGGAAAAGCACCTTACCTACAGAGGAACAAAAATAAGCAAGCAAGTAGGGAGAGAGGAAGGGAAAGTCACTAAAGTATCAAGGGGGAGGGAAGCCACCAACCCAGAACTCTGTACCCTGAACATTTAACCTTCAAAGGGAAATGTGTTGCTCATGGACCTGCCTTGCAGGAGCGGCTCAAAGAATTCCTTAGAGAGAAAAGCATCGAAATAGGTCAGGAACGCAGAAGCTATGTAATGAAGGGAAGGCCTCAAAGAAAGAATAAATGCAGGTTAAATAAACTTTATTATTCTTGTTCTCAACTGATGCAGCAGATTACAGTTTGTTCACAATCACAGCGGCAAGGTGTCTGATTATGTGTGCTTGTATGTGTATGTGTGTGCTGTGTGTGTACATGTATGCTTGTGTACCCCTATACAGGAGTGAAGTGAATGACAGCAATGATACAAGGGACAGGAAAGAGGCCTGGTGCTGTGGTGTAGCGGGTGAATCTCCCACCTGCAGTGCTTGCATCCCCTATGGGCGCCGGTTCCAATCCCAGCTGCTCCACTTCCAATCCAGTTCTCTGCTGTGGCCTGGGAAAGCAGTGGAGGATGGCCCAGGTGCTTGGATGCAGTACTGCAGTGACACCCCACTTTTTATATTAAATTTAAATTTGATATTTAAAGTTTATATGCTGTATTTTCATTTTAGCTTAGTAAAAAAAATTCCAATTTTCCTTGTGATTTTTTTGTTCATTTATTTTATTTTTATTTTTTTAACATTTATTTAATAAATATAAATTTTCAAAGTACAACTTTTGAATTATAGCAGCTTTTCCCCCATAACCTCCCTTCCACCCCCAACCATCCCATCTCCCACTCCCTCTCCCATTCCATTCTTCATCAAGATTCATTTTCAATTATCTTATATTCAGAAGATCAACTTAGTATATACTAAATAAAGATTTCAACAGACTGCACCCACACACACACAAAGTATAGAGTACTGTTCGAGTAGTAGTTTTACTGTTAATTCTCATAGTACAACACATTAAGGACAGAGATCCTACATGAGGAGTAGGTGCACAGTGACTCCTGTTGTTGATTTAACAATTGACACTCTTATTTATGATGTCAGTAATCACCCAAGGCTCTTGTCATGAGCTGCCAAGGCTGTGGAAGCCTCTTGAGTTCACAAACTTCGATCTTATTTAGACAAGGCCATAGTCAAAGTGGAAGTTCTCTCCTCCCTTCAGAGAAAGGTACCTCCTTCTTCAATTGCCCGTTCTTTCTGCTGGGATCTCACTCACAGAGATCTTTGATTTAGGTCTGCCTGCGAAACTCTTATGGGCTTTTTAGCCAGATCCAAATGACTTAAGGGCTAATTCTGAGGCCAGAGTGCTGTTTAGGGCATTTGCCATTCTATGAGTCTGGTGTGTATCCTGCTTCCCATGTTGTATCATTCTTTCCTTTTTAATTCTATCAATTATTACTTGCAGACACTGGTCTTACTTATGTAATCCCTTTGCACTTAATCCTATCGTTATGATCAATTATGAACTGAAACTGATCACTTTAACAAGTAAGATGGCATTGGTACATGCCACCTTGATGGGATTGAATTGGAATCCCCTGGCATGTTTCTAGCTCTATTATTAGGGGTAAGTCCGAGAGAGCATGTGCCGAACTGTACATCTCCTTCCTCTCTTTTTCCCACTCTTATATTTAACAGGGATCACTTTTCAGTTAATTTTAAATGCCTAAGAATAATTGGTGTGTTAATTAAAGAGTTCAACCAATGGTATTAAGTAGAACAAAAAAAAAAAATACTAAAGGGAATAAAATAGTAATTGTTCCTCGACAGTCAGGACAAGGGCTGATCAAGTCGTTGTTTCTCATAGTGTCAGTTTCACTTCAACAGGTTTCCTTTTAGGTGCTCTGTTAGTTGTCATAGATCAGGGAGAACACGTGATATTTGTCCTTTGGGACTGGCTTATTTCACTCAGCATGATGTTTTCCAGATTCCTCCATTTTGTTGCAAATGAACGGATTTCATTTTTTTAATGCTGTATAGTATTCTATAGAGTACATATCCCATAATTTCTTTATCCAGTCTTCTGTTGATGGACATTTAGGTTGATTCCATGTCTTAGTTATTGTGAATTGGGCTGCAATAAACATGGAGGTGCAGATAGCTCTTTTATTTGCCAATTTAATTTCCTTTTTTCTTTTTTATAACCTATGGGTTATTTAGGAGTCTGTTATTTAATTTTTAAATATTTGAAGAATTTCCCAAAAGCCTTTTCATTGTTGAGTTTAAATTCTAATCATAGAAAATCCAGATACACAATTTCAGTCCTTTGAGATGTACCTAGAATTATTTTATTGTACAGCATATAATCTGTCTTGGTTATTCCCTGTATGTTTGAAAAGAATGTGTATTCTGTCATTGTTGGATATATTGTCTGGAAAATGTCCATTAGAGCAGGTTGATTAATAATGTTTTCAGAACTTCTCTATTTTTTAGTGATTTTTCTGTTTACTCATTCTCTTAGTTACCAAGAGAGGAATTTTTCAATTTCTAACTATAATTATGGGTTCATCTATTTCTCTTTTTCATCTCTCAGGTTTTTGCCTAGAATAAATGATAATAAAACTCATATGGAAGCAGAACAGACCCAAATAGCTAAAGCAGTCTGAAACAACAAAAGTAAAGCTGGAGGCATCACAATACCAGATTTCAAGACATACTACAGGGCAGTTATATTCAAAACTGATACAGGCAGTTATAATCAACCTGAGACTGGCACAAAAATAGACATGTAGACCAATGGAACAGAATAGAATCCCTAGAAACCAATCCACACGAATGCAACCAACTAATCTTTGACAAAGGAACTAAAATCAATCCCTAGAGAAAGGACAATTTCAACAAAATGGTTCTGAAAAAATGGATTTCTGTGTGCAGAAATATGAAACAAGACCCCTATCTTACATCTTATACAAAAATCAACTCAAAGTGTATCAAGGATCTAATTCTATGACCTTATATCATCAAATTACTATAGAATATTGTGGAAACTCTGCAAGACACTGGCATAGGCAAAGACTTCTTGGAAAAGTCCCAGAAGAAAGGCAATAAAAGCAAAAACAGACAAATGGAATTGCATCAAGCTGAGAAGCTTTTGTACTGCAAAAGAAATACTAAGCAAAGTGAAGAGGAAACTGACAGAATGGTAGAAAATTCTTGCAAACTATGCTGCTGATAAAGAATTAATATCCATGGCCGGCGCCACGGCTCACTAGGCTAATCCTCCACCTAGCGGCGCTGGCACACCGGGTTCTAGTCCCGGTTGGGGCGCCGGATTCTGTCCCGGTTGCCCCTCTTCCAGGCCAGCTCTCTGCTGTGGCCAGGGAGTGCAGTGGAGGATGGCCCAAGTGCTTGGGCCCTGCACCCCATGGGAGACCAGGAAAAGCACCTGGCTCCTGGCTCCTGCCATCGGATCAGCGCGGTGTGCCGGCCGCAGCGCGCCAGCCGCGGCGGCCATTGGAGGGTGAACCAACGGCAAAGGAAGACCTTTCTCTCTATCTCTCCCTCTCACTGTCCACTCTGCCTGTCAAAAAATAAAAATAAAAAAAAAATAAAAAAAAAGAATTAATATCCAGAATATATAAAGAGCTCAAGAAACTCAACAATAACAGACAAACAACCCAGTTAAGAAATGGACAAATGACTTGAACTTGAATATCAAAAGATGATATCAAAATGGCCAGCATTTGAAATGCTGGATCACTAGACAACAGAGAAATGCAAATAATAACAACAATGAGATTATACTGCACCCCAGTTAAAATGGGTATCATGTAGAAATAAAAAAACAATAAATACTGGTAAGGAAATGGGGAAATGGTACCCTAAGACACTGTTGATGGGAATGTAAACTTGTACAATCATTGTGGAATGCAGTATGGAGATTCCTCAGAAATCTGAAAATAGATTTATTATTTGTCCCAGCCATCTCACTCCTGGAAATTTACCCAATGAAGTGAAATCAGCACAGGAAAGAGTTATCTGTACCTTCATGTTTATTGCAGCTAATTTGCAATAACTAAGATATGGAATCAATCTATATGTCCAACCAACAATGACTGGATAATGAAAATGTGGTATATAAACACTATGGAATATTATACAACCATAAACAGGAATGAGATCATGTCTTTGTGACAAAATGGATGCAACTGGAAACGATTATACTTAGTGAAGTAAGCCAGTCCCAAAAAGACAAATATCATATATTTTCCCTGATTTGTGTTAACTAACACAGGACAAAAAAATGTAATGTGTATGAGTAAATTGATATTTTGAGATTTTATTTTTGTCTCTACTGTTGAGGAACAGTGCTTTTTTTCTTCTTACTACTTGTTGAATTCTTTACTTAGTGGAGGGTTAAGCTTATGATTATAAACTTACCTGAAACCATGTCATTGTAAAAATTTTTAAAAAAGCAGGCTGGCGCCGCAGCTCACTAGGCTAATCCTCCGCCTTGCGGTGCTGGCACACCAGGTTCTAATCCTGGTCGGGGCGCCGGATTCTGTCCCGGTTGCCCCTCTTCCAGGCCAGCTCTCTGCTGTGGCCAGGGAGTGCAGTGGAGGATGGCCCAAGTGCTTGGACCCTGCACCCGCATGGGAGACCAGGATAAGTACCTGGCTCCTGCCATTGGAGGGTGAACCAACGGCAAAAGGAAGACCTTTCTCTCTCTCTCTCTCTCACTGTCCACTCTGCCTGTAAAAAAAAATGTATCTATGAAAGACATGAAATTTTTCACCTTATATAAATTTAAAAAAAAAGAAAATAGAAGAGCTGAAGTTGGTAGCTACTTGTGGAGAATTAGTCACTTAAATAAAGGAATCAAGGAAAAAAACGTTAAAAGATGATTTCTTTAAATCATCCCACATTGTTCTCCAGCTCGGTTAGAATACAGGACTTTAGAATAAAAACATGGAAACCACAAAACAAAAAGAAGCAGCCCTAGAGGGCATTTGTAGTAGATTGCTCCAGCTGAGCACAAACTTGTTTCTGTCTGGTGCAGAGAAAGGACATCAGGCTGGAATTCACAAGGCTAAGAGACCTCAACTTCTATCCAGCTATAGGCATCCTGGCAAGCTTTGGGACTCTAGCTCTCCAAATGCCACCAAAGCCCCTCTAAAGCCCCTCCTAGTTCTCAACATCTATGGGGCTGCTCATTCTTCTTAGGGAACGATACAGACAAAGCGCAGGAAGCATTCACCTGAGAGGGACTGTAATCTGGCCACACTGGCTCCATTGAGACCCAGACTTCCTCTCTGATGATCTTAGCTCAGCAGCTCAGTGGCACGTGTGACAACAGGAACTCATCAGGGTAGTTTGCAGCTGACACCAGCACATCACCGGGTAATGGATGCATTGGGCTCAGTATCCCTACCACCTTTTTTTCTTCTTGCCTTTTCCCCACCCTTGCCCCACTAGAAGTGTGTGTGCACATACTGAAACCAGCCCTAGTAAAGCAGGCTCTGGTTCCCTAGTTCACAACAAAGGACCCCTGGAAGAAGTTAAAGACCTGAGAAACCGTAGAGTCGCACTTTCCAATACTGTAGCTGTTCTTCAGATCTGTCTATTAAAGCCTGGAGTGTGGCCAGTCCTAGCTGAGATGTGCTGTAAACACAAAATACACACCAGATTTATTAGTAGAAAATGTATCAATTGTCTTATAACTTATGAGAATAATTTTAAGTTATTACATGTGGACATAGTTTCTAATATTGTGTTAAATAAAAAATGGCATTAGAATTCATTTTTCCTTTTTCTTTTTATTCTTTTAATTAAGGTGCCAGAAATATTTAAATTATGAATAAGGCTTGTTTTCTGTTTCTATTAGATGGTACCATTCTCTGCAGTGGGAAAATGTAATGTCATTTGAATATAATAATAAATTCATTTATCAAGGAGGATTACCCTGTAACTGGACACCCACCACATGAGGCAACTTCAGCTAGCCGACTGAAAATCTCTCCTAGAATTTTTTAAAATACGTATCTATCAGGACAAGATTAATGAAACTCTTCCCCCCTCTCCATCTCATGCCTCTCTGTTTCTGTCTCTATCTTTCTTAAATCTCTGAAGAACTTCGGGAAGATGGTGCTATCAGAGGACTTCAGGTGAATTTGGATTTGTTTGTCATCCGTGATGGGGAAATTTGCCCGGGAGTCATTTATTCAGCTAGATAAGGCATTGCACCATCTGTGTGTATCTATAGCTTCCCCACCTGTGTGTCACTAAAGCTACACAGGCACACACACATTTCGCTGACTGTTATATATTGGTGTTAGGCAACTTCCCTCCCGCCTGCCGTCTTTTTCACGTTACTATCCCTGTTGGTATAATTTTCCCTTCACTTGCTGTCTCCTGTGAGCTTGGTGAAGCAGACTCTTGTTCTTACAGCTGCTTTGGAAGGCAGCATGTTCTCCTAGAGTGGAAACAAAAGTCACCTGTTTCCACGTCTAGAGTTCGGTCGCCACCTTCACTTCAGACCCTGCTCTGTCTGCACTGTAGGGTTTTGCCTTATTTTTGGTTCATGGTTCATCTTTGTTTGGTATAAGTACATTGTGGGGTTTGGCTTATCTCTGCTTTTGGCTGATCTTTGTTCAGTATAAATGAGTTTGTCTACTTAATTGAATATGTGTTAATAAATAGTTTAAATCTCATGAACAGCAATGGAAGTAAACTCATTGAGGTGATCACATCTTTTTAGAATGGAAACGTATTCTTTTGAAGAAAAATATGACTATCAAAAGATGGTGATAGCTGGTATAAATTACATTGATTCTATTTTAAGTGAACACTTATAATTTAATGATTTTTCAGCACCCTTGTGTCGCTCCCCCTCTTCGTGGAGGAACGACACTAAACCCTGCCTAGGCTTCATATCCGAGTCACGGCACCATTATGTCGCTCCCCGTCTTCGTGGAGGAATGACACAGGACCCTGCCTAGGTTTCCTATCCGAGTCACAGCACCATTATGTC